>NC_135174.1:9650543-9958638 GCF_041146795.1 Maylandia zebra | reverse complement strand
TTTTTGAATTCCAAACTGAAATTGCAAACTCTAAATAGTGTTGGACGATATACTCGATGTATCGTAAGTTTGTCCACGTACCATGGTTAAAATAGCTTTATCGTAACCATCGAGTATAGGTTGCCATGGAAATATTAAGCTGTCTGCACATAATTCACTGAGTTTTTTTTCTCCCACAAGCTGCAAATGCATCATTAATCCCCCCTCCCAACCGGAAAGTTTTCTACCCGGCACACTGCACTGAGCATGCGCGTTTATACACCATCAGAAAGGAGAAATATGGCGACGGCAGGCGATTCAGACTTGGATTTCACGAGGAGGACGTTAAACAAAATGCGGTAATTTGCAAATCATGCCGTTAAACTATTGCCGGAAAAGGTCGAAGAACCACAAAGTTATTCCACCAGCTGAAAAGTGATCCACTGCAAAATGAAAAATGTTTTAAACTCCACGTGTGAACGTCTCCCCGCACCAGCTGTGACCCGACCTACGACTGCGATCGGCGAGAGAAAAACAGCACGGTAAGTTTAATTCCATGTTATTTTTTATCAAACATAAAGTTATTTTGGTCTGAATCTGTGAGATCTCTACACGTGCCGTTTGCTTGGTTACGTAAAGTCAAGTGAGTTTGTAGCTTCCTTGTTTGTGTTTAGGCACATTTCACGACATTGCGTAACTGCGTTTTTAATAGTTTGCCGTTTTCGCTGTTCGATGGTTGTTGAAATGGTTTATTTGAGCTTTTAGCTGAGATTCGGATGTTTCTGTGGATCCACACACGCTGACTTCACTTAGGCTTAAACTGCAGCTCACTCCCTTTGTCCCCGGTGCTGGGGACACTGAGGCTCAGGACATATTGTGATATTTTATCGCGTATTGCAACATAGCCACAAAATAATCGGAATATTAGATTTTCCTCACATTGCCCAACCCTAACGCTGATCAGTGCCCATTTTACTGCACAAAAATTGTGCCGTTTGATACCGAGAGGTGCGTTTTCTTCCATACATGAAACAATCAATTAACAACTGACTGCACGAAAGACCCGATCCCACTGAACGCATCATCCATCACGTTTAATCACAGGCAAAATAAAAACTGCTGAAGCCAATGAAACAAATCAGCTGTTATCTACATGCTATTATGACATGTACGACTCAAAACTCTTCATTTCTGCACCGAGACGCTGGATTTTTGTTTTTCTCACCAGTAGACTGGTGCTGGAACCAGTTGTGGGGACTTCCCTCCCACGCTAAAGAGGCAGAGCCTTACTGGGGATTTATGTTGCCATCACTTTGATGCAACTACAAAGCCTTCTAAAACTACTGCGGCTTCAAACTACTGTGATTTGCACATTTCTACACAGCTACTTTTCCTATCAGTGAGAGAATAACAATTACCATCTCAATATCAGGAATATTATTGAGAGCTGGCATAGATCAGCTCAGTCGGGGTGTGATAAGTCTAAAATCTAACAACCAAATGTAAAACAAAAAGTTCTCACCATGCGCAGTTTGGTGACCACTGTTTGCACGGCAGCCTCGATGTTTTCCGTCACCTCGTCTGCAGTCATGCCCGAGTGGGCAACACGTGCCATACTGCAACACAGGCAGAGTGCACGAAAACACAGTGTTACCAAACACACAGATCACAGCAGCAGTATATGAAGCACCAATGTGACTTTCTTATTTTTTAACCGAGTAAGATGCTAAACATTGTGTATCAAAGTTGTAGAGACAGGCTCCACAGAAAGAGGAGGTCCATCTGGATTTACTTTGAGTTTCTATAGCACCAGTCTGACCCGTATCGATTACAGAGAATCGACAAGGTTGTACTGAGGTGCAGTTAAGATCATCTGCTACCGAAGAGTTTTTAATAAAGGGGAATTTCTGCACAAAAAGCTGAAACCAGGGACACGTGAATAAATCTCACCAGCAGCAGCCCTTGTTGGTAACCTTCAGGCTGGTCCCCTGGATGACTCTCTCGATGTCTCTGGCCAGATGCTTGCTCTGCAGGTTCACGCACAGCGGCTCTCTGGAAAAGAAAGCAAAAGGGTAAGAATAGAACCGTCGCAGCTACACGACACCTTAAAGTCATTTGCAGCAAAGTATCCAAAACAGAGAAACGTTCAGAGAACACAAGTGGGGGTGAAAAATTGTGGGAATAAGGGGCTTTGCTTTCAATAATGTTTCAAATGACATTAAGCTCTTATCTTCTTTGGATACCTGGATTTGCTCTTTTCTCCTCTGCTGCTGAATTTTTTTTAATGTGATAGTTTGTATTGCTTTGGCATGTTCTCCCTCCACGCTTCTTAGTGGCTTCTGTGGCTCAATGCTATATTTTCAAATCCAATTTCTTGCATTCATCCTCATACAGAAGCACGAGCAGCTGCATTGCCAAGGGCTCGGAGAATCACCTGCAGTGAGTTTCTGAGGAAGCCGACGCGAAAAGAGAGGCAAGTAACATGATTGGTCAATCTGTTTGTATTGGGGCACTTTTACACTGGTCTATCATCTCGAAATGAGAAAAGACATATGGAGGGCGTTTCTGTCTGTTGGCTGATTTGGAATTAGAGTTTAATGTTACAGTGTTCGCACAGACGCAAGTTTATCTCCCATCTTCCACTGTCTTTTTCCTCCCCAATAGGTGTTTGTTGCTCCAAGACTCGACTGCATGCCAGGATGGCACAGCAAAGAGTGCAGGTGAGCCCACGACTTGCCACGGCCGGCCGTGGCGTTTGGGTACGATGCCACGATTGGCCAGTCTGCCAGAATGTTTGGGTGCGATGCCGCGACTTGCTACGACCTGCCGCGGCATTTGGGAGTGATGCTGCAGCTTACCACGACTTGCTGCGGTGTTTGGGTGCAATGGTGCGACTGGCTACAACCTGCCGCGGCGTTTGGGAGTGATGTCGCGTTCAGGGGTGAGACTGGGACTTGCCACTGCATTTGAGAGGGATGCTGCAATCTGCCACAGTGTTTGGGAGTGATGCCGTAACTTGCCACGACCTGCCACTGCGTTTGACAGTGATGCCGCAAATTGCCAAGGTCTGCCGTGGCGTTTGGGGGTTATACTGCAATCTGCCACAGTGTTTGGGGGTGAGGCCGCGGTTTGCCAGTCTGCTGCTGCGTTTGGGGGTGATGTTATGACCTGGCATAAACCCATGAAGTAAAAAACCTTGTATATATAGTATAGTTTACAGTCAAACCGTAGTTCTTATTTTTCTAACACACACACTAAACAGGACAAACTGAAAAGCGCTCTCACTTTTTACTTTTGTAGAAATGTTTCCCGAGGTGCGATGGCAGCAGTCGGCGGATGCGGTCATCAGAAATGAACAGGTCAAAGTTTCCCAGCAGGCGGCGCTTGGCTTCGTATGGTTTGTACTCCGTCTTCAGGACCTTATACGGTATGATCTGCCACAGGCAAACACATCCCTGAATGTTTCTTACCACTGACAAGACGGTTTAAAGCAGAAAAATGTACACTCAGGATAGCAAAAAAAACAAAAAACCTTGCCCATGTCTACTTAGGAAAAATTCCCAAAAAGGTGGCAGTTAAGCCCTTCTTCCTTTATACCTACTCTGAGCAGCTTAAGTGGACTTGACTCCTCTTTGCCAGATTTCAATGAGGGTGGGAACATGATCATGGTTAGGATTAGGGTTGTGGGACTATAGTTATGGTTATTGTGTTAGGTGAGTGGTGTGATGTGATGGCTTTTCCATATGCTACTATGACCTCACACCAATATGATTGGTTGCTTGCAATGCTGAACCTGGACCAACATCAGTTTAGAACAGCATACCTCTGATATGCCTTTGACACCTCTCTCCTGCAGAAGCTTCTTATAAAACCTCTGGGTCTGCTCTGAGGTCATGTTGGGCTCATCTCTGGTGAAGAGGCAAATCTCTTCTGTGTCTGACCGCTGGCCATGGGGCAAGGGACTGCGGATAACAAAAAGAAAACAAAAGAAACACAATGACTCTGGGGGAATGCCATTATCAACGAATTACTTTAAATTTGGAAAACATTTGCTGCGACGGAGGAACTAAAATTCAGTCGCCTGGGCTGCTCACATGCGTATGGTCTGCGCTTCTTTGGGTATCTTCCACAGGGTGAAGAGCAGGCTGATATGCTGAGTCTCATCCAGAAACGGGGCTTCACCACTAGCTTTGTTTTTTAGGAAGGCCTGCAGGGCCTGGACGGCCTTCTTTACCTGTCAGACACATTAAGTTAAGACACCACAATACAAATGAGGCAGCTTAATACCTGAGCTAAAAGTTAGCATTTGCTAACGCCAAACGTGTTAGCATGTTGAAGAAGCTAGTTGGAACCAGCTGGCTCATTAGATACGTGGTAACAAACTTTATTAACAAGCAGCGTAACCCAAACATTCTAAAAACGACTAATTCAAACAAATCTGAAATCACAAATCAATCAAACTTTTACCTGCGATCGGTCCAGTAAAGCTTTCTCTGCCATTCTTCACACGTGGACCCCCCAAAAAACACCAGGGCGCATGCGTTGAGCGTCATGCTATGACGTAAAATATATGTGTACATAAAATCAATATCGGATTCCACCAACAAAAAGGTTCTCAAAACAATACATATATGTGGATTTTGGGGTGTATTTATATAATCATTATTATTTTTACCCCTGGTTATTTGTATTCATGTTCTATTCTTTTGTATATTTCATCTGTTTATATGTTTTATACTCATTGTTTGTTCAATAAAGTTCCTGTAAAAAACAAAACAAAAAACAAACATCTCACCTATGGAGACAGCTCAGGATGGACTAATCCTTTCTATCCTAATGAAAATCCTAGTCTGTGAAATGCTTCTAAAATATCTGCTGCCCTATTGGCCTTATCTATCTTGAAAAATAAAGTTTTAATGTCAGTGTGAATTTTACATCCAAAAATAAAGGATATATAAAAGTAGCTTTGCCAAAAAAATTTTTCTCTCTGGCTTAAAATGGAACTGATATCATTCACGGGAAATATGTTCAACAAGTATTTCACAGCTCAGGCCAGCAAATACCGGAAATCCCTTTTTTGCACATCGGTCTTTCTGCTTCCGGATCTGTGACTCGTCACATGACTCTTCTTCCGGCTGAAACGAAGTGCCACCAACTCCAATCAGAGACATAACAGATGATGACGCTAACGATAAAATGGTGATTCAAAAACTGTAAGGAAAATTATAATATAAATAAAAGCATAAAATATAACAGTAAAATGCAGCACTGTGGCAAATAAGAGATTAGTGCAGAGCAAATCGTTAATCACGTGATTTAGCCAGGTTTTTTTTTAAAAAGTCACTTTCCTCACTTGCAAAACTCTGACGTTAAGCTCAACATAGCTCGTTAAGACATTAATCTGGCTTCGTAATATACCTCAGATCTCACTACCACCTGATAAACTTTCCCTTTCTGTTGCTGCTACCATTACTTCACTCTTCTCCACCCTGATATCTTTTTCTCACCTTGAACCCGTCCACCTCCCTGCCCTCACACCTGTCCTGCATCTCTGCCACTTCAGACTTCCTTAATCTACCCTCAAACACTCTGCATAGAACATTTACATATTAAAAACCTAAATTAAAAGTGCATCAAACAGATTTGTAAGGTCATGGGTCTTTTACTGTTAGACATTTGTTATTTGGTTAAATAAGGAACAAATCTAAAAGAAATGTGGTGTATGAGTGCAGTCGTTTAACCTGACAATACATCCCTGCTGTAAACCTGTGGTACAAATCAGACAAATACACCTTTCAGTTACAGCTTGATCTTTTATTTTCCATTTCGATTATGTAACAGCTGTGTGGGTCTGTCCGTGTGAGTGTGTTTACCCTTGGTTCATCAGAGTAGTATGTGAGCTCAGTCCAATTAAACCATCTCATGTGGAGAGAGACCAAACTAAAGACTCTGGCACAGCAATCCTTAAAATCAAATAAAAATGTCCTCTCTGGACTCTAAATCCTGCTCTTGAGATGGGAGAAGCACTTAGCAAATGATAATTATAGACTAACTCTGCTCTTTTTGCAGGATATGAAATCATTCTGGACTTTATTTGTTTTTGTTGTTTTTTTTCCTTCCCCAAACTCAACAACACTGCATCCATCTCCATTCAAAAAACAAATGGCGCGGCCAGCAGACCGTACGGTCAGGCCTGGGAGTACAGAAAGGGGCGGGGCATGTAGCTACATTAGTGGCATAGCTGAGCTCTCAATATGAGAAAGCTGACACACTGGACTTGGTCTCTCATTTCATATGGTTCATCATAAAAACTGATTCAGTCATGTTTTCTTCATTTGACATGATTTTATTCTTCCCTCCTTTTTTGTCGTTGTTCGTCTCTTCAGCATAGTTGTGTGTAAAGAGAGAGTAGCTGTTTGGGTCGGCTCTAGCAGCATTTCTCCTCTGGGAACGAGTGGAAGAACTCCATGCATGCTGCCATTGTTGCATTTAGTCCTTTTCTGGCACCAGCTTCAGCACTTTGCCAATGGCGATTGTTTTGCCTAATAGTATCAAGAGAATTGAGGGACAAAAGGGCGATTCAAAGATGCCTGAAAACAAATCCAGCTAACTTCAAGCCTGCACAGTGTCCTTACCTTCGTCTCTCAGTGTGAATCGCCCCATCTGAGGGAAGTCTTTGAAGGTCTCTAAGCAGATGACTCCTGCTGCCCGGAGCCTGGCGATACAAACCTGGTCCTGCTTCACAAAGCGTGGTCGTGTTTTGCTTTTCTCTCCCGTCTTCTTGTCCACCAGACAGATTAAGGCCTGTGGTGAGAATTGCACAAGTTTAGCACGAGTAATCAAATAATTAAAGAATGAAATAACCAAATAACTAATATGTAAGCCCAACAGTAACTTACTGTAATTTGCACTTCTTCGATGCAGGTGTGGATGTGAAGGACTGCATTGTAACCAGGACAAATGATGGATTTGTGCTCGATGATGACGATCTAAAAAAAACCCAAAAGAACATTTCAGAGGACTTGAAAACCAGATTGTGTCTTTAGATACTTTGCTGTTAGTAGCCTGTTACAAAAGCACATCATTTGTTTTAATTTCTTGAATATAAGAAAAATAAAGAGTAAAAAACTGAAAAAAAGGCAGTCAACATCCAAAGAGCAGCGTTGATGTCCTTCAAGAAGCCTAGAGAACTATTCCTGAAGATTACTTTAAGAAATTATAAGAAAATTTGCCTTCTTCTGACTCTTTTTTTTTTGCCTTATATGCTGTATTTTCTATGTGTGTTTGGAGATGTTTCAATACATACAGTACAGGAAAAGCTGACAAAAGATTCTGCCCGAGAATCCCAGCTGTGCATGAAAACAGCCAAGGAATGACACAATCAACAACAAGCAGGCTTCGCAGTATTCCCAGTGTTTGTTATCTTAACTTCAACCGAGCCACGGGGGGGTCCCAAGCCCGGATGAAATGCATCTTTGATCTTTTCCAGATCAAAAATGCAGATAATCAACAACTAAAAGTGAGACCCGAGTCTCACTAGAGACTACTAAATGGGAAAATCATTTTTTGCATGTTAACAATCTCTTGAAGCTTTGAAATTTTAGGAAACATTTGGTAAAAAAATGAACGTTTTGGACTACAGGTGGGTTTTTGCATGCTGCGTCACATATTCTCTTATAATACCAGAAAAGATCCTTTGAACCTTGTGACCCCTTAATATAAAGCGGTGTGTATACTACGATGTTTAAATGGATGTCTTGCCTAAGCTTATTTTCAGACCTGAAGGTAAGCATTTCACAAAGAAAAGTACAGATTATCAACACATAAGTAACTATTTGTCTGGCAAAAGTCTTACTTTATAAGCCTGTGTCTGCTCAACTTGTCCAAAGCAAGCTCCATCAGACAACTCTGCAATTAACACAGGCTTGAAAAATGTGTCTCCAAAGCTCTTATGGAGAAATGCCTCATCTTTGATAATTACTTCTGCTGGTCTGTGTAGACCTGCTGTGAACACATGATCATCAACCAGAGTGGCGACTGCTTTCTAACATAGCCAACCTGCAAAAGGATGCATTTAGTTTTGTTTTTAATATGAGACACAGCAGAGACACGGGAGCGGATTCATTACAGGAGCCTGTGGTGAGGAGTTTATTTGCTGGCATTAAATTAAATAAATGGCATCACCTGTGGTTACCTCACCCCCCTTCATCCCCCCAACTTCTCCCCACAGTTAACGACTGTCAAAGTCAGGAGTTAGAAGCCAGCATGCAGTAATTATCCAGTCTTTACCTGCGCATCAAAGGTGCGCCCAGAGTGGCAGAGGTTGTCGGGGCTGCAGAGGATAAAACCAGGAAGGATCTCTTCCTCCTCTATGCCCTTCAGCCGCAACTTCAGGTTCTCCCCAGGACTTGCGTCGTCCGTCTCCACATCGTCACTCAGCAGGCTCAAAACCTCCACCGTGTGCTGCAACACACACATGCATACAGCTACACGTGAAGTGAGGAAAGACTATTTCTGCATTGATGCAGAAATATATATGACTGGCAATGAAAATGAAACTGAGTATTTGTGGTTACAGGATCCTCTTTCAATCAAGAAGAGGACTCACCCTGTTTGGCATCATGACCAGCTGCTGGGCTTTACTAATGGATCCAGATTCCAGCTTTCCAAGGATAACAGTACCCATATCCTACAAACAAGGAAACCCACAGTTAGAGGCAATATTCAAGTAAATGCACTATACTTTGCTAACCGCTAATACACCCATGTGTCCAAATAACATCTGCCATATAGATAATTTTACACTGGTGGAATGTCATATCAAATATGGTCAAAGTTTCTTTGCTGTTTGCAAATAATCCCTGTGAGCACAGAAGCTCCGCCCCCCTTCTGTCCAAATCTCCTGTTTACGAGGAGCAGCCAATCACAGGAAAGTTGGCTTAAAGGGAAGGTGGGTGAACTGAAGGAATGCACCATAGCTCAGAACAAGATTATAATAAGGATTATCTTGAACTTTGAATCATGCAAAGCTACTCTAGTAGAGTCCAAAAATAAAAATATACAGTTCAAATATATAAGTTCACTTTAAACAGTCAGTAAATCCATTCTGACTGTGGTGGGTGTGGCTCAGGAGGTAGAGTGGAAGGTCAGAGGACTGTTTCTCCAGCGACTCAAGTCTGCATGTCAGACTATGGTTGGGGAAAGATACTGGGCCAGAGTTACCCCCGACACATGTGTGAGTGCAGGAATGTTAAACAAACCCTTAGGTACAAACAAAAGTGCTATATAAATGTGTAAGTGCCAGTCCATATCCCATTTACTTTAGTCTTAAATACTGCATTTCCTCATACTTTCAATAAGCACATAGTTCTAATGCAAGCCTTAGAAAAACATGGACTCTTGGAAGAAGCAGCTTGCTGTATAAGATATGATACTTTTCTTTTGGCAGTAAAAAAATGAAATAATGATCATGACTGTGAGCTTTCAGACACCACCAAAATAATGCACAGTGTTTTCTCCACAGCTGAAAGGTTGCTGTATCAAAGTCCTGGCAGTCTCGGTGACCATTAGTATGCAGCATCCAGTTGACTGAACCATAATCCCATTACTTCAGGAGAACATCAATTGAGGCTACTTAGTCATATAACTGCTACATAAGGCTCTTATGCAATCGCTGGGAGAGAAAGACAACAGGATAAAGACAGATGATGACATATGAAGAAAGGAAGAAGAGCCGATGGTCAATTTTTGTTTCAAAATAATTCAATTCCAACAACGCTTACAGTGTGTGATGAACTGCTTCCAACATCTAAACCAAGCTGAGCGCCAAGGAGCTCAATTATCTCAAAGAGGAATGGCTGTGCGGAGGCCACAGTGTGTGTGTGTGTGGCTCATTGTGTGACTGTCTGTGTGTTCTGGGAAAAAAACTCAAGAGGAAGCAAAATGACAAACTGACAAGAGAGCGAAAAAGGATTTTGGCAAAGTGAGCACGAACCAAAAGAAATTTTACACCCACTCATCCTCTGAGAGCGGAGCTGTGCAGAACACAAGCTGCCAATGGTTTTGGTTTTCTTCTTACAGGAAATGAGGATCAAAAGCTTCCAGTTGTTCACCTTGTATTTGTCTACGATAGGTAGTCTGACAGGCCCGTCGCTTGATCTGGTGAAGTTTGGCAAACTGTCCAGGTGGGCAATAAATGGCAAACCCCTGTTAGAAAAAGAAATAAGCAAAACAAAAGTAAACAGTAAAGGTTTTTATTGTAGTCAGCATTTGCTTCACACAAATCAATGCACAAAAAAAACAAACAACACTACAGAAAACAGAACAAATCTGTGCAGTCTTATTTCTCTATGACTTATGAGTTCTGTAAAGCAAAAAGTCAAAGAAACACCGCACACACCGGCTTCCTTCATTATAAATGCTGGAAATATTTAAATCAGCATGTGTAAACAAGCCTTACCTCCATCTTTTCATTATTACCCATCATTTATGCATACTGTTACAATTACAGATAGTCAAACACAGCCAAAGCTAGCATATAAATGTGACTTTAATGCTCCGGCTTCAGACCTTTTTTTCCACTTTTTTCCGATTTGCATATTATGAAGTGTGCATGTAGAAAGCAACACATTTGAAATGTTCCCCAATTTATCGCAGTTAACTGCCACGTTATCAAAAACACATTGCATCCAATTGCCAACTTGACCGCCCATTCAATGGCAAACTGATAGCAGACGTTTTATCGCCGTCTTGAAGCGCCAGTCTCTTTAAAGATGGCAGCTGAACACAGGTGGTTGCAAACCTGGTCCCTGTCTTTGAAGCAACCATTTCAAAGGCAACAACATCCCAGATTCACTGCACACTTTTGTAATAATGTTGTTTATGCTGCAGTGCCCAACCTCTGTAGAGGGCCAAATGGAGAAGAAATTTAAATGGAGAGGTTATGAAGCGCTAACGCAGCGTGCTTCAAAGAGTTCATTAACTAAGTGGCTGCCTCAAGGCCTAGGGTAAAATACATAAGTCTGATTTTAAACTACTTTGACAGATTACAACAGAGAACTGTGGAGTTTGAACTCAGCATAATAGATCACCTCCTTTAATTCAAACAAATTGTCTTTTTGGCCTCAGAATTTTGATCCTCTGATTCTCCCAAAGTCACCAGAGGCTGAAGGAGTGTGAGCTGAACACTACATATTGATTCTTTCTTCACACATAATTATCAACTTATGCAGCAAAGCAACTATCCTATCACCCCAGCTAAGCTTTAACATGGCCATTATGATCACTGTGTACTTCAGAATCACTGTTATTATTGTTATTTATAGATTATTATACTGTAAGAGATGATTAAGGCAGTGACCAGTTGGATGACGGGGACTAATTAGTATATTTATGTGCTTAAAGTCAGTAAGGTTGACACAGTGTTGTGGTTTTTTTGGTACTGACCCTTCTCTCTGGTGAGGTCTCACTTTATCTTATAAAGGTTCAAGCCTGGTGATGCCGTTCAGAGCACAATGACCTAACTGTGTTCTGTTTGTCTTGTGTTCTCGCGCTGTGAAGGCTTTCAAGGGCAGCCTGTCTGCTTGTTGACAGTGCAGGACGTCACCATGTGTCTTTACATCCAGAGGGGTATAATGAAAACTCTCTACTCTACACAGTAATATAATAATATAACCTGAAGTGTTGACAGAACACCTAGTGCCCCTCTAGTTGTTGCTCATCATAATCATTCATATGGTCAGCACCATAATTACAAAGAATCAAAGAATCCTCCTCACTCGACAGCTCATTTATTCATTTTTTTAATTCACTCACATATTTAAATTACCGTATTTCCCGGACTACAAAGCGCACCTGAATATTAGCCGCACAAGCTAAAATCAGGGGAAAATCCTGTTTTGTACATACATTAGCCGCACCTGACTAAAAGCCGCAGGTGTTTCAATGTTGACTTATCATATGTAAGAGAATATGCACAAAGCGAATTGTCAGGAAAGAGATGGCTGTTTGGAGACACACCCCTTTTATTAATATTTTGAAAAACAAGTTATGGGTACATATTTGCACAACTTTTTAGGTATATGTACAAGTAGCGGTAATTACAAGTACGAAACATGTGCTGTGCTTCAAAAACGAGTAACAAATGTAGTACATAACAATAACCTACACACCAGAAAAATAGATTCAGACTACCTTTTAGGCTCAGGTGGATGGATGGATGTTTTCACACTTTTCCACGCTGTCAGATTCCACCGGTGGAGTTGAGCATAACTTGCTTTTCGCAAGTTTATTGCCGCACATCATCCACGACTCCCGCTGAACGTGTAGCGCTACTTTGAAGTTTGTTTTTCGAGCTACTTGTACGGCACTATGTTGCCTGGCGGATGGACATGTGACCAACATACCACTCTTGAACCCCGATACTGTGTGTCTGATCACATGCCCTTCCGCCAGGCAACGTAGTGCCGTACAACAGCGGAACAAACAAAACAAATCGTCTTACGATATGACAAAAATCAGGGACAATCCATAGAAAAGCCGCACCTGACTAAAAGCCGCAGGGTTCAAAGCTTGTGCAAAAAGTAGCGGCTTATAGCCCGACAATTACGGTAGTACCCTTAACTTTATTTTTTCTTAAAAAGCCACGTGTTTAAATATTCATTCTTTCTTTCTTCCCCTTTTATCACTCCAAACATAACATTTATTCACAGGCTTTGTGTCAGCTACTAATCTGCATATCTGTGTAATCTATCCCTTTGTTGTCTTTCTCTTTGATTTGTCTTCCTGCAAAGCACTTAGCGTGCATTTTAAATAAACTCTCGCACGCAAATAATAGGCCGAGCCGGGCACTCATCATTTTGTACTCGTCATAGAGCAGGAAATACAGACTGCAAGAACTATATTTGAATTCGCTGAAATATAAATAAGCGTGACATACTCAGAAAGAGCTCACGCGTTCAACGCCTGATGACTTCAGGGGCCGTTCAGAGAGCTGACTTACGTGTACCAGGGGCATTCGGATACAGGGTCCTTGAGGTTGGCACCTGTGAGTCCAGAGCAAGGCATAAAGTGGATGTCCTTCTTAGGGTTGAAGCCCACCTTCTTTAGAAATGGCACCAGCTTCTCCTTACACTCCTCATACCTGCGAGAAGAAAACAAAAAAATTATTAAAATATTTCTTAACATTGTGTTTGACATAAATATCACACTGGAATCATTAATGAACAAATAAAATCAGTCACTTAACCACAACTGGTGATGCTTTAAATGCCAAAATTAATACTAACACTTTCCTGGAGATACTGCATGTTTTTCTTTTTTAAATAAAGTCCGAAATAAACATTAAAATTCCCAAATTATCCATTTTAAATCACCTTTCTAGGCTCCAGTTGACAGTGGGGTCATCCATCTTGTTGATGAGGACAATGAGATGTTTAACTCCTGCCGTTTTAGCCAGCATGGCATGCTCCCGCGTCTGCCCACCCTTTTCGAATCCCGTCTCAAACTCGCCCTTTCTTGCCGAAATCACCTGGCAAAAACCAATAAGGCAAGAGAGAAATATTTAGAGAGCGCCTTTTATATTAAATCAACCCGTGAAAGAACCGGGTGATATGTTTCTGAGGTTCAGGGATAAAGATCTGTCTCACCAGGACTGCTAGGTCAGCTTGTGACGCCCCACCGATCATGTTGGGGACAAAGCTCTTGTGTCCGGGGGCATCGAGGATGGTGAAGTGTTTTTTCTCCGTCTCGAAGTAAGCTCTTCCAACCTCGACCGTCTTCCCTTTGTCTCTCTCCTCCTGATTTGTATCCAGAGCCCACGACAGGTACCTGCAACAACCGCGCTCGTGCATTCATTTATGTTTTACAAAAAGGTGCGTACGGTACAAAGAAGGTAAATGCCGTCAAAACACGATGCCCCTCACCATGTCTCCCTGTTTTTTTCTTTCGCTTCTCTTTCATATTTCTCCAGGGTTCGTTTGTCCACCATTCCAGTTAAGTACCTTTCAATGAGGGCACAAAGGGAGGAAACGTTAACAAAACGTGCAGCCCAGCGCACGTCCGAGACGGCCACAGGTTTCGGCTGTTGTAACAGATGATTCAACTCTGTGTTTTTATTCTCCTGTATCGCTAGTTGAGCTAAAAACAACTCCATAAAGAAACGAATCAAAAACAACACAAAACATTTAAAAATAAATGGATCACTCACATGATCTGTCCTCCGATCGTCGATTTCCCGGCATCTGGCAAGTACAACCAATTTTTTAGTGAACATAACTTTGCATAAACAGCCTTAGATGAAACACAACCGAATGCAACGCACCAACATGACCAATGAAGACCACGTTAACGTGTTCTTTCTTAGGAGCGTCTGGTGGCGCCGGAGCCACTTTGGGCAGGGGCATCTCCTCCTCTTCCTCCTCCATCATCTCCTCGTCCTCTTTCTCTGCTGCGCCTCCCTCCTCCGCGCAGGTCTCCCCAGACCCCAGATTCTCCTGTCCGCCACCTCCTTCGTCTCCCCCGGGCTCCTCCTTCTGCTCCCACGTCTCTTCCTCTGTGGGCATGTCTGCCTCTGTGCTTCCATTCTCCACTGGAGCTGGAAGCACACATTTTGCACATTTCTAGTTATCTAACTCCGCTGTAATAACCGGCATCGCACCGACAACTTGGGGGCTGCTTTTCATTTGCTGGGAGGAACTTTAAAGACGCTGTATGATAGGAATAAAATCAAAAGTGACAACTGACTTATTGCAGATCCTGGGCTTCAGTCAAGCTGATGTACATCTTGCCAGATCTTTTAGCAAACTTAAATCTTTTCAAGCACATTTGCACAAAGATTTCAATCAAACAACTTCAAAGACAGGCCTCACCTCCATTTATCTACATCTCCTGCATAGTCTATTGCTTTAATTCAGCATGCTTTGTAATATGTGCTGCAGGACTTTCTAAATAACCTAAAAAGCACCCTATTGCTACATATCCGTGGTCTGCCCACTTTATAAAGACAAAATCAATGCAATGTTCTGCAACGCAAGCGCGTCAAAAATAAATAAATCAGGAGCAAGAGGACGCTGAAAATGTGCTGTGCCTTGCAGAAGAAGAAGCATCTTCCCTTGGCAACACACAAATAAGCCTCCAGTTTCCGTCACTATGAAATTATGCGGCCCAGCAGTTGAGTACAATGTCTATTTTCTTCTCCACGCCCTTCATTTATAATCAGCTGACTTTGTAGGCTGTCTCGTCAAGCTGTACTTATATTTTGAGACATGTTCGGGGACATCTGAAGGAACAAATGTTGCAGCAACCATCTCCATGAATGTGTCTGCAGGCAATGGGACTAAGGGAGGTGACTGCAGAGCTCGCTCACTTATCTGTCCTTATGTACACTACACGGTCATCTGGTTTTGTGTCCCTGCCTCAGCCACTCTTTGAAAAGCAAAAATGAGTTCCCCATAACTCAAGCAGAGGTGTATGACATCCGGGCAAAAGGCCAAATATGAGGGAAATAAAGCCTCACCAGAACAAAGTTAATATGTTCCTGGTGTAACCAAACACAGTGCACTGACACAGAGCAGGCCGGGGCCTTGGACGGGCAGCTCTTGACACATACGAATCACGGCATGTGCCAGTAGGAGATCTATTTTGGGCAGGAGCGAGTGAGGTTGCACCACATTCTACCTAGGCCCATGCACGTGGGTTTCTACCAATGACAGAAAACCAAATATGGCTCAGTAACTACTTACAAGTAGTGAGCATCCAAGCTTTAAAAACTGCATGAGGTCTGGTGTGATACTTATAACGTGGATGTTAAATCTTGCACACCTGAGCCTGTATCTACCCCCTGAAGCCTGAGCTAGAGCTGTAACTTAACCAAGTGAACATGCAGTGCACTGGAGTACACTGTGGATGCGTACCGACTGTTTCTGACACCTCCATACTGGCAGCTGGATCAGGGGTACCTTAAAGATAAGAAAACAAAAAATACTTTCGTAACTACTCATTAGAAAAGATTGCCCGCGGCTCACATACTCGTTACTACTACGTCATGAATCAGCTATTGCACCACAGCCGCACTTGTGCCGACTTGTTGATGAGTTAGAGGGTATGCTGTGCTGTTCAGCAGAGCGAGTTACACACAGGAAGGCTAACTTAGCTGGACTAGCAAGCAAGCTAGCAAGTTAAGCTAACTTCCAGCCAGCTGTCTGGAATTTAACCTACCATCTGAAGCCGGCATTTCCACAGCGCTGGCTTGAAGGAAGCTTGGTACAAACACCGGGGCGTTAACGTTGGGGACAAACGGCTTGGCGTTGACGTTAAGGGCGGCGAAGGCGGTTGGGAGTCCCGCCGCGGCAGCAGGGGCCTCGGCATCCTCTTCCAGCTCCCACGAATCCGGGGCTGTGTCTCTCGTGTCCATCGCTGCTTTTTCCAGAGTTGACAGGCTTCCCACCACCGGGCAAGGCGAATGATTTTTGTGGTTCCGTTTATACGGGTTTAGTTGCTGGTGTGTTTTAGACTCTTAGCAGCACGCTCGGTGAAGTTCCCATTGCTTTGTTAAGCCTTGCCTTGACAAGCATATGGATCCCGTAGCTGACGAGAAGTGGTGCACGGCAGCTGCACGTCCCTCGCACACCGCCAGAGGGCAGCACCGGACACCTGCAAACCCGCTAAGTCTACAGTCAGTCTTGCAGCCCCCCCCCCCCATGAAACCCAAGTATGAAACATCAGAAAAGGGATTTTTATTCTTTATTAATTTCATAACAATCTCTCAAACAGAAACAACACCACCACCAAATAGTACAATACTATATGTCAGACTTTAATCTTTAACAAATTACACAAGGTTAATGAAGCTATTAATAAATAAATAAATAATATAACTAACAAGTTGACGGGTTAGCAAGGAACAGTGTTAACATGCAAGTCTCATCTTTTCCTTTTATTATACTTCAATTATACTTCAATCTTTGGCATCAGTAACTCCTCCAGCAGAGATGGCAAAGGTTGCCTCATTCTCAGGCATATCAGGACTGGAAGCAAACACGAAGAGACAGATGAGTGTAGAACATTTATCTAAGACTTTTCACGCTTTGCTCACGTTCACATCTTTGTCACTACAGTGTCATATCATGTCTTATACTTGATCCAAGTCATTAATAATTAAACTGATCACTATGAAAATTGCCCTTGAACTGCTAAATACCTGTCAAATATCTTGGCGATTCTCATCTCCCCACGCCCCTTCCTCAAGCTGATGCGTGTGGTGGAAGCGTGGGCCAGGATGTGCCCACCAATTGGCTTCTTGGGATCAGCTTGAAACCTGAAATGGGTGAGAAACTTAAGAACATCTCAGCAGTGTTTCACACGGCGTTTTTATCAGAAAACCTCCTATTTGTAAGCATGAGGGAATCTGCGCTATCTTACGTCATTCCGGCTCCAGGATCAGCTGTCATTTGGTTGGTAATAAACACAGCTACGTTGTACTCTGACGAAAACATAGATCAGAGTCAGTGAAGTTTGAACGCAAGCATCGGTTTAAGAATCGCAATCACCCACAGAGATAGTTGAAGGTTTGTAAATAGTTGCTGTCTCATGAATGCAAACAGACTGCAATCAGTCTGAATGAGGCATTGTCAATGAACACAGACTCAGCTGGTTGTATTCTAGTTACATTCTTATAGACCAAGAAAGCTGCTGAGCTCAAAAGTGAAAGATCAATGTAATATTCTCTTAAGCAGCTCAGGAGTTGTTAAGCGTGCATCATGGGGTGCCTGGTGACTCCCACCTCTAGGACCTAGCTTCCAGGTTGGAAAAACGAAGCCAAAGTGGAAGTGCTTTAAACCTAAATCAAAGCTTTAAAAACATTCTGTCTCCATGTTGATGATTGTTTATCCGACATTCCTTATACATAAAGGTTACTATATGAGGAAAATGATCAGGGTGCTATTTCCAGTCAACCACCAGCAACTTCTGTTTCCAACAGTTCGTGTAAAAGATAAGGTGTTAATGGCATAAATATTTACACACAAAAACCGAGAATCCTGATTCAGACCTTCAGAGATTTTCTGCAGCCTTGAAAGCATCTGGGCCAGTTTCTGCTGCCGCTCAGCGAGCTCCCCTCTGCCAGAGAAGTCCACTCTGAACAGAGCCATGATGGAGTCGATAATCTACCAACGACGAGCACACAAGCAGAGTGAAAGGCCAGAGAAACAGGGAAACCCGGTTTCTAGGTGTTGTTCTCCACCTTGATTAGATTTACAGAGTTGATGACTAAAACCAATATCAGAAGAAAAGTTCTCTTGCTTACCAACAGCTTGAACACGCCTCCTTCTTCATGAAATTTGGCTGCTACAAAGTCCAACAGCTCCATCTGGTGTTCACCTGCAGAGTTTTCAGTTCTTTATAAAATGCTCTAAAAAAGTCAGTCTAAATCAACTGTAATGCATGTTCATACTAGTGTAGGCTCGGGCGTAAAGCACGTTGTCCAGCACGGCATCATGGTCCACGTTAAACCTGTCAGCGATGTCTCTCAGTCTGTCCGGGCGACTCAAATCAGACAAGTACAAGTCAAGGAAAATAGGAGGCAGATTACCATCAGCGTTACATGGCAGCGTTTCAGCTGGTATATATTTGTGCCGTGCTCATTCCAAGGATACAAGGTGTTCTCCGTGTCAATGAAGATTACTTTTCCGCCCGAGTATCCATCCTCGCCCGGCAACTGAGCAGTGACTGAATGACAAAGAACGCGTTTTAAACTACTCTGTATCAGGAAGCTAAAAACCAACAAAAAAGATTCTTTACTCACCACAGAGCGTGTGAGACAGCTGGGTTTTTCCTGTGCGAAACTCTAGAAGAAGACATACTGAGAGTAAATTCATGAATTTGAAATGTATTCATGAATTTAGATGAGAAAACATCAGAGAGGAACGCATTACAGGGGGGCGTCTGCTAACCTCCAAAGGCCTCTGTGATCGCCATACTCTCTACACCTCCACCCAGCAATTTACTGCAGAGACACAGTTCACATACATGTAAAATCATCGGTTTAATCAATACTAACGCTGCTGTTGATAAATCTCAAAAACCTCCTATATCCTCCATGTTACTGCCAATTTATCTATTAATATGCTAAAGCTATGAAGCAAAGAAGAAAGTCTAGTGTGATTACTGCGTGCACAAAGTTCAGTGAAAAATAACCCTGAGATTCACAACTGTGTGTATTTTATTGAACTACAAGCATTCTGAGCCAGTAGACGACCGCTCGCTACCTGTTATCTGCGTGAACTGCGGGGAAGTTGAAAAAAACAAACAAACAAAACTGGATAATTTATGACTGAAGGAACTGAAACAGTGCCTGAGGAGGAAGCCAGAAAGTGCACAGCTTTTAAAAAGAGTCAGCTGAGAAGGGACAATGGTTAATAACAAAAGGGAGGTTTCGGGTTAAACAAATAAACAAAGTGATGAACTTTATCTCCCCTGAGACAAGAAGTCTTCTAGGGTAAGAAAAGGAAAAGTTTCGACATAAAAAATTATACAAAACAAACAGAACAACCTAACGGAAGAAAATGTGCAGTCTGAATGTGTGCTCTGAACACAGACCACACAAAAGGAAGAAGAGTGAGGATCTGAGGAGTGTCTGATCTGTCAGCTCAACAATGTCAATGACTTTTTTGTTTAAATAGCACAACTGATTATACTTAAACTCAGTCTGATGAACACGGGAGACAAAAACATAAAAACCTATGTAGGTTTTAAGGCAGTGAAAACAAAATAAAAGCTCAATTACAACAAAAGCTCAATTAAACTTTACAAAGAACACACATGCACCGCTAATTAATGTAACAAAAACATTTTGAGGGTTTTTTTTTAATGTCGGCACAGATGCATATGACCTCTGGTCAGCAGGCAGCTTGTTCCAAAGAACAGGACCACAGTAACCAAAGCAACCTCAGCACAGTGAGAGGTTTGACCGGGTTATAAACAATTAGTAAGTCAAAGACACATTGGAGGGGTCAAGCAACAGAGAGGCTTATGAACTAGCACTGAAAGCCAATGAAGTGACTTCAATAGTGGGGTCACATTTTCACATCTATAAGAACTGATTCGTCCTACTGATGACCTGGAGACTCCTGCAAATTGAGCGTTACAATAATTCAACCTGCTTGTTTGCTAACCTAAAAGCATGGATCAATTTCTCACCAATCTTAAGTTTTAATATTTTCTGAATATGATTATCAAATCTAAGATCATTCTCCAAAATAATTTCAAGGTTCCTGACTTGAGAAAGGGATGATAAATATGAGCAAATTTTCTGTCTCTGACTTTTTGGACTAATACCAAAAACAAAGACGTTTGTTTACATTTTTTGTGACCTTCTAGCCTTCATCCAAGTGGTGAGAATTTATGCATAAAGATAGTTTGAGGGAGTTCTTAATTAAGGTATGGACGAATTCAGGTGAGAAACTACTGATGAATGCTGGACTTGCGTGTAAAATGAAAATAGGGTACACAAGGTTTTGTCCACTGTTTGTGAATGAGGCCCAATATGAGGAAAACTTAACTCAAACTCTTGGCTCCCAGTTGTGACGTGGAACACCTGCTTCCTCCTTGCGCTGTATTCAAAAGCCGTCTGGAAACCGACATTCTACAACATAAAGAGAATCAACTATAACACAAATCGTCTTTTCAGTCACGTTTTGATCCCACTACAGACATAAACAGGACAGAGCAGATATTTAAGGATTCAAAAAGCAGTGTCTTACCAGCAATTTTCCAGCAGCTTCCTTGATTTTTTCCACTTTTGCTTCTGACAGGCCCTTGATGTTACACAGAGCTTTGCGGGTAGTCATCTGGATCCCCTTAACAGTGCAGATGCCCACTGACTTCAGCTTTTTGATGTCTGCCATGTTCTGTGATCACACGGCAGGAGGGTCAGATTGATGCTCACACACTCAAATTGCTTTTTGTTAGATGAGTGATTTTGAGCTCAGCTGTTTACTCACTATCCCATGTTTCTGCAGGAGATCAATGTCTTGGAAGAAAGACTCCTGTGAGGTTCAGAGGAAAAATCTATATGAGCTAACTGATCAAGAGTAAATATAACATTAAAAAGCCTGCAGATTATAGCTTTTCATAATGTTTTAATCTACTCTTCTGTATTATCTTTATACAATATTTGTAACCAAAATATAATATAGCTTAAACTTTAAGTTATTTAAACATTGTTTTTTTTTATCTTAAGGCAAATCTTCATTTAACATATTTTTTTCCTCTTTAAAGAGGGACACTATAGTATTAACACGCACTGAATAAAATAATACTCAAATCTTACCTCATCATCCTGGAAACTAGAATCATCTTCAACAACTTGATCCTCTGCAACTTTCATTTTAATGCAGAATGAGGTCAGAATTAAAGATGAAAGGTATTTTGATTACTCAGCTAAGATATTTAGCCAGTCTAAAATCAAGCTAACTCTTTGCTAACCATACACCGCTCTTTCAAGGCAAACAAACAAACAAAGAAAAACAGGTTAAACTACAAAA
The DNA here is from genome assembly GCF_041146795.1 of Maylandia zebra. Classification (NCBI taxonomy): domain Eukaryota; kingdom Metazoa; phylum Chordata; class Actinopteri; order Cichliformes; family Cichlidae; genus Maylandia; species Maylandia zebra. The sequence continues at coordinate 9,937,120 of NC_135174.1, read as the reverse complement.
CAAGACTGTCAGATTATCGTATGCTTATTAGCTATCGGACGCCAACTACAGTACGCTCATGGATGAAAAACAAATATAGTGTCTAAAGTTTAAAAGATAGCTTTTTTGTGTTCATGACAAAACTGGCCTTTTGTCACCGGCGGGAATTTCTGACTCTTCAGGTGCAAGCGGAAATTTCTATTTTGACCAGTTAAATGAACGTGACCAAACAATAGTTAGTATTAATGTTGCGTTTAAGTATTCCCAATTACATCATCGGACGTTAAGGCTTTAAACAAATATCCCCATAAAATATCTGAAGGAGTTATGTCTCTCGAAATCTTTGGAACACATTCCTATCTTAATCCTTTGGAAACAACACGTGAATGCAGCATTGTCCTAAATACTACTTTCTAAACTTCTGAATTTCTAATCATTTGTATACAATAAAAACATTTTTCTATGACAATGGAACTTTTTATCTGAAGACAAGTTACTGATTGTCAGAATCAGTATTGTTAGATGGTTCTTACAAGCTAAAATATCTCATGTAAATAATAACCAATATCAAGACTTTATGATCAAAATGTGGTGAAATAAATACAGACTCTATGATTACAAAAATAAATGAATGACGATAATTTCAACGATACCTCTTGTTGATTATTTAATACATTTGACAAACACCTCAAAATATTTGATCTTACACACAAAAACAAGGTGAAAGTAGACACAAGGCTTTCTATTTGATTTGGTGTTTTAATTGTGGCAGTAATGTTGAACACAAAACAAAATCATGGGGTTGCTCAGTGGAGATTATAAAATACTGTCATATGAATGACAACAGAGGAAAACTAAATTACATTCAATTAAGACTGGACACATCAGCGTCATTTAACCAGGAGGACACGATAAAACCAATAACTGTGGAAAGTTCAAAGCGAGAGGCATTACACTCTGACATACTATACACATATAGTACACTGGTGATCTGAGACAAAGACGGAACCACAGCACGTGGTCAATGTAGACACCAATCTTATAATTTAATAAAACTTGTCACATATGATCAGATATTCTAACTTCATTCTTCACATGCAAGGGGAACCAATAAGCATATGAAGATGAACTGAACTACCAATGAGAGTACCATTCTTCTGACTACAAACACCGAGCTATACCACCGCTAACCTCCACACTTCTCTTTTCACTGTATCCAACTTCAACTGATATCCCCTATGAAGAAATTATTTATGCTGATATAAGTATTTAAAAAAAAAAAAAAAAAAAAAACCCAAAAAAGAAAAATAACAGAAGCTGTGCTTCTGGAAATCAGTCTCTGCATGATCCTGGGAGTAAGGAGAGACAGCGAGAGGGAAGTGTTGGACACACATCACATCCTCCTCCACAATATTGCTGGAGTGAGCTGAACGCTGCTGACATACAGCCTCTGCCTTTTTTTCTTTAAACTTCAGGTCTTTGCTCTTCTCTCTTGTCTCTCCTTCCGAGTGACTCTGCTGCCTCTCCAACAGCAGATCTCAGGCTCCTGTCGGCCCTTCCTGCCCCCTCACATCTTGCCGGGTGCAGGAGGCATCATGCCCGGCATCCCACCGGACATTCCAGTGTTAGGTCCCAACAGGATCTAAAGGGGGAAGAATCGATTATTCAGGCTGCACACTGAAATTTCCCAGTAAATGCTTTTCCCCTGAACAACTACCAATTAACGCTCAAGTGCCCCATAACACTCACCTGTCTCTGCTGTTGTAGCTGCTGCTGCTCCAGCTGTAGTCTTTCTGTCTCAAACACAACAGGCAGCACCAGGATCATGAAGGAGGTAGTGCCGACCCAGAGCGCAGAGCGGGAAAAACTGTAACAGAACACCAACCTGATTAGTACCTGCAGTTTAAAATGTGTTATACGGTACCCTTTAGTTACTCTAATACTCCTTTTAGTTAGACTCTAATATGCAAAGACTGGAATAATATTAGTTCACCCCCAGACCCTGTAAGCTGTAGAAAATCCATGGATGGATATTGCATTTTGCTATATGTAAATCTGTGATTTGGTGTTTTTCCATTCTTTATAATGTTGTAGCATTTACCCAATGCATACTTGAACCAACAGATTTAAGTTAAGAGTTGACTTAATTGGCACGAGCAAAGAATTTGTACCTGTTATATCCTTTACTGTGGCCTCTTAACAAACACATTCGTGCAATTACTAATGAAAAGCAACAGACGGGGAGAGACATACCTGTAGAACTTTTTAATCAATGAGACTGAGCAGTGTGCAGACACCTCTGCAGCTGTGCGCATCGTTTCAGGAAACATCTCAGTCAGGCCCCACAATCTCTCCATCAGCGTCTCATCCAGCTTATGGACGACCACAAAAAGCAAACATTTGAGCCGTGCATTAGAAAATAAAGAAGCATCTCTAATGAGTAAGAACATACAGGAAAATTAGCTAACATCTAAGTGGGAACATGAAATACATTCGTGTACAGTGAAACTGGTTTTTAGCTTGCAGCATTGTTAGACAGACCGTATACCTCAGGTAGGTAGCTAGCTAGTTAGCTTTGGTGTTGCCCTATTTAGGCAGGGGAACTAACACAGCAAATAAAACAGTGCAACACACTGCTAAAGTCCCATTTTCATTCAATCTTTTTTCAAGAGCCCATGAATAATAAGGGAATTACATCTTCATCTTCGTCGTCGTCAATCTCGTCCTCTGGGGGCCGTACAGACACCGAACTCGTAGCGGGGGACAGTTCCTCGACTCCGGCCATTTTTTCCTTCCTGTTAAATCCGCGACTAAATCAGAACAATGAGAGTCACTGCGGCCAGAACAATGTGTTTCTGAGGTTTTACCTGCTGCTAAAGGTAAAGCTCGGAAGTGTGCTGACTGTCTGAGGTCACAGTAGGAAAACGTGAGACTCAGGGTTGGATGACGACAGGAGGTCAGGGGTCAATTTGTACGTGAAGAGAAACGTAGTGCGCCCCTTGCTGTATGGACTGTCTAATGGCAAGCTCGGGAGTATTACTGCCACTTGCAGGATCAGCCGCTTAGGTTAACTCTGTGAGGTCTAAGTCAAGTCTTTGGTAATCAGGGGACAATAAAAATAATTATTCTATGTGACTCGCATCAAAAATTAAAAATTTCCAACAATAAATATTTCTTTCATTTCTCCAAAGCACAGGGTTAAGGTGTTGGCTATGGGTGGGGTTATCGATCAATGATGGCAAAGACCTCATTAGGTTATCCTTGTGTTCAGGGGTTAAAGTGAGATTTGGTAACCCTAAGGTCCAATGGAGCGACTCATTTGTGAATACAGTGTGACAAATGCAGCGCATATGCACATCAGACTGTGTGATCAACCTCATCCTCAGTGCGCCAGAGAGGAGGAGATGCTGCTAATGGGGATAATCCCACTTTCCACATCAAAATATTCACAATCATATTTTGAGAGTTTAAAAAACACTGCATTGTTGTCTTAGTGAGCAATGCTGTGATAAGCAATTCTTCTGTGTGTTCTAAACATTTGTGTCATGGTGCTGGGTCTGTGACTCAGTGTTTTGTGTTTTTTAGATGAAGTTATATTCTTTGATTTGTTGTTTTTCATGGTTTATGTTTTCTTTATTGTTTTCTGCTTGTGTTATATTTATAATTCCTAGTGTTTAATTTTCTGTCACTGTGCTTTCCCTGTGTTCCATGGTTAGTTACTCATGTCTCCATGTTTCAGGTTCCCTAGTCAGTCATGTCACTGTGTCAAGTCTGCGTCTTTGTATATGTCTCTTGTTTCCTGTTTTACTTTGACAGTCTTGTGTCCCATGCTCAGTGTTTTCAGTTTTGTTTCCTCCCTGTCTTGTTTTATCAGATTAGTCCCAACTGTGTTTCCTTCCTGTTTCCCATTCCCTTTTTACTCTCTTGTGTATTTAATAGAATAGAATAGAATAGAATTCAACTTTATTGTCATTGCACATGCACAGGTACAGGGCAACGAAATGCAGTTTGCATCCATCCAGAAGTGCTTTAGTGATATAGATATATTACAATATATATTAGCAATAATATAGATATGTGAGTATATTACAGAAATGGGTCTATTATGGTATGTTATAATGTACACGGTATGAAGTATGTTGTGAATATTCTATAACTATAAGTATGTACAGGCTGTAGTGAGTACAAGCTATGTACAGGCTACGAACAGGATATAAATATGAAAAACTATACAGAATATGAAATAAATAACTTTACAGAATCTGGGATATACAGCTATACAGAAATGGGAACTATGCAAGTTGTAAACAGTTGTAGGATTAAAGATTATCGAATGTACAGAATGATTATTTACACAGAGCTATACATTAGTGGAGTTAAGATAAGTGAGGGTGTAGATAGTTTCTACAGAGGCTATATAAAGTGCTAGTGGTTGTGAGTGGTGGTTCAGTCCATGTTATTATTGTGTTTGAGGGTACAGTTGTCCATTGTGGGGGTGTGTATGTTCAGTCCATGAGTTTAACGTGGGTCAGATGTCAGGAGGCAGAGTTCAGGAGTCTGACAGCTGTGGGGAAGAAGCTGTTTCGGTACCTGGTGGTCTTAGTCCGGAGGCTCCTGTGGCGCCTCCCAGAGGGCAGGAGGGTGAAGAGTCCATGTGATGGGTGACTGGGGTCTTTGATGATTTTCCCAGCCCTTTTCAGACACCGCTCCCTGTAGATGTCTTTTATGGCAGGAAGTGGTGCTCCGGCGATGCGCTGGGCAGTTTTCACGACCCTCTGCAATGCCTTCCGGTCCGAGGCAGAGCAGTTCCCGTACCAGACTGTTATACAGTTGGTCAGGATGCTCTCGATGGTGCAGCGATAGAAGTTCACCAGGATGTCTGAGGACAGGTGGTTCTTCCTCAGAGTCCTCAAGAAGAAGAGGTGCTGGTGAGCCTTCTTGACCAGCTTGGAGCAGTTGGTCGTCCAGGTGAGATCCTCGGAGATGTGGACTCCCAGGAACTTGAAGCTGCTCACACGCTCCACAGCCGTCCCCTTAATGTGGATGGGTGGATGTGGGTCAGCATTCCTCCTGTAGTCCACGATGAGCTCCTTGGTCTTCTCGGTGTTAAGCAGCAGGTTGTTTCTGTCGCACCACTCAGCCAGACGATCCACCTCCTCCCTGTAGGCGGCCTCATCGTTGTCACTGATAAGCCCTGTGTTTTCCTCTGTCCGTTGTTGCGTTGTTACCTTATAAAATGTTTTTATAGCTCAGTAAAGCTGCCTTTTTGTGGTTATTCCTCCGTGTTTGTGAGTCCTGCATTTGGTCCTTCATCCTGTAGCTGCCGCAGCCACACGATAGAACGACGCAGCCATCACACGAACCTAGCAAACAGCCTGAGATGGGGACCTCCTCCGCACCGCGCAACCACCTGCAGGAATGAGCTGCGGGAACCACCAGTGGAACCGCCTGCTCCTGCCATGCTGCCACCTACTCAACTACACCAACGTCTGTGGAACCGCCTGCTCAATCGCCTGCTCAACCGCATGCAGCTGCCGCGGCGCCACCTGCTCTACCATCTGTGGCTGCCGCGCCACTGCTTGCCCAACCGCGCCGCTGCCTGCTGGAACTGCATCTGAATGGCCTGCTCAACCACCTGCAGATGCCGCGCCACCACCTGCTCAACAGCCTGCGGCTGCCACACCACTGCTTGCCCAACCGTGCTGCCGCCGGCAGAAACTGTCTGTGGAACCGTCTGTGCAACCGCCTGCTGAGCTCCCTGTGGCTGCTGCACCGCCACCTGCTCAACCACCTGTGGCTGCCGCGAAAACCTCCTGCTCAACCACTCGCAGTTGACATGCCGCCACCTGCTCAGCCACCTGCCCCTGCTGCGCCGCCACCTGCTCAACTGCCTGAAGGTGCCGCACCACTGCTTGCCCAACCGTGCCGCCTCCAGCAGGAACTGCCTGTGGAACCATCTTTGCGACTGCCTGCAGGCGGCCTGCGGCTGCAGCACCGCCACCTGCTTGATTGCCAGCGGCTGCCACATCACTTCCTGCTCAACCGTTCACAGTTGCCGTGCCGCCACCTGCTCAGCCCCTGCTCCTGCCACACCGCCACCTGCTCAACCACACCACCGCCTTTGGAACCGCCTGCTCCTGCCGTGCTGCCACCTACTTAACCGCACCACCTTCTGTGGAACCGCTTGCTCAACCGCTTGTAGCTGCCATGGTGCCACCTACTCAACCGCCTGCGGCTGCCGTGCCACTGCTTGCTCAACCACGCCACCTGCTTCACCGCCGCCTCCCACGCAGTCAGTCTCCTGAACTGTTTTGGCACTGGAGCCAGGCGGGTGACCACCAGAACTGTTTCCCCCCCCCCTATTGTGGACTGTTGTGGCCTCCTGTTTTGATTATTTAATTTTTCAGACATTTTAGAGTCATAGCAAAAAGAAAGGACACCCTATTTTAGTGCTAAGGTTTGTATCAGGTATCATAGCAGATCTTCAAATTAGGTAACTACAACCTCAAAAAACAATAATCATCAGATTACACTGTCATTATTTATTTAACAACAACTGAGCCAAAATGGAGAAGCATTGTATGAAAAACTAAGTACAGTGGTCCTTCATTTATTGCGGGAGTTACGTTCCAAAAATAACCTGCGATAGGTGAAATCTGCAAAGTAGCCAACTTTAGTTTTTATAATTATTATAGAGATTTTAAGGCTGCAAAACCCTTCACTACACACATTTCTCTCAGACAGGCATGGATATTTTAACACTTTTCTCTCTTGTTTAAACATTCTCAAAGTTCAAACCTTCGTAGAAAAATAAGTCCAGTATTACAGAATGAAACCAAAGGCACCCGTGGTTGCCTTTGGTTTCATTCATTCTCGGTGCAAAACATTTTGTCGACATTGTTGTGTTACAAACATACAGTACCGCACTTCAGAGTCACGCTGTTAGCGATCGAAGATTTATCTAAATTCCGCTCTCTCAGATCTTTATCTGCCACTCATCTTGTTGTTCCTTCTGCTTGCCTTACCACTTTAGGGCAGAGAGCTTTCAGTCGCTCCGCTACTCGGCTTTGGAACTCACTCCCTTAAGAAATATAAGCTGTGTCCCAAAACGTCGGCTGCATCCTTCGGAGGACCCGGCCTTCGCGGTCTACGTGGGCCGGGTTTAATCTGAGTAGCGAAAGACAGCGGGAGTCTGAAAACGATGAAGCCGGGAGTCCGCTGCTCTCGCCGGCTCGAGTGACCATTGAACCCCCCGGCTAGCTATCAAGCGGGCGGGTAACAGACGTCTCCGAAAACATCGGCGCACCTTTGCAAATATGTGATGTCTTGATAAACCAAGCAGATATTTGAAGTTTACACACCTTCTCGCCTGAAAATATGTTAAAAGTTTATTTTGTGACCCAGAAAGATTAATAAGAGTAATTTTAAAACTTAGTAGCGGCCGCCATTGTTGGAAACTGAAATTGGCTGGGCCACGCTATGAATTCTGGGATATGGTGGGCCACGAAGGACACACCCGACCCATCCTTCAAATTCGAGGAAGGTCAAAAAACAATATGGGCTTTGTAGATAATTGAGAAACTTTCTAGAGGAAACCTGGTCTTGTTAGCAGAGACGGCATCCATCCCACTTTGGATGGAGCAGCTCTTATTTCTAGAAATCTGGCTAAATTTATTAAACTCCCCAAAATATGACTACCCAAATTTGGGACCAGGAGGCAGAGTTGCAGTCTTACACACCTCGCTGCAGCTTCTCTCCTCCTGTTATCCCCCCAAAACCCCATCCCCTTAGAGACTGTTTCAGCTCCCAAACAGACGAAAAACAAACTAAAAACCAGCAAAAAAAATGACTTAAACACTTTAAAAACTTTTTAAAAAAATCACAAAGAACGAACAATACAGTATCCTCAACAGCACCAAAGAGTAAAACAGTGAAATGTGATTATTAAATATTAGGTCTCTCTCTTCCAAGTCACTGTTAGTACATGACTTAATAATTGATCAACAAATCAATTTACTCTGCCTTACAGAAACCTGGTTACAGCAGGGCGATTATGTTAGTTTAAATGAATCAGCACACCCAAGTCATTCTAACTATCAGAAACCTTGAAGCACAGGCCGGGGGGGCAGGGGCAGCAATTTTCCACACCAGCCTATTAATCAACCAAAGACCCAGACAGACTTTTAATCCCTTTGAAAGCCTGATGCTTAGCCTTGTCCACCCCAGCTGTAAAACTCAGAAACCAGTCTTACTTGTTATCATCTATCGTCCACCTGGGCATTACACAGAGTTTCTCTCTGATTTCTCAGACTTTTTATCGGATGTAGTGCTCATCTCAGATAAAAAAAATTTTGTGGGTGATTTTACCATCCATGGAGATGCTAAAAATGACAGCCTCAACATGGCATTTAGTCTGTTATTAGACTCAATTGGCTTCTCTCAAAATGTAAAAGAACCAACCCACCACTTTAATCACACTCTAGATCTTGTTTTAACATATGGCATAGAAACTGAACATTTAACAGTGTTTCCCTCTCCTGTCTGATCATTTCTTGATAACATTTAAATTTAAAATAATTGATTACACAGCAGTGGGGAGTAGACTTCATCACAGTACATGTCTTTCTGAAAGCGCTGTAACTATGTTTAAGAATGTAATCCACTCACTGTTATCAAACACGTAGCCTAAACCAGATAACTTGTAAGCTGGAGAGGAAATGACGTGTCATAAATTTAGAAGATCATTTAGCCTGGAGAAATAGTTTGTTGCCTTTTAAGAAAGCCCTCCAGAAAGCTAGAACATCTTACTATTCATCACTGATAGAATAAAATAAGAACAACCCCAGGTTTCTCTTCAGCACTGTAGCCAGGCTGACAAAAAGTCAGAGCTCTGTTGAGCCAAACATTCCTTTAACGTTGTCTAGTAATGACTTCATGAACTTCTTCACAAATAAAATTCTCATCATTAGAGTAAAAAAAAAAATACTCATAATCATCTCACAGTGTGACATTGTCTACAGCTTCTTTCAGTACCGTTGATATTCTTTTTCTCAAACGGATCTTTCTGAGTTAACTTCAATAATTACTTCCTCCAAACCATCAACGTGTCTTTTAGACCCCATTCCTACAAAACTGCTCAAAGAACTCCTACCATTAATTAATGCTTCATTCTTAAAAATGATCAACCTATGTCTAATAATCGGCTATGTACCAAAGGCCTTCAAGCTCGCACTATTTAAACTGTTACTTAAAAAGCCATCTCTAGACCTAGCTATCTTAGCTATTTAAAGGCCAATCTCTAACCTTCCTTTCATATCAAAAATACAACTTCACCTACTTCCAAGGTGCAAAAATTCTTGTCAAACAGCTAACAGATCATCTGCAGAGGAATGGTTTATTTGAAGAGTTTCAGTCAGGTTTCAGAGCTCATCACAGCACAGAAACAGCTTTAGTGAAGGTTACAAATGATCTTCTTATGGCCTCTGACAGTGGACTCATCTCTGTGCTTGTCCTGCTAGACCTCAGTGCAGCGTTCGATACTGTTGACCATAATATTCTGTTAGAGCGATGAGAGCATGCTGTAGGTATTACAGGTACTGCGCTGCAGTGGTTTGTATCACATCTATCCAACAGACTCATGTTTGTTCATGTAAATGGAGAGTCTTCACACACTGAGGTTAATTATGGAGTTCCACAGGGTTCAGTGCTAAGACCAATTCTGTTTACATTATAAATGCTTCTGTTAGGCAGTATCAAGTCAAATCAAGTGGCTTTTAATGTAATTTCAACCATGTACAGCCGGATTTCCAAACCTCCCCCTCTTGTTAGTCCTCCACCTGCAAAGATTGTCTTGTTTGTCCCTTTCTGGATCACTGGGATTTTATCATTGAAACACTTCTCCTTTACTTGCAGTGCGCCGAGACTCCCGATTGCATTTCCTGGTGCCCGTGCCCGCCTTCCCTGCCTCAAGCCAAAATCCCCTAGAGAATTAACGTTTCTCTTGTTAGAAGTGTTTTTGTGGTAAGTCCTAGTTGTAGGTTCTCATTTAAATCATAGACCCAAGATAGCTAAATTCATAGTTCACAGTTCGAATTTCTCGTTTCCTTTTGGATTCTCAGTTGATAGTTCAGGGTCTTGACCTTTTGCAATTTGCTTAAAGCCTTTGTCTGTACTGGACCACAGAGGCAGAGCATCATTCAATCCTGCCAGCTGCCTATCTTGGTAGCATTTCAAGGATGACAGACTCCACTTTCTCTGCAGCAAGACAGCTCATAACGTTTTAACAGTCTCTCCCTGTCCTCATGCTCCTATATCATCTGCTATAATCAAGAGCCATACACTATCATTGCATCTACACTACAGCTCAAAAGTTTGAAATTAAATAGAAATGTCTGATTTTCTAAAAACACTGAAATTCATGTTCCAATTTTTTATTAATTCATTAATCAGAAATGTCAAGAAATATGAATGTTTAAAAGTGACATTGATCACAGTTGATGAATGAGGTTCAGTGGAATATCTACATAGGTATACAGAGGCCCAGTTTCAGCAATAATACTGTAAATGTTGGCTGAAGGAGGACCCAAACGCAAGACTTTCTGGTTGGAGAAAGTGCATTTATTTACAATGAAAACGTATCAAACAGTGCCAAAAATCCACAGCATGTCCCAATCCAGGTGCCATGATTCGTGAAGTGTTTTGTCTTAGTCGTTGCTTCTGTACTATAGTGAGCTGCTCCCTTCACACCTTTCTACAAACAACCGGGAAACAATGCCACAATGAGTACAGTCCCCGCCACCGGCCGGCAAAAACACCTTCACCATTTCAGCAAGAGAATGATTGAAAACATGATAATACGAGCCAGAGAACTAACTGAAGTTCTGGTGTAAAGAACCAGCGCCGACTGCCGCTCCACTGCTCTCTTAAGTAGGACTCCGTGACTATGCAGATCAGCAACAGGTGAGTGACGATCCTCAGGTATGTCTGGCTCAAAGGAGGGAGACTCTCCAGGCTTGATGTGGCATGAAAATCTTATTCTTTGTCTGTCTGTCTGTCTGTCTCTCTCTCTCTCTCACACACACACACACACACACACACACACACACACACACACACACACACACACACACACACACGAAAGTGTGGGGACAAAGAGCAGATCACACCAATGAACAGTCATACTGTAAGCGATCTGGAAAGACCAAAACATTAATAATATTCAATGTGCCAAAAATGAGCCCTGGGTCTCCTGACAGGTATCTGCTGTGTTTCAGTGGTACATTGTGTTAACTACTGTCAGTTTCTCATGTGAAATCCTGAACTTGTCAGTCAAGACATAAGCATAGACCAAAATCATTGTGCAGATTCAAAACACAGCACAATCTGCAACATTCATGTCAGATCATCCCATTTTCACTTTGTAACCTGATTAAACCAAGTTTGAGCTTTTCTATAACAACAGTGGCACACCCAGATGTTCAACACCTTCAACTGTTTTTTTCACTTTTATGTATAGAATAATTTTCATTTCCTATAATCATATTTCATCAAACCAGTTCTTAGAAAAAAAAAGTTTTTTCTTTCGTTCACTTTCAGACTGATTGAAGCCATAAAGTTGAATTTCCAGACCCCAACTAACCAAATTTAGTGTTTTTTAAGCTGCAGAGTAGTTTTCAGCTCTGCTTGTCAGTTCAGTTCAGTTCAGTTCATTTTTATTTCAAACATTTCAAACATGTGCCTTCACAATCATTACAAAATATCATTCCATTATTTGTTTGAAAAGGAGTAGGCTGAAGTATTTACTTATTTGTCCCTACCCCCTCAAGTTTTACCTCTCATTCATTTAATTTTGTTTTTGTCTTAAATTAAACAAACAACATATGAAACATATAAACATATGAAGTAAAACAAAACATAACATACATAAATCAAAAACAAGAAATTAGCAAGCCCCACCACAGTATAGTTTCTTTCATATGAAAAATACAGAATGTGTATATTTGCAGATACACAAGTTATGGAAAAACAACAAACCAAAACAAAACAAAAAAACAAAAAAACAACCAAAAAAGAACCGCAACACCATTACCAGCAACATTACCATCCTGGGTTAACCCCGTTTTCTTCATTCTTATACTTATTTTAAAATTAGGTTTTTATATTTTACTTTAAACTGTTTTATGTTTTGACTGTCTTTTATTTCTTCTGTTAGACTGTTCCATAATTTAACTCCTGCAATTGAGATTGACATAGTTCTTAAAGTTGTTCTAGCACTTTGTATTTTTAAATTCCATTTCCCTCTTAAGTTATACCCACCTTCTCTTTCTATGAACAATTTACAGATTTCTTTGGGAAGCAATTTATTTCTGACTTTATACATTATTTGCGCTGTTTTAAGCTTCACCAAGTCTTGGAATTTAATAGCTTGCATTTTGACAAAGAGTGCATTTGTATGGTCCCTGTACCCTACATTATTTATTAATCTAATGGCCCTTTTCTGTATTATAGTTATTGTTTGTGTGTTACTTTTGTATGTGTTTCCCCAGACCTCTACACAGTAGCTCATATATGGCAGTAGTAAAGCACAGTATAAAATGTGCAGTGCTTTCTGATCCAACATATGCTTTGCTTTTCCCAGGACGGCAATGCCCCGTGCCAATTTCCCCCGAACATAAGTAATGTGTGGCTTCCAACAGAGCTTGTGGTCAATGATCACCCCAAGAAATTTTATTTCATTTACTCTTTCTAAATATACATTGTCAACACATATTTCTACTTCGATGTTTTTCTTTTGGTTTCCAAACAACATAAATTTGGTTTTATCGAGATTCAATGATAATTTATTTATATCAAACCACTTCTTTAATATCGTTAATTCCTGTGTGATCATTTCCAAAACCTGTGGCAATTCCCCACCTGCACACAGTATATTTGTGTCATCTGCAAATATTACAAACTTTAAAATCTCCGATACTCTGCAGATATCATTTAAGTACATAATAAACATTTTTGGACCCAGTACTGAACCTTGAGGTACTCCACAAGCTATATCCATCAAATTAGATTTATATTCATTTATTTGTACATATTGTTGCCTATTCCCTACATAGCTTTTTAACCATTCCAAAACCACTCCCCTAAACCCGTACTTTTCCAGTTTTTTAAATAGAATTTCATGATTAACAGTATCAAACGCCTTCTTTAGATCTAAGAAAACTCCGAGCGCATACCTCTTATTATCCATACATTCCGTTATCTTTTCCATTAAATCTATCAGTGCCAAAGCTGTTGATCTGTTGTTTCTGAACCCATACTGACTATCTGTCATTAATTCATATTTTTCCACAAAACTGTCAAATCTTTTTATGAAGAGTTTTTCCAGTATCTTAGAGAACTGGGAGAGTATTGACACTGGTCTATAGTTTGTAAAATGATGTCTTTCACCGGTTTTGTAAATGGGAATAACTTTAGCAACTTTCATTTTTTGTGGAAAAACTCCTTTTTGAAACGACAAGTTGAATATATATTTTAATGGTTTTACGATACCATCAATAACTGTCTTTACCGTTACCATATCAATATCATTCCAGTCTGTACTGGTTTTGTTCTTAAGTCCTCTAACCATGTCATAAATCGCTTTCTCTTCCACTGCTCTTAAAAACATTGAGCTACTATTCCTTTCAATATTTTCACCAGTGTCCCTTTCTATTCCATCAACCTTTATTTCTTCTGCCAGTTTTGGCCCTATGTTTACGAAGAATTCATTAAAGCCATTTACTATCTCCTCCATGTTATTAATACTTCTTGTCCCTTCTATAAAGTACCCAGGGTAATCATTATTCCTTGATTCATTTTTGATTATTCTGTTTAATACATTCCATATATCTCTTGTGTTATCTTTATTGTGTTCTAACCTTTTAATGTAATACTCTCTTTTACAGGATCTCATTATATTAGTTAATTTATTTTTGTAAGTTTTATACTTCATTTCAGTTTCTATTGTTCTCTTTTTTATGAATTCTCGATATAAGGTATTCTTTTTTTTGCTGGCATTTTGTAGTCCTTTTGTCATCCATGGTCTTCCTGCATAGTTGTGTTTCCTATTGATTTCAATTACTGGGCAGTTTTTATCAAGTAATGTGTTAAATGTTCTTAAAAATCCTTCGTAAGCTTTATTAACTTCTGTTTGTTCATATACAATATTCCAATCTTGCTTTAAAAGTTCATTTCTAAGACAATTTAAGGTCTTCTCTGTTCTTATTCTTTTGTAAATAATCTTATGTCCATCGTTGTTCACTTTATAATGGCAATTATACGATGCAAAGACTGGTAAATGGTCACTTATATCATTGATTAACAGCCCACTTTTTATCTTTCCTTCTATTATATTTGTAAATATATTATCTAATAGAGTTGCACAATGAGATGTTATTCTGGTCGGTCTTGTTATCAGTGGAAATAAACTTATGCTGTACATGGAATCAATAAATTCTTCTGTACTCTTATTATGATTTGGATTCAATAAGTCAATATTAAAGTCCCCACAAATAAACATTCTTTTCTGATTTATATTTGTAAATAAGTCCTCCATATTATCCTTAAATATCTCAATCTTAGATCCTGGTGTTCTATATATACAACTGACAATTAGGTTTTTCCTTTTTTCTATAATTATTTCCACTGATAAACATTCCATCACTCCATCAATAACAGTTGTCATTCTTCCCATTCTTTTGTACTTTAGGTTTTTATCAATGTAAAGTGCCACCCCACCTCCTTTCTTGTTGATCCTGTCTACATGAAGGAATTCATATCCATTGTCAGTAAGATGATTCGAATCATATATTAACCATCTGACCTGATACATTTGCATTAAGTACCACCATGTGACCTGTAAATACAGGAGTCATTGTTACTGAAAAGTGGGCCCCTGTATTTACTGTGTAGAGATTTTCTAAAACAACATAACTGATTTATGTAAAAAACAACATCTGTGCAAACATTACTGTTAAACCTCATGTAATATTACATGTAAACCAACGGAAATTTTTCTTTTAAACAAGGACTTTTCAAACTGTTGAGCAGTAGTGTGTATTGTATGCATGTATCTGTCTGTATCTGATCAGGATTTTCTCCTCACTTCCAATCCAAGGTTACATTTTTAAACTGTGTCCTTCTTTAAAAAGTGACTTCAAGTGTTTCAAGGCTGATGGGAAACTCTCCCTAACAAGTCCACTTTATTGCGTGCTCATTTATTCTCTCCTATAAGTGGCTCATAGGTACTAGTCCACTTTCTGCATGCTTCCTAATCTGTCACGCTTATCAGTGGCTCATGGTTGCTTAAAGCCTATGTCTGTACTGGACCACAGAGGCAGAGCATCATTCAATCCTGCCAGCTGCCTATCTTGGTAGCATTTCAAGGATGACAGACTCCACTTTCTCTGCAGCAAGACAGCTCATAACGTTTTCACAGTCTCTCCCTGTCTTCATGCTCCTATATCATCTGCTATAATCAAGAGCCATACACTATCATTGCATCTACACTGCAGCTCAAAAGTTTGAAGTGCACCAGAAACATCTGATTTTCTAAAAACACTGAAATTCATGTTCATACTTTTGTCAAATTAATCAGAAATGTCAAGAAATATGAATGTTTAAAAGTGACATTGATCACAGTTGATGAATGAGGTTCAGTGGAATATCTACATAGGTATACAGAGGCCCAGTTTCAGCAATAATACCTGCTGTGTTTCAGTGGTACATTGTGTTAACTACTGTCAGTTTCTCATGTGAAATCCTGAACTTGTCAGTCAAGACATAAGCATAGACCAAAATCATTGTGCAGATTCAAAACACAGCACAATCTGCAACATTCATGTCAGATCATCCCATTTTCACTTTGTAACCTGATTAAACCAAGTTTGAGCTTTTCTATAACAACAGTGGCACACCCAGATGTTCAACACCTTCAACTGTTTTTTTCACTTTTATGTATAGAATAAATTTCATTTCCTATAATCATATTTCATCAAACCAGTTCTTAGAAAAAAAAAGTTTTTTCTTTCGTTCACTTTCAGACTGATTGAACCCATAAAGTTGAATTTCCAGACCCCAACTAACCAAATTTAGTGTTTTTTAAGCTGCAGAGTAGTTTTCAGCTCTACTTGTCAGTAAGATGATTCGAATCATATATTAACCATCTGACCTGATACATTTGCATTAAGTACCACCATGTGACCTGTAAATACAGGAGTCATTGTTACTGAAAAGTGGGCCCCTGTATTACTGTGTAGAGATTTTCTAAAACAACATAACTGATTTATGTAAAAAACAACATCTGTGCAAACATTACTGTTAAACCTCATGTAATATTACATGTAAACCAACGGAAATTTGTCTTTTAAACAAGGACTTTTCAAACTGTTGAGCAGTAGTGTGTATTGTATGCATGTATCTGTCTGTATCTGATTGTCAGGGTCCTGGGACTGGGCGACCCAGGATCCCTGAGCAGTCATGTATTTTATTATTATTATTATTATTATTATTATTATTATTGTTGTTGTGTATTTTGGTGTTGCTCCCCCTTCCCTGTGCTAGTGTGTATGTGTGTGTGGGTGGCTGAGCACTTGTTTATAGGCGGCGTCAGGCCTGGAGGGTGTGGCCCTGCAAGGGGACTGGCCACACACCTGCTGCTGATCAGGCCTCGTCGGGGGAGCTACTTAAGAGAGTCTTGGAGCTCCCACCGACGCGGGATCATTGCTTGGGACTCCACGAGGAGCGTGGAAGGCTTAAGGAGCAGCGAGCACCGGGAGTGCAGACACGGGAGCAGAGAGCACTTGGAGGACACGACACGGGAGTCTGGGGAGAAACACGGGGATTTATTGTTGTTTGATATCACCCTCTGTAAATAAACACTGTCTATACGTAGAGCACCGCGCCTGGGTCCTCCTTCCCCACTCCTTCCACGGTGTGCCATGCCGCACCGTGACAGAATGATCCCGCCACTTATGGACCCAGCGGTCTCTGAGGAGAGGCTCAGGAGGGAAATTATGGACAAAGTGTACCGCATGTGTGACTTATGGTGGGAGAAGCCAGCGGAAGGTTTGCGCCGCGCCGTGGAGAGGCGGCTGCAGGAGATGCTTTTTAAATTCCCCTGGCTGGTGGACTCCCTTAATGCGGTGGTCCTGGACTTTCTACTTTCCACCCTCCACCTCCACTCTCCTCCTCAGGCTGCCCACCAGCTCGGACAGCTGGTGGTTTCACTGCCTGAGACGCCGGCCCCGACGTCTACACGGAAACGACGTTCGCGCCGCCAGCGTTCCTCACCGCAGCCACATCCACGGTCATCTCAAGAGCCGGCTGTGGTGAGTAGTACGGACAATTTTCCATTTCCCTCACCATCTGTGTTTGTGTCTGCAGTGGACGAGCTGACAGCGCAGGTAACATCACCTCGGTCAGAGGTCTTCACACCACTCGCTGCTTCACCATCTGCGGTTGTGGCGCTGTCGTCATCTCATCCACATGCAGTCATCCCTCAGCCATCTTCTCCACCAGCGGCAGCCTCCATTCCACTACCCACTCCAGCAGCCCTGTCCGGAGGGGGCGACCTCACACGCGTCCAACGCCTGATGGACTGGGTAACTCACACCACCAACGCAAGGGCAAGAGTGGTGGGGTTAAATGCCATCGAGGCAATCCTGGAGGGAAACCCCTACCTCGGCCAGCTCAAGGGAGTTTCCGCCTGCCTTGGCACCCTGCGTAAAGCCCGGGGGGTGGTGCAAGCTCGGGAAACCTCAGACTTCGTCCAGCTGCAGCAGGAGCTCGGCATGCCCGAGCAGGAGCTCAGCGAGCCGGAGGAGCCCGCACCGCCAGCTGAGGAGCTCAGCGAGCCGGAGGAGCTCAGCATGCCCGAGCAGGAGCTCAGCGAGCCGGAGGAGCCCGCACCGCCAGCTGAGGAGCTCAGCGAGCCGGAGGAGCTCAGCATGCCCGAGCAGGAGCTCAGCGAGCCGGAGGAGCCCGCACCGCCAGCTGAGGAGCTCAGCGAGCCGGAGGAGCTCAGCATGCCCGAGCAGGAGCTCAGCGAGCCGGAGGAGCTCGCACCGTCAGCTGAGGCGCTCAGCGATCCGGAGGAGCTCAGCATGCCCGAGCAGGAGCTCAGCGAGCCGGAGGAGCCCGCACCGCCAGCTGAGGAGCTCAGCGAGCCGGAGGAGCCCGCACCGCCAGCTGTGGAGCTCAGCATGCCCGAGCAGGGGCTCGGCGAGCCGGAGGAGGAGCGCTCGCTGCCAGCCGAGGAGGAGCGCTCGCTGCCAGCCGAGGAGGAGCTCTCGCTGCCAGCCGAGGAGGAGCTCTCGCTGCCAGCCGAGGAGGAGCTCTCGCTGCCAGCCGAGGAGGAGCTCTCGCTGCCAGCCGAGGAGGAGCTCTCGCTGCCAGCCGAGGAGGAGCTCTCGCTCGAGCGGGAGCCGGAGCTCAGCGAGCCGCCAGCCGAGGAGCAGCTCAGCGAGCCGGAGGAGCAGCTCAGCGAGCTCTCGCTGCCAGCAGCCGAGGAGGAGGAGCTCTCGCTGCCAGCAGCCGAGGAGGAGGAGCTCTCGCTGCCAGCAGCCGAGGAGGAGGAGCTCTCGCTGCCAGCAGCCGAGGAGGAGGAGCTCTCGCTGCCAGCAGCCGAGGAGGAGGAGCTCTCGCTGCCAGCAGCCGAGGAGGGACCCGCTCAGCCGGAGCCGGAGATCAGCGGACCGGAGGGACCTCCACGTCTAGCGCGGCCTCCTCGCCATCTACGTCCGGTGCGTCCACGTCAGCGATCGGCGCGTCATGGACCTGTTGCCACGCCTCGCTGTTGCTCACCGGAGCAGCGACGTTGCCATCGGACCCGTGGCAGGCCGCTAGAGGGGCAGCGCCGCCGCCACCGGACCCGTGGCAGGCCACCGGAACCGTTCCACCGCCACCGGACCCGTGGCAGGCCGCCGGAGGAGCAGCGCCGCCGCCACCGGACCCGTGGCAGGCCACCAGAACCGTTCCGCCGCCACCGGACCCGTGGCTGGCCGCCGGAGGAGCAGCGCCGCCGCCACCGGACCCGTGGCAGGCCCCCTGAACTGTTTTGCTGCTGCTGCCAGACCCGGGGCCGTCCGCCGGAGCTGCTACGTCACCGCCGTTGGGCTCGAGGTAGGCCCCCTGAACTCTCTTGTTGTGTTGATGGGCCGCCTGTGACTGTTTGTGGCGTCTTTTCGTTTTCTTTTTGCACCGCTGCGGGATGCGCGGTCTGACTCTGAGACTGTGGACTGGGTCGGTTTGTTGTTTTGTTGTTTTTGCTTGTTTTGGTTCTGGCCCTCCGTCCTGGTTCCCCCAGCCGCCCGCCCTGGGTTGGTTGTGCTGGTTTTTTTTGTTTTGGTTTTGGGGTCGTCGGGAGCCGACCCTTAGAGGGGGGGTACTGTCAGGGTCCTGGGACTGGGCGACCCAGGATCCCTGAGCAGTCATGTATTTTATTATTATTATTATTATTATTATTATTGTTGTTGTGTATTTTGGTGTTGCTCCCCCTTCCCTGTGCTAGTGTGTATGTGTGTGTGGGTGGCTGAGCACTTGTTTATAGGCGGCGTCAGGCCTGGAGGGTGTGGCCCTGCAAGGGGACTGGCCACACACCTGCTGCTGATCAGGCCTCGTCGGGGGAGCTACTTAAGAGAGTCTTGGAGCTCCCACCGACGCGGGATCATTGCTTGGGACTCCACGAGGAGCGTGGAAGGCTTAAGGAGCAGCGAGCACCGGGAGTGCAGACACGGGAGCAGAGAGCACTTGGAGGACACGACACGGGAGTCTGGGGAGAAACACGGGGATTTATTGTTGTTTGATATCACCCTCTGTAAATAAACACTGTCTATACGTAGAGCACCGCGCCTGGGTCCTCCTTCCCCACTCCTTCCACGGTGTGCCATGCCGCACCGTGACACTGATCAGGATTTTCTCCTCACTTCCAATCCAAGGTTACATTTTTAAACTGTGTCCTTCTTTAAAAAGAGACTTCAAGTGTTTCAAGGCTGATGGGAAACTCTCCCTAACAAGTCCACTTTATTGCGTGCTCATTTATTCTCTCCTATAAGTGGCTCATAGGTACTAGTCCACTTTCTGCATGCTTCCTAATCTGTCACGCTTATCAGTGGCTCATGGTTGCTTAAAGCCTATGTCTGTACTGGACCACAGAGGCAGAGCATCATTCAATCCTGCCAGCTGCCTATCTTGGTAGCATTTCAAGGATGACAGACTCCACTTTCTCTGCAGCAAGACAGCTCATAACGTTTTCACAGTCTCTCCCTGTCCTCATGCTCCTATATCATCTGCTATAATCAAGAGCCATACACTATCATTGCATCTACACTGCAGCTCAAAAGTTTGAAGTGCACCAGAAACATCTGATTTTCTAAAAACACTGAAATTCATGTTCATACTTTTGTCAAATTAATCAGAAATGTCAAGAAATATGAATGTTTAAAAGTGACATTGATCACAGTTGATGAATGAGGTTCAGTGGAATATCTACATAGGTATACAGAGGCCCAGTTTCAGCAATAATACCTGCTGTGTTTCAGTGGTACATTGTGTTAACTACTGTCAGTTTCTCATGTGAAATCCTGAACTTGTCAGTCAAGACATAAGCATAGACCAAAATCATTGTGCAGATTCAAAACACAGCACAATCTGCAACATTCATGTCAGATCATCCCATTTTCACTTTGTAACCTGATTAAACCAAGTTTGAGCTTTTCTATAACAACAGTGGCACACCCAGATGTTCAACACCTTCAACTGTTTTTTTCACTTTTATGTATGGAATAAATTTCATTTCCTATAATCATATTTCATCAAACCAAATCTTAAAAACATTTTTTCTTTCGTTCACTTTCAGACTGATTGAACCCATAAAGTTGAATTTCCAGACCCCAACTAACCAAATTTAGTGTTTTTTAAGCTGCAGAGTAGTTTTCAGCTCTACTTGTCAGTAAGATGATTCGAATCATATATTAACCATCTGACCTGATACATTTGCATTAAGTACCACCATGTGACCTGTAAATACAGGAGTCATTGTTACTGAAAAGTGGGCCCCTGTATTACTGTGTAGAGATTTTCTAAAACAACATAACTGATTTATGTAAAAAACAACATCTGTGCAAACATTACTGTTAAACCTCATGTAATATTACATGTAAACCAACGGAAATTTGTCTTTTAAACAAGGACTTTTCAAACTGTTGAGCAGTAGTGTGTATTGTATGCATGTATCTGTCTGTATCTGATCAGGATTTTCTCCTCACTTCCAATCCAAGGTTACATTTTTAAACTGTGTCCTTCTTTAAAAAGTGACTTCAAGTGTTTCAAGGCTGATGGGAAACTCTCCCTAACAAGTCCACTTTATTGCGTGCTCATTTATTCTCTCCTATAAGTGGCTCATAGGTACTAGTCCACTTTCTGCATGCTTCCTAATCTGTCACGCTTATCAGTGGCTCATGGTTGCTTAAAGCCTATGTCTGTACTGGACCACAGAGGCAGAGCATCATTCAATCCTGCCAGCTGCCTATCTTGGTAGCATTTCAAGGATGACAGACTCCACTTTCTCTGCAGCAAGACAGCTCATAACGTTTCACAGTCTCTCCCTGTCCTCATGCTCCTATATCATCTGCTATAATCAAGAGCCATACACTATCATTGCATCTACACTGCAGCTCAAAAGCTTGAAGTGCACCAGAAACATCAGATTTTCTAAAAACACTGAAATTCATGTTCATATTTTTGTTAAATTAATCAGAAATGTCAAGAAATATGAATGTTTAAAAGTGACATTGATCACAGTTGATGAATGAGGTTCAGTGGAATATCTACATAGGTATACAGAGGCCCAGTTTCAGCAATAATACCTGCTGTGTTTCAGTGGTACATTGTGTTAACTACTGTCAGTTTCTCATGTGAAATCCTGAACTTGTCAGTCAAGACATAAGCATAGACCAAAATCATTGTGCAGATTCAAAACACAGCACAATCTGCAACATTCATGTCAGATCATCCCATTTTCACTTTGTAACCTGATTAAACCAAGTTTGAGCTTTTCTATAACAACAGTGGCACACCCAGATGTTCAACACCTTCAACTGTTTTTTCACTTTTATGTATAGAATAAATTTCATTTCCTATAATCATATTTCATCAAACCAAATCTTAAAAACGTTTTTTCTTTCGTTCACTTTCAGACTGATTGAACCCATAAAGTTGAATTTCCAGACCCCAACTAACCAAATTTAGTGTTTTTTAAGCTGCAGAGTAGTTTTCAGCTCTGCTTGTCAGTAAGATGATTCGAATCATATATTAACCATCTGACCTGATACATTTGCATTAAGTACCACCATGTGACCTGTAAATACAGGAGTCATTGTTACTGAAAAGTGGGCCCCTGTATTACTGTGTAGAGATTTTCTAAAACAACATAACTGATTTATGTAAAAAACAACATCTGTGCAAACATTACTGTTAAACCTCATGTAATATTACATGTAAACCAACGGAAATTTGTCTTTTAAACAAGGACTTTTCAAACTGTTGAGCAGTAGTGTGTATTGTATGCATGTATCTGTCTGTATCTGATCAGGATTTTCTCCTCACTTCCAATCCAAGGTTACATTTTTAAACTGTGTCCTTCTTTAAAAAGTGACTTCAAGTGTTTCAAGGCTGATGGGAAACTCTCCCTAACAAGTCCACTTTATTGCGTGCTCATTTATTCTCTCCTATAAGTGGCTCATAGGTACTAGTCCACTTTCTGCATGCTTCCTAATCTGTCACGCTTATCAGTGGCTCATGGTTGCTTAAAGCCTATGTCTGTACTGGACCACAGAGGCAGAGCATCATTCAATCCTGCCAGCTGCCTATCTTGGTAGCATTTCAAGGATGACAGACTCCACTTTCTCTGCAGCAAGACAGCTCATAACGTTTTCACAGTCTCTCCCTGTCCTCATGCTCCTATATCATCTGCTATAATCAAGAGCCATACACTATCATTGCATCTACACTGCAGCTCAAAAGTTTGAAGTGCACCAGAAACATCTGATTTTCTAAAAACACTGAAATTCATGTTCATACTTTTGTCAAATTAATCAGAAATGTCAAGAAATATGAATGTTTAAAAGTGACATTGATCACAGTTGATGAGTGAGGTTCAGTGGAATATCTACATAGGTATACAGAGGCCCAGTTTCAGCAATAATACCTGCTGTGTTTCAGTGGTACATTGTGTTAACTACTGTCAGTTTCTCATGTGAAATCCTGAACTTGTCAATCAAGACATAAGCATAGACCAAAATCATTGTGCAGATTCAAAACACAGCACAATCTGCAACATTCATGTCAGATCATCCCATTTTCACTTTGTAACCTGATTAAACCAAGTTTGAGCTTTTCTATAACAACAGTGGCACACCCAGATGTTCAACACCTTCAACTGTTTTTTTCACTTTTATGTATAGAATAAATTTCATTTCCTATAATCATATTTCATCAAACCAGTTCTTAGAAAAAAAAAGTTTTTTCTTTCGTTCACTTTCAGACTGATTGAACCCATAAAGTTGAATTTCCAGACCCCAACTAACCAAATTTAGTGTTTTTTAAGCTGCAGAGTAGTTTTCAGCTCTGCTTGTCAGTAAGATGATTCGAATCATATATTAACCATCTGACCTGATACATTTGCATTAAGTACCACCATGTGACCTGTAAATACAGGAGTCATTGTTACTGAAAAGTGGGCCCCTGTATTACTGTGTAGAGATTTTCTAAAACAACATAACTGATTTATGTAAAAAACAACATCTGTGCAAACATTACTGTTAAACCTCATGTAATATTACATGTAAACCAACGGAAATTTGTCTTTTAAACAAGGACTTTTCAAACTGTTGAGCAGTAGTGTGTATTGTATGCATGTATCTGTCTGTATCTGATCAGGATTTTCTCCTCACTTCCAATCCAAGGTTACATTTTTAAACTGTGTCCTTCTTTAAAAAGTGACTTCAAGTGTTTCAAGGCTGATGGGAAACTCTCCCTAACAAGTCCACTTTATTGCGTGCTCATTTATTCTCTCCTATAAGTGGCTCATAGGTACTAGTCCACTTTCTGCATGCTTCCTAATCTGTCACGCTTATCAGTGGCTCATGGTTGCTTAAAGCCTATGTCTGTACTGGACCACAGAGGCAGAGCATCATTCAATCCTGCCAGCTGCCTATCTTGGTAGCATTTCAAGGATGACAGACTCCACTTTCTCTGCAGCAAGACAGCTCATAACGTTTTCACAGTCTCTCCCTGTCCTCATACTCCTATATCATCTGCTATAATCAAGAGCCATACACTATCATTGCATCTACACTGCAGCTCAAAAGCTTGAAGTGCATTAGAAACATCAGATTTTCTAAAAACACTGAAATTCATGTTCATATTTTTGTTAAATTAATCAGAAATGTCAAGAAATATGAATGTTTAAAAGTGACATTGATCACAGTTGATGAATGAGGTTCAGTGGAATATCTACATAGGTATACAGAGGCCCAGTTTCAGCAATAATACCTGCTGTGTTTCAGTGGTACATTGTGTTAACTACTGTCAGTTTCTCATGTGAAATCCTGAACTTGTCAGTCAAGACATAAGCATAGACCAAAATCATTGTGCAGATTCAAAACACAGCACAATCTGCAACATTCATGTCAGATCATCCCATTTTCACTTTGTAACCTGATTAAACCAAGTTTGAGCTTTTCTATAACAACAGTGGCACACCCAGATGTTCAACACCTTCAACTGTTTTTTCACTTTTATGTATAGAATAAATTTCATTTCCTATAATCATATTTCATCAAACCAGTTCTTAGAAAAAAAAAGTTTTTTCTTTCGTTCACTTTCAGACTGATTGAACCCATAAAGTTGAATTTCCAGACCCCAACTAACCAAATTTAGTGTTTTTTAAGCTGCAGAGTAGTTTTCAGCTCTGCTTGTCAGTAAGATGATTCAAATCATATATTAACCATCTGACCTGATACATTTGCATTAAGTACCACCATGTGACCTGTAAATACAGGAGTCATTGTTACTGAAAAGTGGGCCCCTGTATTACTGTGTAGAGATTTTCTAAAACAACATAACTGATTTATGTAAAAAACAACATCTGTGCAAACATTACTGTTAAACCTCATGTAATATTACATGTAAACCAACGGAAATTTGTCTTTTAAACAAGGACTTTTCAAACTGTTGAGCAGTAGTGTGTATTGTATGCATGTATCTGTCTGTATCTGATCAGGATTTTCTCCTAACTTCCAATCCAAGGTTACATTTTTAAACTGTGTCCTTCTTTAAAAAGTGACTTCAAGTGTTTCAAGGCTGATGGGAAACTCTCCCTAACAAGTCCACTTTATTGCGTGCTCATTTATTCTCTCCTATAAGTGGCTCATAGGTACTAGTCCACTTTCTGCATGCTTCCTAATCTGTCACGCTTATCAGTGGCTCATGGTTGCTTAAAGCCTATGTCTGTACTGGACCACAGAGGCAGAGCATCATTCAATCCTGCCAGCTGCCTATCTTGGTAGCATTTCAAGGATGACAGACTCCACTTTCTCTGCAGCAAGACAGCTCATAACGTTTCACAGTCTCTCCCTGTCCTCATGCTCCTATATCATCTGCTATAATCAAGAGCCATACACTATCATTGCATCTACACTGCAGCTCAAAAGTTTGAAGTGCACCAGAAACATCAGATTTTCTAAAAACACTGAAATTCATGTTCATATTTTTGTTAAATTAATCAGAAATGTCAAGAAATATGAATGTTTAAAAGTGACATTGATCACAGTTGATGAATGAGGTTCAGTGGAATATCTACATAGGTATACAGAGGCCCAGTTTCAGCAATAATATCTGCTGTGTTTCAGTGGTACATTGTGTTAACTACTGTCAGTTTCTCATGTGAAATCCTGAACTTGTCAGTCAAGACATAAGCATAGACCAAAATCATTGTGCAGATTCAAAACACAGCACAATCTGCAACATTCATGTCAGATCATCCCATTTTCACTTTGTAACCTGATTAAACCAAGTTTGAGCTTTTCTATAACAACAGTGGCACACCCAGATGTTCAACACCTTCAACTGTTTTTTTCACTTTTATGTATAGAATAAATTTCATTTCCTATAATCATATTTCATCAAACCAGTTCTTAGAAAAAAAAAGTTTTTTCTTTCGTTCACTTTCAGACTGATTGAACCCATAAAGTTGAATTTCCAGACCCCAACTAACCAAATTTAGTGTTTTTTAAGCTGCAGAGTAGTTTTCAGCTCTGCTTGTCAGTAAGATGATTCGAATCATATATTAACCATCTGACCTGATACATTTGCATTAAGTTCCACCATGTGACCTGTAAATACAGGAGTCATTGTTACTGAAAAGTGGGCCCCTGTATTACTGTGTAGAGATTTTCTAAAACAACATAACTGATTTATGTAAAAAACAACATCTGTGCAAACATTACTGTTAAACCTCATGTAATATTACATGTAAACCAACGGAAATTTGTCTTTTAAACAAGGACTTTTCAAACTGTTGAGCAGTAGTGTGTATTGTATGCATGTATCTGTCTGTATCTGATCAGGATTTTCTCCTCACTTCCAATCCAAGGTTACATTTTTAAACTGTGTCCTTCTTTAAAAAGTGACTTCAAGTGTTTCAAGGCTGATGGGAAACTCTCCCTAACAAGTCCACTTTATTGCGTGCTCATTTATTCTCTCCTATAAGTGGCTCATAGGTACTAGTCCACTTTCTGCATGCTTCCTAATCTGTCACGCTTATCAGTGGCTCATGGTTGCTTAAAGCCTATGTCTGTACTGGACCACAGAGGCAGAGCATCATTCAATCCTGCCAGCTGCCTATCTTGGTAGCATTTCAAGGATGACAGACTCCACTTTCTCTGCAGCAAGACAGCTCATAACGTTTTCACAGTCTCTCCCTGTCCTCATGCTCCTATATCATCTGCTATAATCAAGAGCCATACACTATCATTGCATCTACACTGCAGCTCAAAAGCTTGAAGTGCATTAGAAACATCTGATTTTCTAAAAACACTGAAATTCATGTTCATATTTTTGTTAAATTAATCAGAAATGTCAAGAAATATGAATGTTTAAAAGTGACATTGATCACAGTTGATGAATGAGGTTCAGTGGAATATCTACATAGGTATACAGAGGCCCAGTTTCAGCAATAATATCTGCTGTGTTTCAGTGGTACATTGTGTTAACTACTGTCAGTTTCTCATGTGAAATCCTGAACTTGTCAGTCAAGACATAAGCATAGACCAAAATCATTGTGCAGATTCAAAACACAGCACAATCTGCAACATTCATGTCAGATCATCCCATTTTCACTTTGTAACCTGATTAAACCAAGTTTGAGCTTTTCTATAACAACAGTGGCACACCCAGATGTTCAACACCTTCAACTGTTTTTTCACTTTTATGTATAGAATAAATTTCATTTCCTATAATCATATTTCATCAAACCAAATCTTAAAAAAGTTTTTTCTTTCGTTCACTTTCAGACTGATTGAACCCATAAAGTTGAATTTCCAGACCCCAACTAACCAAATTTAGTGTTTTTTAAGCTGCAGAGTAGTTTTCAGCTCTACTTGTCAGTAAGATGATTCGAATCATATATTAACCATCTGACCTGATACATTTGCATTAAGTACCACCATGTGACCTGTAAATACAGGAGTCATTGTTACTGAAAAGTGGGCCCCTGTATTACTGTGTAGAGATTTTCTAAAACAACATAACTGATTTATGTAAAAAACAACATCTGTGCAAACATTACTGTTAAACCTCATGTAATATTACATGAAAACCAACGGAAATTTGTCTTTTAAACAAGGACTTTTCAAACTGTTGAGCAGTAGTGTGTATTGTATGCATGTATCTGTCTGTATCTGATCAGGATTTTCTCCTAACTTCCAATCCAAGGTTACATTTGTAAACTGTGTCCTTCTTTAAAAAGTGACTTCAAGTGTTTCAAGGCTGATGGGAAACTCTCCCTAACAAGTCCACTTTATTGCGTGCTCATTTATTCTCTCCTATAAGTGGCTCATAGGTACTAGTCCACTTTCTGCATGCTTCCTAATCTGTCATGCTTATCAGTGGCTCATGGTTGCTTAAAGCCTATGTCTGTACTGGACCACAGAGGCAGAGCATCATTCAATCCTGCCAGCTGCCTATCTTGGTAGCATTTCAAGGATGACAGACTCCACTTTCTCTGCAGCAAGACAGCTCATAACGTTTTCACAGTCTCTCCCTGTCCTCATGCTCCTATATCATCTGCTATAATCAAGAGCCATACACTATCATTGCATCTACACTGCAGCTCAAAAGCTTGAAGTGCATTAGAAACATCTGATTTTCTAAAAACACTGAAATTCATGT
Source organism: Maylandia zebra (assembly GCF_041146795.1). Classification (NCBI taxonomy): domain Eukaryota; kingdom Metazoa; phylum Chordata; class Actinopteri; order Cichliformes; family Cichlidae; genus Maylandia; species Maylandia zebra. The sequence goes on along the minus strand of NC_135174.1, from coordinate 9,908,659 downwards.
TCATATTTTTGTTAAATTAATCAGAAATGTCAAGAAATATGAATGTTTAAAAGTGACATTGATCACAGTTGATGAATGAGGTTCAGTGGAATATCTACATAGGTATACAGAGGCCCAGTTTCAGCAATAATATCTGCTGTGTTTCAGTGGTACATTGTGTTAACTACTGTCAGTTTCTCATGTGAAATCCTGAACTTGTCAGTCAAGACATAAGCATAGACCAAAATCATTGTGCAGATTCAAAACACAGCACAATCTGCAACATTCATGTCAGATCATCCCATTTTCACTTTGTAACCTGATTAAACCAAGTTTGAGCTTTTCTATAACAACAGTGGCACACCCAGATGTTCAACACCTTCAACTGTTTTTTTCACTTTTATGTATAGAATAAATTTCATTTCCTATAATCATATTTCATCAAACCAGTTCTTAGAAAAAAAAAGTTTTTTCTTTCGTTCACTTTCAGACTGATTGAACCCATAAAGTTGAATTTCCAGACCCCAACTAACCAAATTTAGTGTTTTTTAAGCTGCAGAGTAGTTTTCAGCTCTGCTTGTCAGTAAGATGATTCAAATCATATATTAACCATCTGACCTGATACATTTGCATTAAGTACCACCATGTGACCTGTAAATACAGGAGTCATTGTTACTGAAAAGTGGGCCCCTGTATTACTGTGTAGAGATTTTCTAAAACAACATAACTGATTTATGTAAAAAACAACATCTGTGCAAACATTACTGTTAAACCTCATGTAATATTACATGTAAACCAACGGAAATTTGTCTTTTAAACAAGGACTTTTCAAACTGTTGAGCAGTAGTGTGTATTGTATGCATGTATCTGTCTGTATCTGATCAGGATTTTCTCCTCACTTCCAATCCAAGGTTACATTTTTAAACTGTGTCCTTCTTTAAAAAGTGACTTCAAGTGTTTCAAGGCTGATGGGAAACTCTCCCTAACAAGTCCACTTTATTGCGTGCTCATTTATTCTCTCCTATAAGTGGCTCATAGGTACTAGTCCACTTTCTGCATGCTTCCTAATCTGTCACGCTTATCAGTGGCTCATGGTTGCTTAAAGCCTATGTCTGTACTGGACCACAGAGGCAGAGCATCATTCAATCCTGCCAGCTGCCTATCTTGGTAGCATTTCAAGGATGACAGACTCCACTTTCTCTGCAGCAAGACAGCTCATAACGTTTCACAGTCTCTCCCTGTCCTCATGCTCCTATATCATCTGCTATAATCAAGAGCCATACACTATCATTGCATCTACACTGCAGCTCAAAAGTTTGAAGTGCACCAGAAACATCAGATTTTCTAAAAACACTGAAATTCATGTTCATACTTTTGTCAAATTAATCAGAAATGTCAAGAAATATGAATGTTTAAAAGTGACATTGATCACAGTTGATGAATGAGGTTCAGTGGAATATCTACATAGGTATACAGAGGCCCAGTTTCAGCAATAATATCTGCTGTGTTTCAGTGGTACATTGTGTTAACTACTGTCAGTTTCTCATGTGAAATCCTGAACTTGTCAGTCAAGACATAAGCATAGACCAAAATCATTGTGCAGATTCAAAACACAGCACAATCTGCAACATTCATGTCAGATCATCCCATTTTCACTTTGTAACCTGATTAAACCAAGTTTGAGCTTTTCTATAACAACAGTGGCACACCCAGATGTTCAACACCTTCAACTGTTTTTTTCACTTTTATGTATAGAATAAATTTCATTTCCTATAATCATATTTCATCAAACCAAATCTTAAAAAAGTTTTTTCTTTCGTTCACTTTCAGACTGATTGAACCCATAAAGTTGAATTTCCAGACCCCAACTAACCAAATTTAGTGTTTTTTAAGCTGCAGAGTAGTTTTCAGCTCTGCTTGTCAGTAAGATGATTCGAATCATATATTAACCATCTGACCTGATACATTTGCATTAAGTTCCACCATGTGACCTGTAAATACAGGAGTCATTGTTACTGAAAAGTGGGCCCCTGTATTACTGTGTAGAGATTTTCTAAAACAACATAACTGATTTATGTAAAAAACAACATCTGTGCAAACATTACTGTTAAACCTCATGTAATATTACATGTAAACCAACGGAAATTTGTCTTTTAAACAAGGACTTTTCAAACTGTTGAGCAGTAGTGTGTATTGTATGCATGTATCTGTCTGTATCTGATCAGGATTTTCTCCTCACTTCCAATCCAAGGTTACATTTTTAAACTGTGTCCTTCTTTAAAAAGTGACTTCAAGTGTTTCAAGGCTGATGGGAAACTCTCCCTAACAAGTCCACTTTATTGCGTGCTCATTTATTCTCTCCTATAAGTGGCTCATAGGTACTAGTCCACTTTCTGCATGCTTCCTAATCTGTCACGCTTATCAGTGGCTCATGGTTGCTTAAAGCCTATGTCTGTACTGGACCACAGAGGCAGAGCATCATTCAATCCTGCCAGCTGCCTATCTTGGTAGCATTTCAAGGATGACAGACTCCACTTTCTCTGCAGCAAGACAGCTCATAACGTTTTCACAGTCTCTCCCTGTCCTCATGCTCCTATATCATCTGCTATAATCAAGAGCCATACACTATCATTGCATCTACACTGCAGCTCAAAAGCTTGAAGTGCATTAGAAACATCTGATTTTCTAAAAACACTGAAATTCATGTTCATATTTTTGTTAAATTAATCAGAAATGTCAAGAAATATGAATGTTTAAAAGTGACATTGATCACAGTTGATGAATGAGGTTCAGTGGAATATCTACATAGGTATACAGAGGCCCAGTTTCAGCAATAATATCTGCTGTGTTTCAGTGGTACATTGTGTTAACTACTGTCAGTTTCTCATGTGAAATCCTGAACTTGTCAGTCAAGACATAAGCATAGACCAAAATCATTGTGCAGATTCAAAACACAGCACAATCTGCAACATTCATGTCAGATCATCCCATTTTCACTTTGTAACCTGATTAAACCAAGTTTGAGCTTTTCTATAACAACAGTGGCACACCCAGATGTTCAACACCTTCAACTGTTTTTTCACTTTTATGTATAGAATAAATTTCATTTCCTATAATCATATTTCATCAAACCAAATCTTAAAAAAGTTTTTTCTTTCGTTCACTTTCAGACTGATTGAACCCATAAAGTTGAATTTCCAGACCCCAACTAACCAAATTTAGTGTTTTTTAAGCTGCAGAGTAGTTTTCAGCTCTGCTTGTCAGTAAGATGATTCGAATCATATATTAACCATCTGACCTGATACATTTGCATTAAGTACCACCATGTGACCTGTAAATACAGGAGTCATTGTTACTGAAAAGTGGGCCCCTGTATTACTGTGTAGAGATTTTCTAAAACAACATAACTGATTTATGTAAAAAACAACATCTGTGCAAACATTACTGTTAAACCTCATGTAATATTACATGTAAACCAACGGAAATTTGTCTTTTAAACAAGGACTTTTCAAACTGTTGAGCAGTAGTGTGTATTGTATGCATGTATCTGTCTGTATCTGATCAGGATTTTCTCCTCACTTCCAATCCAAGGTTACATTTTTAAACTGTGTCCTTCTTTAAAAAGTGACTTCAAGTGTTTCAAGGCTGATGGGAAACTCTCCCTAACAAGTCCACTTTATTGCGTGCTCATTTATTCTCTCCTATAAGTGGCTCATAGGTACTAGTTCACTTTCTGCATGCTTCCTAATCTGTCACGCTTATCAGTGGCTCATGGTTGCTTAAAGCCTATGTCTGTACTGGACCACAGAGGCAGAGCATCATTCAATCCTGCCAGCTGCCTATCTTGGTAGCATTTCAAGGATGACAGACTCCACTTTCTCTGCAGCAAGACAGCTCATAACGTTTTCACAGTCTCTCCCTGTCCTCATGCTCCTATATCATCTGCTATAATCAAGAGCCATACACTATCATTGCATCTACACTGCAGCTCAAAAGTTTGAAGTGCACCAGAAACATCTGATTTTCTAAAAACACTGAAATTCATGTTCATACTTTTGTCAAATTAATCAGAAATGTCAAGAAATATGAATGTTTAAAAGTGACATTGATCACAGTTGATGAATGAGGTTCAGTGGAATATCTACATAGGTATACAGAGGCCCAGTTTCAGCAATAATACCTGCTGTGTTTCAGTGATACATTGTGTTAACTACTGTCAGTTTGTCGTGTTAAATCCCATCTAGTCATACAAGAAACATATTCACAAAGACATCAACACTCTCCAAAAGTGTTTGGTTTCTCTTCCCAAGAAACCAAACACTTTCCCACAATATTGTACCGATCATCCCATGTTTTTTCTTTCCAAGGTTGCACTTTTCGATCAATAATCAAAGTCAGGTATTCAAAATTTTTTAGATTTTTCTTGTTTCCCACATTGAATACTTTTCATATGCCACAATAAGTTTCCCACAACAAGCTTTTCATTTTCCTGTTTTTGTGTCTTTTCAGACCACTTGAACACATAAATCTGAAGCTTTTGACCCTGACCTTATCAAATTTAATATTTAATTTAATCAGTCCAAAATATTTCTCTACTCTTAATGTAACTGCAGCTAACCAGGATTAAGATACTTTGAACTTGAACTATCTATTAATTTTCAGCGCTCTTAGTGTGTTATGTTACTCACAGTTTTGCCGTCCTTCTCTTTGACTTCATGATTTGCTCTGGTCTCTCTTTTTTGCTGTTTTTCTCTCTCCTTATCCTGTACGTTAATGTGTCCTGTCTTCAGATGTAATCCTGACTCCTTCCTCCCTGTTTCCACCTTGACTTGTATTGGTAAAATTTCCAAAGTTAAGAGTAATCCAGAAAGGTTTTTCCTCTTCAAAAGCTCCTGTCTTCCACTTATCAGTCTTGTTGTTGTCCTTTAAATTTGCTTAGTTCAGTTTCTGTTCTTGATTTTTTTAAACTTAATGTTGCCGTGACAACATAACACAAAGCATTATGGCAGATTAAATCAGGGGGTTCTGTCCTTCTGATGTCAGATAAATCCAAAACTGTGTTAATGATGTTCATCTTTAAGACACTTAATGCCTCAATTTACATAAATTATAAGATTTTACAAAACAGGGGTGTTTTCTCCTTATTATTATTTTCTTGTTTTTTTTATTTTAATTAGATTTCTTTACAGAAAGAGAAAATCCAGGTCAAGTCAAATCGACGTCATTTTTCTTTGACCTTTTTAAGCACAGCTGTCTGCACTGATTTCTACTGTGTATTTTTACTTGTGATTTCAACTGTTTGATTCTAAATAAATGTGTGTGATGGCCCTCAGGCCTCTATATCCACTTCCAGGATTTTTGGATTAGGAGAGTGGCTCATTTGGAACAATTTTTGTTACTTTGGTTTTGTTTGAATTTTGTTAGCTTTGCACAGCACAGAAACACCCATACACAGACTGCACACATTAACAATCAACTGATGACACAAGACACTTTTTAATAAATGTACTTTTTATAGTACACATAGTCATGTGTCATGTCCATAATATGCCCTTCCTGTTGAGCCGGGGGTGTGACATGGTTGATTGTCCTAGGATGATACATTTAATGACACTCACACATAACTGAAGGCACAGACTCGACTTAGTCATCTCTCAGTCTTCATATTTTTAAGGTGGAGGTGCCTGATACAATTCTTGATAATCTTTTTTAGATAACTATCCATGCACCGGTCAGTGAATTACATTTTTAGGTATGAAAGAAATTTTCTAACATACCAAAAATATGTCTTAATATAAAAAAACCTTCATGTGTCAGCAGCAAATGAGCATCTGTCCTCTGAGGCGTGCAGTGAGTGTAGCCATCAGACTCTCTGCTAATAGTCAGCAGTCGTCCTCCATTAGGTTTTCCCAGCCTGATGTAACAAATATTTTCATGCTTCTTCCATCAGGATGTCAACCACAGCACAGCACTGAGACGTTGCTAGGTAAAGTTACAGACATGTACATAAATACGGAGCGCATTCATACAAATACTGGCAGATGAAGTCTCTGTCTCTGGTCGTATTTTTACGGCAGAGCACGAGAGTGGACCCAAAAGCAGATTCATACGGCGGCACTTTACTTGATCGAAATAACAAAGCTTTATTTACAAAACACGAGGATTGCACTTGAAGCTCCAAACATAAAGCGTGAGTTACGGGTGATTCGAAGATGGGGTCATGGTCCGAGGGACGATAGTCAGAGTCACTGCAGCAGAGGAAGAGATATCAGAGGTGCACTGGTGAGATCATGGGGAATTTCGACAGGTAATTCTACTGGTGAGTATCCAGCTGGTGGGAGTGGTAGCAGAGAGTCCAGGTGGAGCGATCCAGAGATTCTGAATAGTGAAGACAGAAGGGCAGGCAGGCGGAGCCTGGAAGAGTATGAGTCGCGGCAGAGATTAAACAGAGAAGACCAGCGTCCGATGACGTGAGTATTGCAGAGTGGGTGAGTAAAGGATCCGAGGAATGACCAGTGTTGGGACTAACGCGTTATTAAGTAACGCGTTACAGTAACTACGTTATTATTGTGGTAACGAGCACAGTAACTAGTTATTATGCCAAAACCGGGAACGTGTTACTCGTTACTGGGATTTAGATAGTGAAAGAAATCTCCGTCCCGGGTTTCTCCGTGGATCGGGTTTCCTCCAAGGCGTGAGCACCGATAAGCAGAGTTTTGTCCTTTCCTTATAAGATTCCTAATTATTCAAAGTAACGCTCAGGTATGCCGTTCAGCTGGGTTAGTTACGACGTCGGGAGCAGTTAGGAGAACAAAATGATACAGAGACTGTTCAGGTTGCTTTCCCAAAATCAACTCAAAGGTTTATTCAGTATACAACAGTTTATATAGAAGAAAAAAAGGTTCGTGTGTCAGCAGGTTCTCAGTTCAAACGGGTACAGACCAAATAAGGAAACGTCTTCCTGCCTTCTGAGCAAAGAAGTATCCTTTGTGTAGTTTATCAGTTCAGCTACAATTTATGATCATCCCAGCAAAATACACTCCTAGACATAGAATACAGAGTTCTTTCATTAGTGAATTCTGAAACAAACCACCTGGCCTTTAACAAGCTCTTTTCTAAAGGATAAGGAAGGGAGGATGGGAGTAAGGAAGTGGTCTTGTCTCTGTGGTATTTTCGACCTTGGGGTACCAGCCTGTGAGTCTTACACATTAATTCTTGGGTCACAGAGAAAGAGAAAAACAACTAGTAAATGGGCCTTATTGAGTAACAGTTTTCCTGTATAATATCACTATAAAACAATATCCTGTAAATGCTACCATGGTATCAAAATATCACAACAGATAGGCTCGTTATTCGTTACTTCGTGTGGTGGCTATCGCTGAGCTTCCACAGATTCAATAACATTAGCAAGTGGTGGAAGCCAGCAGGTGGACGAAGGAAAAGGGAGGCAAGAGGAGAGACCCGAAGCGGCCGCTGGTCCGAGTGTCAGGTGAACTGAACTTCAGGTAAGAAGTTATGACCTGCAGTCCATCTGGGTCAGATATGAACCAAGTTTAGGTGGAGTTTATTTTCGTTGTGCTGACTTTTTCGTACTGCGTGCTAGCTAGCATGACGGAGTTTCTATACAGCTGGGTGGTGCTATGTTACTGATGTTGAACTTTATTTTGTTCATAAGGTTAATTATTAGAGTTGCCAACCGTCCCGTAAAAAACGGAATCGTCTCGTATTCAGAGAAAATATTACGCGTTTAGTATTTAGGTGAAAAGAAACACAGTTTGTCCCGGACTTCAGCTACAATGAAAAAGACACAAAGCTGGAGTTATTCTGTGTTTACGCTGCACAGCTGCCTCTTCTTCTCTCATCCTCTCACCCTCCCTCTCCTGTTTCTACTTCAATCATGAAACTGATCAATGATCAGCTGATCGGCTTTTCTCTCTTGTTTGTTTATCGCCCACTTTGCGCCAGAAAGAAGAAACCAGCGGATGTCGCGGTAAACAACAGCAGCACGGTTAAGCTTGATCAGCTGTTGTTAGAATTTATTTAATATTAATTTCTACTATCAGCTGATGTTTGCTGGAGCCACAGCTGTAAAGCTGCTGGTCATGATATTGGTTTGGTTATGTGGTGAGATGGAAACATGAAGATGAAACCAGGAGATGTCCTTACTGGATCATCAAAGCTGAACAGGTGATGAAGAGAAGTTATGAACTGTTTCTGAGAGACAAATAACACCAGGATCCTTTTTTTACTTAGCTGACAGCTGGTAACTGTGCAGGGGCGGGTCTAGCAAAGTGTTGCCAGGGGTCCATGTAGGGCATTAAAAGGGAAAGGGGGGCACAAGGAAAGACTTTCTTATTCTCATTTAAAATGTCTCACTTTTAAAAAAATAATTATCTGAGTCTTACAACAAACGATTGATAGATTGATACATATATACCATCAGAACAGTGTACATCACTGTCACAACAGTGTTTATTTTCATTCAAAGACTTTATGATTTTTCCTATAATGGCGGCCGGTCTCTAGTCAAAATGCCCGGGACGATTTTTTTGTCCCAGTCCAGCCCTGTAAGCAGCTCATCTGCAGTCTGGTGTTACCTACATTTTCCTATTCAGAAGGCAGAATTTCTGAGTACAATTGAAAGCACCACGACTGCAGTTTTTGTGTTGGATGTAAAAAGCGAGGATAGAATGGCTAGGATAGAATCAGGCGTGGGATTTCTCTCGTGGAAATGTGCACATTATTTTTTCCTTTCTATTGGTAGGTGGCACAGTGCACTTGTGGCAAGTAAGCAAGCTAGAAGACTGGCAATCTTGCTGGGTATCCAGTTACGGAAGCAACACATTAACAAGAGAATTCTGAGTTAAACCAAAGTTACTTTCCCTAGTAACTAGTTACTCTGAAAGTAACGAGTAACTTGAAGTAACTGAGTTACTTTTGATAGAAGTAACTAGTAATGTAACTAAGTTACTAATTTAAAGTAACTTACCCAACACTGGGAATGACTAGAGCACATAGAAACCACAAGGTAAGTAAAACAAGCACAGATGGTAATATATACTTTTATAGATTTCAAGCTGCAGCATTTACCCCAAGTACAATCCACATTATTAATTCAAAGCTTCTTTGCCATCTTTTGAATCTGGTATCATTTAGTTTTCAGTAGCTCCAAGTAATTATCTGCATTGTATCTAAATAATGAAATCAGATGGGGCTGTTTTGACCCCACGTACTGACATGGGGTGCATCTTATAACCTCTCGCCACCACTAGTTCCATCTAGTTTTGCATATGACAGTGTTTTCTGTTAAAATAAGCTAGTACTGATGCTTTGAGCAAGTCTAGCTACAATTAACTTTAAATATGAATTCTAAAACTGAGTGTATCACATAAGGACCCAGTTCAGGTCATACAACATACCCCCCTACTTTTATCTTGTTGTCAATAGCAACCAATGCCACGGTCTATGACGACACCTATGATTGCTGTCAGAGGAGATTTTGATCTTAAAATGATTTCTGAGTACATACAGTGTGGGAATGATGACAAGTAAAAGGACCAAAGGTATCAGGTAACTTACCTTAACATGTATCAAGAGAACAGAGTGGAACCCAAAACAGACCCATGTGTTACAACAAATAGGGGCAGAAGAGGAGTTTTCCCCAGCAACAGAAAAAGACCTCTCTGACAGGTATGATTTAAAAAAAATGATACAACGGTGCCTTTAAAACCAAAAACGTGTTCAAATCTCGATAAAAGGATGTTATGATCAACCGTGTCAAAAGCAGCAGTCAAATCTAAAAGGACTAAAATAGCAGAACAACCTGAGTCGACAGTTAAAATAAGATTATTTAAAACTCTTAAAAGAGCCGTCTTAGTACTGTGATGAGATTAAAGCCAGACTGGAACTCTTCAGAAATGCCACGAGTGTCTAAAAAAGTCTGAAGTTGCTTTTTAATAATTGGTTGCACAACAGCGTGTTTGAAAAGAGCTGGTACATAACCTGATCACAAGGAAGCATTTAATAAAAGTAAAATACTAGGCCCAATAACGTGAAAAGCTTCCTTGAAAAGGCGAGAAGGGAGGACATCCTGAGGGGAATTAGAGGGTCTTAAATGATCGATTACTGCCTTTAAGATAGAAAAAGTAACAGGTTTAATGTGCTGAAAAACTGTATTTAGAAGACGAATCTAGGTCTAGCACTGCCTGTGAATGTGGAGACCTTAAAGCGGAGATTTGTTCACCAAAGTATTTCAAAAAGTTTGCACAAAGTGCAGAGGAAGCCTCCTTAGGAACAGTGGCACAGGGGTTAATCACTGAATAAAAAATATTAAGAACTCGGGGCTTGTCATTGTTGCTAGAAAAAGAAAAGCAGATTCTACGTCTTTAACAGTCATCTGATATTTTGATAAACAGTCATGTAGGATTCCTAAAGACTGAGCCCCAGTTTGATACGGATTGCAGCTGTGCGTCCAGAAACTCTTTGACGTGGATGCAGTGGACCTGAGTGGGAACATGATCAGGAAAATTAATCAGAATGTCTGTTTTGGATTTGCACGACAACCACGTGAGCATGGCAGATAACTCTTAACGTTTACCTGCAGTTAAAGAGTTAAAAAGCCAGTGAATCAATCGTAGTTACTGTACAGCCACAATACTGAGGTGCCTCGTGGGAAGGGTAGTTTCTAAAGTTGGTGTAAAATTGTAAAACTCAGATGAAAAAATGTATATGCAAAATACAATTAAAATACAACTAATACATTTTCTAAGAAGATACCCAGCGAGAAGAAACATTTAAGACAGAGAGAGAAAGTTTCTGTGCAAAGCTGAGAGGAAGAAGCTGATAAATACCACACTGTGTTCCTAAATCTTGACTCTCATTCATTTTCTTTGTGTTTGTACAGTTTCTAGGGCCTAGAGGGCAGCAGAGACCACACTAATACTGACAACCTCGTTCTCAAATACCACTTTTCTTTCCACGCACTCCCCATCGATGCTGATGGGCTGCAGCACAGACTTCCTCCTTCTGAAGTCAACTACCAGCTCTTTTCTCTTGGTGGTATTGAGGTCCAAGTTGTTGTCTGCACACAAATCTGACAGCTTCTGAGCCTCAGCTCTGTATGCTTTCTCGTGGCCCCCAGAGATGACCCCCACCATGGTGGTATCATGTGCAAACTTTGTCTGGGGCGGTACTGACACAGTTATGAGTGTATAGAGTGTACAGTAGGGGACTTTGTACACAGCCTTTTGGAGAGCCAGTGTTAAGGCTGAGGACTCAGGAAAGATGGGGACCCACTCTAACTCTCTGTACACGGTCCAAGAGAAAGACTCTGATCCAGCAGCAGGCGGTAAAAGGAAGTCCGAAATCCGGTAGTTTTACTATTAGTCTGTCCGGGAACACCTCAGAGGACTATACTGTTTCCATTCCTGCTCATCTTGTACACCCCAGACTTTCATTACAACACCTACAGAAATAATTAAACAATTCTGCAGTGGCTGATGGGCAGGTGGAAGAGTTCGTAACCCCTGTGGATGATTTTCTGAAGTGGTCAGGAGGAATCATCTGCTTCTGAATGTGAATAAGATAGATGCCAACCAACTTCAGAAGGAAGAGGATGGCTACATGGTCCGTGTCTGTGACAGGATGTGGTGGAAGCTGAACTGGGAGACCAACACGGAGGCTGTAAACGAGAAGGAGGTGACCGGCGCCAGCGCCGTTGCCACAGGATAATACAGGAATTCTTTCAGACCTCACACTACCATGTGTGATACCATATGTCACTGTTATCTGGCACAGTCTGATAATAATAATAATTTATGTTACATATTATTTTACGAGTTATTTTTATCATTATTGTTATCACTCTATTTTAGTTACTGTTATGACTACTCTTAGTATGTTGTTACTTCAACTGCTGCAACAAAATAATTTGTTGGAAAACCAATAAACTGCTTTGCCAAGAGGATGACGTCTTTAGCTTCAGTCCTCAGATTACTTCCCTCTATCCCACAACCTTAAAAGCAATTCATTCTGTTTTCACTATGTTCTCATTTGCCTCACTATGTCCAGTCGACTCGATACCATCTGAAAACAGGGAATATCCTCTAAGGCTCATGTCATTCACTTTCTACTACAAGCCAAAGACTGCTGAGTAGACTGGATTAAGATCTCCGTACACACAGGCTCATTAAGATGCCTTCTCTCTGGTATTGACTCAGCATACTAGTATACAGTGGAATGATCTTTATTTAACTGCCTCCACCAGCCACCTGGAGACTGGTCAAACTTGAAATGTCCTGTGCGATCTTCCTGGACACACGGACTCTGTCAGTGCTATTGAAAATCCATTCGCATCCATCTACAGATGTCCGGTCGTTCAGTTTTTGCCTGCTTTTTCCCCTCATCTATTTCAGCTGTCTCCCAACCCCCATTCTCCGTCAATCAACCAAACACAAAGGCAGCTTAATGAAAGAAACACAACTGCTGAGCAGGCAAAGCAATGTGGCCACAAATAGAATCTAATTAATTTGGATTGCACAGTGCTTCTCCTTTATTTTATACAAGCTGGCAAACAAAGCTGGACTGTCTCGTTTCTCTAGTTAGATTCAATAGTAATGGAAGATACAATAGTTTGTGGCTGCGTATATACACATCCACAAAACACATCCAACGCTTATCCAAATCAGGGTCAGCTACCATAGAGAGACTGGCAGGGTACACCCTGGACAGATTGCAGTGCTAATGCAAAGAGACAGACAACCATTGGCACTCACATTCACACCTATAGACAATTTATAATCACCAATTAACTTGGTGACTGCATGTCTTTGGACACCAGTAGGAAACCAGCCAAGACCATTTGCTGAATGACTATGCTCACCATCTGGCTGCTAACTATGACCAGGGTTAGAGCACGCAGCACAATGGAGGTTTGAACAAAGCTTCTTTGGTTCACTTGCTCATTACTTCAATATACCTTCAAAACTTCAATCACAGTACTGCATAATAACATGACAGGTCATAAATACTTTGCTGTTGATTACGAATGAATGAAATGTGTCGTTGGGATTGTTAGCAGCATGGACACTCCTTTTTCCAATGCTTTCAAGAGAGAATGAAAACTATTTGTTGTTTAGCTCATTAGTTAAAACCAACTTACATTAAAATATCAGTTAGATGTCAGGTGTTGTAGCTACATGGGCAGGCACTGTGTTGTAGAGTAAGACTGGTGTTCTGCAGATCTCAAGCTAATGACTAGCTAGTCTCTGCACTAGCTTTAGCACTCACTAGTTAAAGTGTGTACAAGATAAATAGGACTTTGGCAGGAAAGCTAATGTTGGACTGTCTTCTATATCTGTCTGTTTAAGCAGATTTACTTCAACTTGAATGAAATAAACAATCTAGTTAAACAATCATTATGGGGTAGCTTTCAATCATGGTGAGTTTGTTTATTACTCAGAAGAACATGGGTGGATTTACACAACATTTTTAACTGAGGCAGATCTTGGCCTTACTTAGAAGTAATTTGTTATTTAGAGTTGTTCTGGATTTGGATCTGGGTCTAAAATTCGTTACCATCGCAAACCATTCTTCATCATATCGTCACAAATATGTATCAAATTAAAATAATTTTTTAAAACCACTAATCTACCACACTAGCATTATCCTCGACTCGGTTTGTGCAGCTTGTTGCATTCTTCAGGCTGCTGCCCAGCTCAGTGTGGACTCTTCTGCTTGTGACAGAATGATTATGATGATGATGATGTTACTCCTCTATGCATCTACACCGGCACACTCTTTCCACTCTCTAACTCTTGCACCTAGACTTCCTCAGGGAAACAGACTTTCTTTCAGAAGACACCGTGACACCATGTCACAGCATGGAAAGTAACGGCAGAATTCATAATGGCTCACTTCCATTAAGTGTCCCAGAAAGCCACGACAGTGAAACAGCATGAACAAAAGCAGGACAACCCCCCTGAGGGGAATGGAGCCATTATTAATACTCCTGTGCTACAGTGACAAGTCATAATGTCTGCCATGAAAAAGGTTTATTGGCTGTCATGGAGAGATTAACAGCTGATTCAGTTCATCTGGCACACGTGCTTACTGTCTCTGACCTTTAAGATTTGTACCGCCAGCAAGTGATCTGCTTATATTGCTTATGTGTCATATATATTTATTTATTTATCACCAGTATTTGAAGTGTTATCATTTTTATTTATGCAGTCAAAAATACACTAGTTTTGCATATCTTATAGCATTATCTCAGCAGATGTGTGGAAGCAGTACATCTGCAGCTGTAACATAAATTAAGCTTGTTTTAAATAAAGCTCTGGCTCTCTCCACGTCACGTTTAGGTAAACACGTTTCTTTATATAGAGAAATGGGGGCATGGAGGTATGTAGATTACAGGTAGCGAGCACAAGCCTGCTGATTTACACTGCATGATTTAGCTTGCTGTTTAGTTAGTGGAGTCCTAAATGCACATATGCATCAACCCTAATGTAGGAAAAGGACAGAGTAAGAAAATTCAGATAAAGAGAGGGGAAGTCAGACAAATGTCATCCATATTGCATACACCACAGTCTGCTCTCCTGTCTGCTCCTCTCACAGCCATTAGTGGATGAAGTCATGGTTCTGTGCTAATTGTCAGTGACAGAGGAGTAAGGGAGGGTAATGGGGGCAGAGTGGGGTTAGAGAGAGATAAAGACAGTGGAAGACAGACGGATAAACCTCAAAGGAAAACACCTGTGTGTTGTGTGCAAATTTACTTTCCTTTCTCCCAATTAAAGGCATTCGATTTATTATTTGGGCAAATTTAAGAACATTTGTACCAGTGCGATCCACATCATACTCTGCATACAAGCCAAAGTGCAATTAAAACTGCATAGACACCTGCACTAGGATTGTGGGGACAGATCCCAACTGCTTTTCTGAATTTTGATCTAATTGCTTCAACAATTATTTTTTTAAAGCTTTGAAATAGAGCTTCAACCAATAAATGAAGAAACTAATAAATTTGCTGCAGGCAATGGGAATGAAGGCCATTTCCCCTTTAGAGACTTTCTGATAACCTGTGTGGGTGTGGTGTAGTTTAGCTAATAAAAAAAAGATTTGCCTTTAGGCCTCTTTTACGCAAAAGCTCGATGATTGAGAAGTCATTTTGACCCTATCCATTTCTAAAGCAAGTGTGCTTTTGACCAAAACCAACCAGTGACAACCTCAACCTTCCTAAATGATGATAAGAGTAGTAGATGACTAAAGCTAAATATTTAACAAAATAGATGCACAATAATTGAATGAAATGCTATTTAGACTAAGAGCACTTTCTATAATAGCTGATACAATAAGATAGGATATTTCACTGCATAGATGCAAGCTGTATGAATATATAAAATTCTATGATAGCTTATAAATGTTATCTTGGGGGTCTAGGTTGTCATTTATTGCAACCCTAGTGTTGTTTATATGAAATGTTTTCCACATAATTATTTAGATGGCATTAACAGCACTATAGCCAATGCTGGTGAACTGCTGCCCATCACAGTCGGTCAGTGGTGATCAATAAGTAATGCTAAGTCAACAATCACACCTTCAGTAGCCACCCTGTGATTCTGTTTTAGCACAGCCCATCAGTGCCATTATGAAATTTTAATCATTCTCACTATCAATATTTGAAAAGGTTTTCCAAACACTGTGGACTTATTATCATTCTGACCATCATCCCCAGTGACATTATTTGACCTCAAAGGTGAGGAAAAATAAACACAATTATAGACTTGGAAAATTGAAGGGAATGTGTTGGGCGTCACTGCTTGTCGAACTAACAGTCCTGTTCATCCAATTGCTAAATTTGTGGAAGCTCTTCTAGCAGGAGCAATCAATAAAAACAATGCAAAATACTGATTTAAATCACTGATCACTGCAGGTCATCCCAGCTACACAAGCCATGTATCTCTAATCTGAATATGACAACAGCTTCTCTTTCATTACTCATCATACATGTATCTATCTATCCATTGTCCTACACTGTCAGCAACAATATTCAAATAAGTTGTGTGTTTAGATGATGTTTAGCTGCTACTAAGTGGCCCAGTGTGCCAAGAAAATATCTACCACACCATTACAACACCAGTGTGAACCGCTGTTCCGAGGAGGATGCTTTCATTTATTTACACCAAGTTCTGACACTACCATCCGAATGTTGCTAGGCGGAATTGGAAATGTTCATCTTGGAGTGGCTGCATTGCTTGGATTCAGACATTTGCATCAAATGGAGTGGCTTTTTCATTGACAAGCAGGGTATGTGCTTAAATTTTAAATTCCCTGATCAAAGTTGTCACCGTGTTCAAGTATCACTGTAATCCAGTGTTGGGGAGTAACGGAATACATGTACCGGCGTTACGTATTTAAAATACAAAATATGAGTAACTGTATTCTGTTACAGTTACAGTTTAAAAATGTGGTATTCAGAATACAGTTACTTTGTTGAAATAAAGGGATTTCATGGCGGTCTTTTCCTTTTTCATATGTTAGGCTGTCCCCTCTGTTTTTTTTTTTTTGGTAATTCCACACCAGAACAAAACACGCATTAAGAGACTCTGACACCTGGGTCTCAATCCCATGTCACCTCAAGTTGCGGCCCGCATAATGACGTGATGATATATTTTTAAAAATTATTGTTCAAAAAATGTTTTATTATGAAGGCAATAGGCAGAGTGTTACAGGCATAGCCCTAAAGAATGTAGCCTCATGGGCAGTGTAGCCCAGCTGTAAGTAAGCTATTAAGACTCGACTGTACACTGTGTTCGTGTTTTCCTCCGAAACAATAGGTTCCGTAGGAGCAGTCTTTCAACGCCTCTCCCTGTCTCTCGCTAGCAAAGTTGACCCAGGCAAGAAAGTAAAGCTAGTTTTCGGCTATAAGCCCGACACGAACCCGACGTATTAGCCAGAGGTCCCTTTACTACGGTTCGGACCCGCCTACCTGTTTTATATACGTGCGGAATAGTTTTCTATATGAGATCGCTGCAAAAAGTGCAGCCTTACCTAATGTCCACCCTACTGTTACTCATTTTATATTAAGATTTAAATATCTAGTTGGTATTGATATGACGAGTAACCTTCAGTAATTGTAATAAATCACACAGCAATAGTACATTCATGTAGTAGTAAAAAGCTTGATAATATATTAAGTAATCCAAAATATTTCAAATACGTTACTCTCACTGAGTAACGTAACAGAATACGTTACAAAATACATTTTGGGGCATGTATTCTGTAATCTGTAGTGGAATACATTTTAAAAGTAACCTTCTCAACACTGCTGAAATCGGACCAAGAGGAGGGACGGATGGATGGACGCCTATTTGTGTAAATTCAATGGTCCTTGAGCAAGAACCTTTCTACACTGTGTTCAGACAGACATTCTATATACAAGTTACTGTTTTAACTCATGTTAAACGAACGGTTTTATTGTTGTTTGTAATTCTTAAAAAAATCATACAAGGACCTTGACAACTGGCCGGAGGAAACTGAACAGTAACTTCTTGAATTAGACCATATGAGCAGCTTTATTCAGTTTTCAGTTATGTTCAAATATATTGGTAAAAAAAATTAAGCTCGTTCAAGGGCCTGAAAGGCTTCTCTGACTCTGATCTAAGCTGGTCAGTCGAAGTGAATTTAGTCTTTGCTAAGGACTCCACTCTATACTACATTAAATCCACAACCTCTTTAAAAGCCAGGTGAATGATGTTCTCGTCAGAGGCAAAATCCAAATGAAAGTTTTCCAAACAGTCAGATTCAGCTTTTCCCATCCCTGTGCCAGACAGCTGATGGCTGAGTGGTGTGTGTTTATTTTGATGGCCACTGCCTTGTGCGTTACAGGGTCCCACTTGTATACACAGCCAAAAGCTTGTGTGTGAGACACTGGAAAATGTACAGAAAGGAAAAAATCAAGAAGGCGTAGGCAGAGGTACAGGAGAAAAAGTGTCACCCTTCTTTAGTACATCCTGTCTCCCTCAGATTGGACAACCTGACATTTAAGCAAGCTCTTAGGCCCAACAGTATATATCAGAGTTCTGGTGAATGTGTGGTGTACACAGAGCACTGGCCTGTGGTTATGGCTAAACAACAACAGAAAGGGTTGTTTGTGGGTTGCTCTGTTGGTTTGCCACTGGTCTCACTCTGTGGCTTCATATGTCCAGTCTCGAGTCTATCTTGCTTCTTCCTCTTTTATCCAACATTCCACACTGTGATAACACAACAACATGTGGATGAT
This sequence comes from Maylandia zebra, assembly GCF_041146795.1. Classification (NCBI taxonomy): domain Eukaryota; kingdom Metazoa; phylum Chordata; class Actinopteri; order Cichliformes; family Cichlidae; genus Maylandia; species Maylandia zebra. Next base: position 9,890,400 of record NC_135174.1, on the reverse strand, counting down.
TTGGGTGATAAATATAGAGGGAACAACGCTGAGAGCCACACCCTGCACCGTGTGGCCACATCGCTTTAACCCAGCCTCAGTCTTAAAGGGAACGCTGGCACCGAAGGCTTTTCCCCCCCCCCCCACTGCTGGCTCATTTTGGCTTCTTGGTGTGTATGTGTGTGTGTGTGTGTCCCTCCTCCTTCCACTGTTTCATTGTAGCTTATGTGACCCCTATCTCTGTTTGTTTCAGCCTCATTTTGGCTCCATTCTGGTTTGCTCTCTGCGTGTGTGCGCTAGATCTGTCTCTGCATTTGCTGCTTCATTTTAGCTGCTTGTTATCTTGTGGGTATGTGTGCCTGTATGTGTGGAGACGCACACCCCTGACCCCCTCTGTGTCTCCCACTTTGCTCTGTAATAAGAGCAGCTGTGGTTGTCGTGAGGCCAGCTCTGATTCAATTGCAGTGCAGGACTTAAGGCTATTATCCTCTGTATGCTGGAGGAGGAGAGCAGCACAGCTGCTACAGCAACGACAGGTTTGATGCCGCCTTCCAGAGATGACTGAGAGCGGGATATTTCAGACATCAGACAGGGACAAACAGCCCTCTAACACAGAATATCCCTGTTAAACCAAATGCAGTCAAGGTATTTGGTCAATTTAGTCAATTTTGATACATTTTGTCCTAAATTTCTCAGTGAAATATGTTTAGATATTATGAATTTATTATCAGCAATAAACACGAAATGATATACGTAAATACTGGACAAATGTAGAGACTTAAGTCCTGTTCAATAACCAGTGTCCATCAGTAAAGTCATATTTTAACCAAAATTAAATCTGAAGGAAAAAAACAACAAATAAGCAGACAGTAAACATTACAGTGACATTGAATTTTACTGAAAAAAGCTTAAAACTAAAGAGGCATGTTCAGTTCATAAACAGTATAAAGGACACATACATTAGGCTAATTAGCATTTCGCTAGGCTAATTAGCTTTTAGCTAACTAGCTTTTAGCTTACTAGCTTAATGTTTTAGGACTATTTGTTTTGTTTATTTTGTCCATTACAATTAAATTCAGCTTTTTTACAAAAATGCTATAACAAATGTATCAACCAAAACAAATGGAAGTACATTTATTTCATTGTTGTAAGCGATTAGTTTTTTGGGTTGCCGGTTCGAGCCCCGGCTTGGCAGTCTCGGTCGTTGTGTCCTTGGTCAAGACACTTCACCCGTTGCCTACTGGTGGTGGTCAGTAGGCTCTGTCAGTGTGCCCCAGGGTGGCTGTGGCTACAATGTAGCTTGCCATCACCAGTGTGTGAATGTGTGTGTGAATGGGTGGATGACTGAATGTGTAAAGCGCTTTGGGATCCTTAGGGACTAGTAAAGCGCTATACAAATACAGGCCATTTACCATTATTTTTATTCCCCAGTTTAAAAAATATGCATGCTACACACTACCAAAAAAAGATAAAAAAGAAAACTACAAACTAACTCTTGCCTAAAACCTCAATTTCTTTTCCTTTTAATTGTGGTTATACTCTACAATGTGTAGTCCTGAGTAAGATGTCTCAGGTACGAACGCCAAATCCCCAAAGATTGGAGTGGAAAATAGTGAATTAAAGACACACTGCTGCTTTAATGATTCCTTTTTTTTTATTATGATTAAAGTTCAACAGTAAACACTAATTTACCTGCAGTGTTTGTTTGCTTGTTTGCATATTCTTCATTCCATAATTAGTGCTGACTCACTGATACAAAGTATTTGCATTATTTTAAAATCCCAAAATTTCACTATACAGGGAGTGCAGAATTATTAAGTAAGTTGTATTTTTGAGGAATAATTTTATTATTGAACAACAACCATGTTCTCAATGAACCCAAAAAACTCATTAATATCAAAGCTGAATGTTTTTGGAAGTAGTTTTTAGTTTGTTTTTAGTTTGAGCTATTTTAGGGGGATATCTGTGTGTGCAGGTGACTATTACTGTGCATAATTATTAGGCAACGTAACAAAAAACAAATATATACCCATTTGAATTATTTATTTTTACCAGTGAAACCAATATAACATCTCCACATTCACAAATATACATTTCTGACATTCAAAAACAAAACAAAAACAAATCAGCGACCAATATAGCCACCTTTCTTTGCAAGGACACTCAAAAGCCTGCCATCCATGGTTTCTGTCAGTGTTTTGATCTGTTCACCATCAACATTGCGCGCAGCAGCAACCACAGCCTCCCAGACACTGTTCAGAGAGGTGTACTGTTTTCCCTCCTTGTAAATCTCACATTTGATGATGGACCACAGGTTCTCAATGGGGTTCAGATCAGGTGAACAAGGAGGCCATGTCATTAGTTTTTCTTCTTTTATACCCTTTCTTGCCAGCCACGTTGTGGAGTACTTGGACGCGTGTGATGGAGCATTGTCCTGCATGAAAATCATGTTTTTCTTGAAGGATGCAGACTTCTTCCTGTACCACTGCTTGAAGAAGGTGTCTTCCAGAAACTGGCAGTAGGACTGGGAGTTGAGCTTGACTCCATCCTCAACCCGAAAAGGCCCCACAAGCTCATCTTTGATGATACCAGCCCAAACCAGTACTCCACCTCCACCTTGCTGAGTCGGACTGGAGCTCTCTGCCCTTTACCAATCCAGCCACGGGCCCATCCATCTGGCCCATCAAGACTCACTCTCATTTCATCAGTCCATAAAACCTTAGAAAAACCAGTCTTGAGATATTTCTTGGCCCAGTCTTGACATTTCAGCTTGCGTGTCTTGTTCAGTGGTGGTCGTCTTTCAGCCTTTCTTACCTTGGCCATGTCTCTGAGTATTGCACACCTTGTGCTTTTGGGCACTCCAGTGATGTTGCAGCTCTGAAATATGGCCAAACTGGTGGCAAGTGGCATCTTGGCAGCTGCACGCTTGACTTTTCTCAGTTCATGGGCAGTTATTTTGCGCCTTGGTTTTTCCACACGCTTCTTGCGACCCTGTTGACTATTTTGAATGAAACGCTTGATTGTTCGATGATCACGCTTCAGAAGCTTTGCAATTTTGAGACTGCTGCATCCCTCTGCAAGATATCTCACTATTTTTGACTTTTCTGAGCCTGTTAAGTCCTTCTTTTGACCCGTTTTGCCAAAGGAAAGGACGTTGCCTAATAATTATGCACACCTGATATAGGGTGTTGATGTCATTAGACCACACCCCTTCTCATTACAGGGATGCACATCACCTAATATGCTTAATTGGTAGTAGGCTTTTGAGCCTATACAGCTTGGAGTAAGACAACATGCATGAAGAGGATGATGTGGACAAAATACTCATTTGCCTAATAATTCTGCACTCCCTGTAAGTGCTTCCCTATAGGTGATTCAGGGATGGATACTATCCGAATCTTCCTATAATGTGAATTTTTACTAATGTAATTGATTCAATCTAACCTGGCAATTATGTTTTAGCTTCTTCCCTTAAGCGAAACCTTCATGACAAAAACATGGATGTTGAAGATGTGAACTACAGCAGCTTGCTGAGTTAATGAAGTATCCTTTCTGCTAACCTGAAAAAAGAACACCTGTAACAACTACTAAAATGATTGAAATAGCCTCAGATTCCATAAAAGCCTATACAAGTTTACAAAATAGACAAAAAATTTACTGATGAAAGCCAGAAGTACTAAAATGAACAAAAAACAGCTTTGAATTTTCCTTCCCAAGGGCCACACTCCTACTCACTTTCCTGAGTCAATTACAGGCTGTCGCAGCTCAAGGAGACAGGACGTTGTCTTTTAGAAGGGGATCTGTATTTTTTATTTCCCCTGGTCTTTCTGAGTAGTGCCACTGGTATGCCTGGAAGGTGCAATTACAGCCTAGTGCATGAACTGGGAATTTCTTACACCCGATTTTGAACCGGAGGCTGTATCATTCTTAGAAAGCCAACGCTGGCAAAGATAAAAATGGATTGCCAGATCATAGGCTATAGAGGAATTTAAAAACAGGAACTGGGGTGAGAGAGGAAGGGAAGGAAGTGAGCAGATCAAATATTGGTACAGCAAGGAGGAGAGATGAGTGAGAGAGAAAGCAGGAGATGGGTGAGGGGAAATGAGTAATTAAGGGTGGAAGGCAGAGACGAGCTGCAGAGCTCTGCTGCTTAATTAGTGGCAGAAGGAGGAGACACCTGCCAGATGAGCACTCCTCCTCTTCCTCCCTTTTACAAACAGACAGATCTTGACGTAAAAAAAAGTAATCACAGTGGAAAATAAGAGCACTTAAAATCAGCCATCTAATAGCCAGTCAGACCCATTTTTTGGAGGAGATCCTCCTCATGTACCACAGGCGGATGTACCACTATGAATAATGTAAAAGGAAGGGGTGGAGGACACTGGGCGTGAGCGCAGGCATGGCAAAAAAACAGGGGTAGTTCCTCCCCCTCCTTCCCTTCACCACCCCTCTTCTCTTTCCATTCTCCTCCCCTCCCCGTGTTCACCCAACCCCCTAGCTGCCGGCTGCACTGCAGAAGGTCAGTGGGAGAAGGAGAGGAGAGAGGCAGAGGGAAACGCAGGGGTGGGGTGCGTGGATGTACAGGAACATGCCGACAGGAGAGCGTGCGGACGAGCGATGACAGCCATGCTGAGCCCAAAGATCAGACAGACCAGGAGAGGTAGGTTCACTCTCTCTGCCTTCACATGGACGGAGATACATCACGTCACATCTCACAGGGACTCTGGTGAGAGTTTTAGATGATGGATTAGTAGATGCACTAACTCCTTATGACACTGCATCGCACTTTTACTATAAAAAACAATTGCTCCTATACTTATGGTTTTCTAATACCCATGGAGAAGCACTTTTTCTCCCCTCCATCTGTTTGGCTCACATTTCTGAATGAAACAGGCGATCTGCCCATACAGGGAACCTCTCGCGTATATTAGCATTTTACTACAGCTGGTCGATCCCGTCGGTGTGAATTCTATTAGGAGGCGTGAGCAGCATCTCTAGTTTCATCACTGCAGCGCTAGGCACTATCAGGCTGCCGTCAGCTGCCGCTGAAGCTGCAGCCGTGTGGCATGTGTGTGTCTTTGTGGATGGATACATTAATATGTGTGTGAGAGTGTGCGTCTGTCTCCCATTTCTTTTTTGGCACCAATAGAAAACTACAATTATCTAACTGGATCTGATAAGATGACATGAATAGTTCCCAGGAATGGCAGAGCGATGTTTAAATCCTCTGGAGTGGCACAGAACTGGTTGCAAAGTCAGTTAAATCTGTAGTCTGACCTAAACAAGGGGTTTTATAGACAAAATCCCTCGTTTCCTATAGCATAAAGGTCAAAAATGCATTTTTATGAATCAAGGAAGGTAGTCTAGGGAAGAATATTTCGTATAAGCTGACACTACTTCACATCCTCGCTGCACATCTGAGACAGTGAAAATGAAAGAGATTATAGCGACTGTGTGAGCCCCGCGTGGGAAACATTCTCTGCATACCGTCTGTAAATTAGTGCTTCACTGCTGACAGCATCACATTTGTTGCATGGAGTATCGCACAGACGCATATCACAAGTTGAGCTAAGGTCACAGTAGGTCGAGAAGGGACGGGGCACCAACCAGCGTGGTGGCGACGCTGTGGATGATTAGGCTGCTTGTACAGGTAAGCCGAAGAAGACACTCATAATATAAATTAACGATGTGTCACGCATGTATTGATCATTCCTGGCTCCTGAATTCATGACAGCAGAAGGTCAAGCTATGTAAACCATACAGCGTAAAAAAAAAAATCCAAAAAAAACAGTAATATTCCGGCAGCTGGGGCGGCAAAATAACACCAGAAAATAACAGAAAATAACTTTCTCATAAAAATACGGTTATTTTCAGTAATGACAATACAGTTTGTTGCCCTAATTTTCCATGGGATTTGCCTTTGTCAAGTGCTTTTAAACATTAAATTAGGAACATTCTAACGTGATTAAACAATGAAATTACCTATAAACTATGGGCTCAAAATGTGGTCATAAATATTTTGTACTTGTAAAAAAGATTTGTATGTGTAAAAAAGATTTGTGTGTGCGTAAAAAAGATTTGTATGTGTAAAAAAGATTTGTGTGTGCGTAAAAAAGATTTGTGTGTGGACTTAGAAAAAAAGACCCCTGCAAGTTACAAGTACGGATTTTTGACCCTATTTTTCTTCCCTTCATCTGATTGGTCAATGTCATGTCAATCACAAATGTAACAATCCAATCAGAGAACAGATGGGTTTGGCTGTCGAGGGGCGCTTTTTTTGAACTGCAGGTCTTTGAAGGGAATAAATGCCCTTTTACATGCCAACCCAGCGTTTTCCTTCATCACCACGAAGGAAAACAGTCTGTGGTCGTCCGAGTTTGGTGATTTTTATGTCACAGGTCTACGTGTTTAATACAGGGACTTCCACAGCCTTTTCAACAGCGCTGCGGACTGCGGGGTGGGGGCGGGCAGTGTTTTGGAAATGACAGTCTTCATTACAAAGCTTTCTTCGTTATGAATTAGCATACATGTTTTTATTGAACATTTGAAGAACTAGCAAAAAAAACAAACTCTTGTAGAGGACATAAAGTCAGAGATAGAAAAGACAAGGAGCAGGTGCATCTAGTACAGGTAGAGCTGCTGCAAAAACCCATAGAGCCCAGCAGCCAGCGTAACAAATTCTAGATCCTTTGCTTTTAGTTAGCAGTTAGCATTAGCAGCGTATCCTGCATCCGATGTGAAAGGACTTTTATGCTGCGCACTGTGACTCACAGCAATGGTCCTGGGTCAGCCCTGACTTTGTGTTAAACTAATCCTAAAGTAATAATGTTATTTCTAACCACTGATATACCACAACTTTTTCCTTTCAACAGCTACTGAAAGTTAGGGGACCTAGCTGCTATCGGATATTTATATAGCGATCCTCCAGCTTCAAACGGTATCACCCTTCAAGGACCTGCAGTTCAAAAAAGCGCCCCTCCGACAGCCAAACCCATCTGTTCTCTGATTGGATTGTTACATTTGTGATTGACATGACATTGACCAATCAGATGAAGGGTAGAAAAATAGGGTCAAAAATCCGTACTTGTAACTTGCAGGGTTTTTTTTTTCTAAGTCCACACACAAATCTTTTTTACACATACAAATCTTTTTTAAGCACACACAAATCTTTTTTACACATACAAATCTTTTTTACGCACACACAAATCTTTTTTACACATACAAATCTTTTTTACAAGTACAAAATATTTATGACCACATTTTGAGCCCATAATAAACAAGGTCAATGAATGCGGCAATATGAATACTAATACTTAAATGTACAGAAATATACAGTTAACAGTTGGTTTAAATAATAATGGATTGCATTTATATAGCGCTTTTCGAGACCCTCAAAGCGCTGTACAATTCCACTATTCATTCACACACTGGTGGAGGCAGCTAGAATCGTAGCCAGAGCTGCCCTGGGACAGACTGACAGAGGCGAGGCTGCCATAGCGCACCATCAGCCCCTCTGGCCATCACCAGTAGGTGAAGTGCCCAAGGACACAACGACTGAGAGAGTCCGAGCCGGGGCTCAAACCGGCAACCTTCTGATTACAAGGCAAACTGCCAACTCTTGAGCCACGATCGCCCTAAATAACAGTGAGAATATTATTAATATCTAAATATGCATATGTACAGACAGATACATTTAAAAATTTTAACTCATTTTTAACCTTAATTTTTTATATTTTATTCCTTCCTAGTTAAATTTACACTTTTTAATTTTTCATATTTATTTCCTATCTTATTCATAGCCTTTTCCTTTTTTTTCTTTAGGTCACGAGCAGTTGTCTAATCATTTCACTGCATATCGTACTGTGTATGACTGTGTACGTGACAAATAAAATTTGAATTTGACAAAAAAAATTTTTTTTGAAAAACAAGAAAATTATGTTTTATTACATTTACAGTGATTTTACGTTAATTTACATTTGAAATGTAAAATCACAGTCTATTTATGTGAATTTAATGATATTCTAGAAAAACAGTACAAAACTGTAAAATACACAGTAAAATACTTTTATATTGCAATTTTTTTCTACAGTGTAGCCTGTATGTAAACGATGGCTGTGAAGTCACCCGTTGCTTTGTGATTTCTGTTTTTCTGAACATTTCAGTTGGCACTGTTTTGGTTTTTGGACGGCAGGTTAGAGATGGGGATTACCGTACACTCGTTTCATTACAGCACTGTTTTAACTTCTTACTTATTTTAACTGAATAAGATGAATTGCAAACAAACTGTCCTTATCGTGTCAACTTTAAGTCTTAATATAACATAAACTAATTGCATTATATTAAAAAAAATAACCTTTTCTCTTGCACAATGGACACAAAGAAAGGAAAAGTCAAAGTCAACTTTATTGTCAGTTCTAAAATATGTGGAATGTGGCATACACAATTGAAATGTAATTTCCGTCTGATCAAAAGTCTACAGCTAGACTGAATCAAAAATAAAACAGTTATAAGAATATGAGTTATACATGTGAAAAGAAATATTTAGTATAAAAGTATAAATATTAATTTCGCAGGATAAAGTTGTGATCGGAAGTCCTCCAATGACCTTTCTCCACAATGGAACGATTTTACAATTTACATCTTTAATGACCCCCAAAAAACAAGAGTTGGTGGCACAAGCTTGAATCCAGCTGGAATCTCTCCAGTCCACTCTATAAAGACCAAAGATGTTTTGGTGTGTCAGTCTACAGAACATGTCTAGTTCTGTTGCTGGACATATTTACATGGGAGTCTATTGGGACTGACTCCACTTTTGGAACCAACCTCAACTACCCATTTGAGGAAATTGCCATTTCCACATTGGCTATATTTTTTAACCTCAGAGGTTGCTACTTGACGTGAACAACCATATGCTGTGTACAAGAAGTCTTGACAATGTCCCTGGTACAGTGTCCATTTTGGTTTTAGAGCTAATGGAGGCAGTTGCCCTTGTAACAAATTGGAGGGTAAATGACAGCATGTCACCCAGATCCTATAGGGCCTTGTGTTTTTGCAGATATTGAAGACGTAACACAATGTTCAGTCTGGCTGTTGCACACTGCTCTTCAGATGCTTCTGCTTCTTATTTAGCAAACAGACAAACCGTATCAGATTTATCTTTCTATCAAGGAAGCAAATAAAGGTCAATTTCTACCATGTCTAAACTACAGACTTGATATTATTTACCTTTTAGCTTCTATCTAACTGTTGGCTTTTAGCAATAACTGTGTCAGCCACTAACACATTGAAACTGTAACAGGGTTGTGGTTACAATGGTTGGCTACAGAAATAGTAGCAGATTTAATTGCCCACATATCAGCTGCGTCTTTTTGATCTGTGTTACCATGGTTTTGTGATCAAAGTGCTCCAATGTAGCAACACCCTGACATAACGCCTGTCAAAGAAACATGAACGAACACCCTCACAACTACATGCTGTGAGCAAGACTGTGGAGGAAAAATTCACACATATAACATACATGTAGAGACGATAACGCGCACCCACCAGTGCAGATCACGTCCACCCCACTGCAGTTTTAACATAACAGGCTGTATATTATTTGCAGCCCCCACCCAAGAAATGCTACCACACACACATAACAGCTAACGCATTAATCAGCAGTGATAGGCTAACGTATTGATGCACCTGTAACTCCCTGTGCTGTTTTTTTTCGCAAGCCATAAATCACTGGACAAAAACCAGATTAATGAAATTGGATTCTTCCAACATGCCAATGTTTGTGCTTGCGTGCATGTGATTTAGCCATCAGTGTAGTGCTACTGAGCTACTCTGGAGCACTCGCCCGGCCATGCTAATGGATCCACTCCTCTCTGATGTGCATAACAGCCTTATATCAATTTCCCACTGGTGATAAATATACAGCTCCAAACTGTATAAAGTGACGTCACAGGCAGTGTGCGCGTTCAGGCATGTGTGCGAGGCATCATGTGTCTTCATGTGTCAGACCACTTGTGCTTTGTTTTACGTTTGTTGACAACCATTTGTTCACATTGTGGCATTAGTTCCATATGTGCCACTGCTGAGTCCAGGACAGGGCACTCCATCGCTGCTATTTTGAGGGTTGCATGAATTTCAGTCTCTGTGAGTTTGTCTATTTCTGTGGCTGAACAATCAGCATCACCGTTCTCCTGTTTATACACGAGCAAACTGAATGAAGCTACATCCTCACATGGTTTTGCTTTGTGGAGTCCTCTGTCCTGTAAAGCCTTCTTTAAGGCTCAGTTCACACAAATTAGCAAACATATGCACTTATCTGCCATGTTTATACTGCGGCTTTATCTTCCACATAATACAATGGCAGGGCTCTAGACTAACTTTTTGACATGGGCGCACCGGTACGCCTAACTTTAAAAATTTAGGCGTACCGGCACAAAAGTTAGGCGCACTCAAATTTTTCAACCGCATCGCTTAACACCGCAGTTTTACATGTGCACTTTCTTTGGGGGGGAAGTCCATACAGACAATATTAATTTCTAAATTATTAACTAACAAACTTGTGCTTAAAGTGCTTTGTCAATATTGTAGAAAATGTTAAAAACTTAATCATCATCTTGGCCTCCTCTGACGACCTGTTTGCTGCTGTCTGCTGCTGAAAGGCCGTGGGGAGAGGGGACACTTGGGCAGTGCATTTACTGCAGCATATAATGTGTTTTCTGGATACACTGTGCTTTTTCAGCATTCAAATATTGATGGCACCGTGTCAGAGCACTGGCTATGAATTTCAGACAGATCAGGCCTTAACTTAACAAAAAAGTTATCAATAGTTCTTTTCATCTTTTCTTATTACCCACAGCTACAGTACATCCACTTCTCTCAGGCCTAGGCTGCTCACTAGGGCTGAGTATCATCACTGATTTCTATAATCCATTCAATTCCGGTTCTCAAAGTCCTGATTTGATTCAATTTAGCCTCAGACAGTCAGAAATATTATAATTCTGATCATTTATCAATACTGATACACATGAGACTTCATCAGAATTGTGAAAATCACAGCAGATGCCTTTGTGTGAAAGTAACTGAGAATAAAACACAGGAAAACATGAAGGAGATTTTCCTGGTCTGGCTTTTTATAGCAGATAACCTTAAAAATATTCTGCAATTTTGCATAATTTTAAGAAATTTAAATTTCTTCAGTATTGAACAGCAGAAATTAGGCTTTCTTGTCCGATGTCATTTAAGTGAAAAAAGAAAAAGCGCTGTAAACAACGCTAGACTGGTGGGTAATAAGCGAATGAATAATGCAGAAAACAGATTTGAGACGGGAAACTGTTCCTGAAGTACAGAGAGAGAGAGAGCTGTGCAGGAAGTGTGATTTTTATCGTGGTGGAAGCAAAACAGCAAAAGTCAGAGGGAATTCATGACGACATTGATCAAATGTGAAGCGCAGTTTGCTGCTTCTTTTGCTGCTGGCTCGGTGAATTTTGGTTGGAGAGAGGCAAAACCTGCAGCTCAGAATCAGCGCAAAAAGACGTAAACACAGCGCGGACCCGAAGAATCGCTAAGCTCCGACAGCGTGTAGTGTTCAGGCCGTCGGGTGAGAAAGCCGAGAAAGACGAAGCTGATTCTGATGTGTTGGGTCCGCTCCGTGTTTAGGTCTTTGTGTGGAATCCGTTAATGAATTGATATCGCTTTATTCAAGCTACTCACCTCTCTCTTCCACCTGCACTTTCAACTGGACCACGGCCAATCAGAGAGGTCCCGCCCCTGACTATCTCTGATTAGTTTAGTCCACGATAGGGGCATAATGTGTGTCTGTTGTTGACCACACGGAGAGTTACAGAGATTTTTTTTTTGTTACCGGAACAGTTGGTCGCACCTGTACGACCAAATATTTATTTTTAGTCGCACCACTGAAAAATTTGGTCGCATTTGCGACCAAATTGGTCGCACTCTAGAGCCCTGAATGGTGAATAAAACATTTTAACAATGAGCATGTAAGGATAGACTAAAATTCACAGAAGAGTTGCAGCTAGGGTTGCAAACTGACACTCTGGTGTGCCAGAAACACAGTGCACAGCTAGCTGGGCATAGTGTAAATATGCACTGTATGTTCATAATCAATACCTCATCTAAAACAATAAATGACAGAAATCACATGGGAAAAAAAGAAAAATGATCAAACAAAATACTGTAAATACAGGTTTCAATTACTCAGTTTATTAAGCAGACCAAATGGCACCGTATTTTTATGACTCACATATTACTCCTCACATCAGTTGTGACTGGACACAAGCACTCATCTGATATAATTACGGTCAAATCATATTTGGTATTTGTAAGAGTGCCAACTGTTGGTCAGAAAGTGACGTTGCAGGTAACAATCAATAAACAGGACATTTTAGTTAATATAAGGGATGCACCAGTTTTGCTCATTATACTGCATGTCCCGGCTAAAACAGGACAATTGGCAACCCTAACTGCAGCCTTGGGGATGCCTGCGGTGCTAAATAAAATAAGTACTGTTTCCTTTTTTGAATGTTGGTATCGTAAGTATCAGTCCTCATGACATTACTGGGCCAAAGCACTTTGAAAGAAGAATGAGTTTCAGTAGTAGCATTACTAATATCTAATAGTAATCATAGTAACCTCGTTTTATTTGACATGAACCAAAGGAAAGGTTCCACATCAGTTTGTAGCTGATGGCTGCTAGTGGACTATCCTGGCTTAAAAAAAAACTTCTAATGTATTTACATCCCTGTACTTGTTTGACTTGAAGTCGCTAATGTTAGTTGCTAGTGCTAGAGGCTTGTTGACCTAGGAGCTACTCACTGGGCTAGTTGGTAAACTAATGTAGCTGCTGAGCTAAAAGCTAACACAACTGTAATCTAAGAACATGCTAGAAGTAGTCAGTCACATTAGCTTTCTGTGCTTTAATTTTTAAGCTAGCTGACTTAGCTATCATTTAGTCAGCTTGTTTCTGGGGCTTTGAACAGTAAGTTTGGTCAAAAGGCACATTTGTACAACTAATTGGTCTTGAAAAGCACAAAGCATATAGCTAATAAGCTACAACAGCTTTCTACATTTTAGACTCTTGATTGTAACTCAGGGGTGTAGTGTACTGGACAGATAAATATAATTATTGGTAAATAGCACAAAAAATATGTTTTTTAAAGTGATCTACAGTATATGGCCTTTTTTTTTTTTTAACAATTTCCTTTTAACCAGCTTCAATTTTCATGATATCGTAACTGGATATGTAGCCAATCCATTAGGTATTCCTTGATATACATACAATTATTCCGTGACAGTGAAATAACATGATGCATTCTCTCAGTTACATAAGTTATCATCAGAGAAGTCATGATGGACAATAATGGGTATATTGTACTGCACAAAGTCATCCATGATGATGAGCCCTTGCAATTTGACTCAGCGCTTCCATAACCACACTGAATTGCAGTGATTGTGTATAAAGTGCACTTTTACAGCAAAATGGCCTTTTTTCCTTCATTGTAGTTGATAGTTGTAGAAGTGACCACAGACCAGCTCCACCCAAACCAAGGAACGTCTGAATCACTCTGAATAGAAGGTCCAAATTGGCACAGTGGGTAGTTGTGCTTGATACGCACACACACACACATGCACACACACACAAATCAAAAATCAGTTGTGAGTCAGGCGTGAATCATCGCCCTGCGTATGTTCCATTGAGTCCAAGATCCAGGCAGCTTATGTGTTGAACAGTGGTCCTCTTTTATGGGAGCAGCGGCAGGTTGAGGAGCGATGGAAAGGCAAGAGGGACGGGATGTGGTGCGAAAAAGGAGAGGTGTTAAAAAGGACAGGGAAGGTGAGTTACACAACTGCAATACAACTGCAATTTGTTAGTTGTAGCGATGATCCCAGTCAGGGTAAGACTGATTTGTTTACACCGCTGATGCTGCCCACATGAGACACTTCACCATGTCGAAATATCCAGCTGATCTGTGCAGGGGTTGTGCTATCACATTTGTGTAGTCAAGGCAACACTGGACAACCAAAACATCAAAGAATAGTGACAGCTAAGGAAAGCATAGCTTAGGATTCAAAAGAAAACTAGAGATCTACAAAGTAAAATGATATAAGAGAGATTCAAGTTATGCTTCTTCTGCTAAATATTAACTGGTTAGAGAAAAAGCCAGCTGCAGAAGAGTCTCTTGTTCAAAACAATAACAGATAACCCTATGCTTTGCAGTGCTTCAAATTGACTTCTCATGAAAAATGAAAATTATTTTACATGTAAAAGATTATATGCAGCCAATTAAAGTTTAGCTGTAATTCAAAAATTAGTTACCGTGCCAGTTTGATAACAAAACTGTCCTTTAAATGCATGTGCGCTGGGTGCTCTTTGATTCAAAAGACGAGAAGAATTAGAGCGAGTCAAAGTACAAGAAATGGAGGGTGTCGGGCAGAGGAGTGAAAATAAAGAGCCAGGGGAGACGGGAACTGTTAGCAGTGAAAAAGAAAGAAAGCCAATCTAGAGGAGAGAGGTAAATCATAAAGAGAGGTGAGTCTGCTGATATTAAAGCTTTTTAAAATATGTTATAATTACTTTAAAATGATTCAAAATGAACTCAACAGCAGAATGTGGAGAAATAAAGAGTCTGACCAAATTTCAAAGTTGTCTTGCATAACGTTGCAGAAATATTGACCCATAACAAGCAGCTAGTCCCAACCAGACCCTTGTAATCTGTCTTCGTAGCTTAAGAGGTGATAATGAGTCCATGGGTAGCACTGCCCACACTGCATATGATGAGCTTGTGTTATTAATGGCAGCCAAAGGAGACGGCTCTTTGCAAAAAAGGTATTTATTTTTATGTTTAACTAGCAACGCTGCCTCTATCCTCCTCAGTAAGTTGTGGGTCGGTACTGACAGACTGAATGCATCTGATTCCTTCTTTTGCAAGAGCAACTGTCTAAACAGAGATGTGGAAAAAGAGTGTTCCATGTATGAAAACATGAAATAAAGGAAAACGTCACTTCATATTAAAATGGAAAATGGGAAAATGTTACTTAGTCAGTGGCTCTGGCTCTACTGAGCCCTCAGATTCACTCCCCATCCCTAAACTGGTTATCTTTCCTCATGAGTCATGTGTCAGTGTGACCATATAAATAAATCCCAATTAGAGGCACTCTCCATGACTTCAAGAGTCTTTTGAAAGAAAACCATCTAGAGCAATACGTGAATTCGTGCCAATCTTTAGTGTTTTGGGAAAAACTGAAGTCATAGGTGATTACAGTCACCTGACCAGAAGGCTTACCTTACTTTACTCTACAATAGTGGAGTATACCACTACAAAAGCATTCTAGTAATAAGCTGCTCTCCCTTGTGGGTTGCTGTTAATAGACTGTATATTATTATCTTACATATTACACCTTTAAACATGCCCTGAGCAGCAGCCCAAACACTAGCACCACGATGCAGTACTCTGTATCTGCCGCCAGTGTTTTCCAAATATCTGCACAAACATTCAGAATAAAGGAGCAAGCTAACAATGAAAAGCTGGATTAAACAAAAAGGGTAATATGACACCACTCTTTGTTGAAACCAGGGAACATGAATAATCCTTGGTCACTGGCAAAAAGGCTAAATTGCACAATCATAATGAAAGCCACACACTGAAGCAAATTTCAAACCATATTCAGCAAATTTCAAACTGAATCCAACCAAGTTAAAGTCACAGCTGCACTAGCAAATTATTCTTGCAGTTTAGGCAGCATTTGTGTGCTCTCTAAAACCTTCTTATTAAAGAATGCAGACAGGACAGCATTAGACACAGAGTGGAAAAAAGATACCACTTTAAGGTAATATATTACTGAATATATATTACTGATATATATTAAAGAGGTTTCCACAGCAAGCCTGGACCCAGTTTGCATAAAAAAAATAGTGGGCCACACCACGTCTGTCAGAATCAACAGGCTTTTCAGGGTGTCAAAACAGGCTGTAATGTGCAATAAAAATGATATGAGCCATGTTCGTTAAGCTCAATGTATAGGCTGAAGGTAAAGATGTGGGACAATAAAAAAGAATAAAAATTGATTTTCTTCTCCTTCCATGCCTCAGTGCCATCGATTCCATGTATACGTGTGTGTGTGTGTGTCTGAGGTATGTGGGGGGGCAAAGAACACACACCAGCAGGGAGGATGTCAGCAGAATTGATTGCTCTAAATAATACATGATCATCAAATAGCCTTTCACTAGTTTGCCCCAGGTATATTTATCTGTGCCAAACCTTTTTGTAAGTGTGTAAAAATAATGTATCCTTTAGCGTCTGATGAAAACACACCTCAGTGTAGAGTCACGCTCCTTTATGTCTACAGAAGTTTTATTTAAATGTCCGTGCAATAACTACAAAAATGACATTATTTAACCGCTGATGTCATACCAGGAAAATCTGAGTACCTCGGTAGCTATAAAGCTGCCACACACTCGCTTTTAAAACCCATCTTTGACTTGAGCTCAGGTTACACACATTTATTGAGGAGCATTCAGTCAGCCAGTCAGTCCCATGTGGTCCTATTATCTGAGCTCAAAAGCCTCAGCTATTCTGCTGGGTTGTACCTCTGCACAATAAGTCTATTCCAAGGACCTCTGAAATTGAAGGGGGGGTATCCCTGTCACCCGAGGCTATGCATGGTGTGGGTCTGTGTGGGTGTGTGTGTGTTTTTCCCCTTAGTTTTTGTGTCTGCTGCCTCTCTGCAGTCCCATTCCCTTTTATGTGGAGCAGCCTGGGTTAAAAGGCTGTCATGACTAAAGCCCCTGGTAGAGCACTATGTGCATTCAGGATAAAAAAAGAGGGACAACATACACCTACTAGAACACAAACAATAAGACAAATGGTAAATAAATCAAAACAAACAATATCCTTTGCTTTCAGCTGCTTGTGTATAAGCCTAAAAAATATGCTGTGTGTTGTGTATGTGTCATCAGCCAGGTCAAAGAGCATGGTGATGAGCGAGGTGTCGCGAGGATCGTGCCGCCCAGCCTCCCCGAGCCTCCACGAGGGGGCTCTGAAGGCGGGGTGGCTGAAGAAGCAGCGCAGCATCATGAAGAACTGGCAGCTGCGCTGGTTCGTGCTGCGCTCGGACCAGCTCTACTTCTACAAAGACGAGGAAGAAACCAAACCGCAGGTAATATTTCAGCCACGTTCACACACAACGGAAAACAGTCAGAGGGTGGCGAAATTAAAAGCTGGAGCACTGCTCTTTGGCCGGCGTGATTATATTTACATAATGAGGTGCAGCTTCCTTTTGGAGGACGGGACAGCTGAGTCATGCAGCTCAAACATATGGAGTTTAATGTGCAGCTGAATACATGAGAAACCTTCATGTAAATGATTTGATCTGAAGCTTTTGTTCAGTCTGAGTGTCTGAGTGAGGGAAGGGGAAAAAACTAATTTAGGTCTTTCAAATCAAAGCATGAGCAGCTCACGCGGCAGAGAATTAAAGAAACTCTTGTTGATCCCTAAGTACTCTCGAGCAAGCCCTGTTTTCCTCTGACGTCATCTCTGTAAACGACTTTGTTCCCAAACATTTTTTCTGTATCATTGGAACTGATTGCAGTTTTGCCAAACAGCACGTTGAGCCATTACCTCAAGAAAAAATTATCCTAATTCCCATCTGTGAGAAATCTGCTTGTTTTAAGTCACTCTACAGTTGAGCACTGGACTTAAACCCACCTTAAACATTCATTCATTCCATTTATTGGCTACTTGGGGGCAATAGAGAGGTTTATGAAGTAAACAGGCTACTTAGTTTTAATGTTACTCTTTCTGGGTCACAAAATAAACTTTTAAGATATTTTCAGGCAAGAATGTAGCTGTGTAAATTTCAAATAACTGCTCGATTTATGAAGACATCACATATATAAGTGCTCCAACGTTTTTGGAGATGTCTGTTACCCACATATATGTGGGTAACATTATATGTGGCTCAGTATTTCATTTTCAGATTTTTAACATTTCTTTAGGGGTGGGAAAAATGCAACATATAACAACATATATCAATATCACTTCTTCTTGAGCACCTTATGCAGCTGCACTAGGCAGATACTGCCACTACAAATGATTACATTTGAATAAAGCAATAAATATAAAGCAATAAACTAACAGTAATAAATCAAAGACACACTGAAGATACGCAGAAAAAACATTTATCCCTATTTATCCCTAAAAACTTGAACAATGACTAATAAAAGTGCAGAGTGCAATAAGGCACATTCTTAAAGCTTATATTTATCCAATATTATTATTTATATTTGCTAAACACCTCATTTTTTTACATTTACATGTAAGTAAGTAACAAATTCCAATTCTGCCTCCTCATGGTTCTCATAGTTAAAAACATCAAGGCTTGGAGCTAATTATGTACAATGAGTGACCGCTACCAACAGTAACACTGCGTGTGCTTTATTGCTGTCAGATGAAAACACTCAGCTGTAATGATAACTCACCACACTCAGCAGACGCTTCAGTGCATTAGTACAAACAGCAGGGCAGCGTGTGACGCCTGTCTTCCTACTGCATTAGTACATCATTGTAAAATTGTCTACAGAGTAAACCTCCAATCAATCCCATTGCTTCTTTGTTGAACTGTGGCAAACAGCTGACTCACATTTTCCCACTCTGCATTCCTACAAAACACAAACACACACACACTTATATCGAATACTTTTAGGTGGAGATTCAGTGAAGCTAATAGGTTTAGTTGTAGATGCAACAAGGAGTGATGTAATCCAACAATAAAAGACAGAAGGTTCATGATTGACTGATGCCCACACACACACACACACACACACACACACACACACACACACACACACACACACACACACACACAATGACGTGTTCCCCACTTCTCTGTCTCCAATTTTGAGGAGAAAAAATGACAGTCTTTAATCAGAGCTTGCCAATACTCATCCAGCTCATATTGATTCGCAACTTCCAAGGGATTCAAGTCACATGTGCTGAGTGTGGCTGACTGCACACGTGCACACACACAACACACACACACACCATCACAAACCCACTCATGCATGCACACCCTCTGAGTTGTGTGAGAAACTGTGATTCTGGCCTTTTTTTTTAACCCTCTCATCTCTTAATCAATAGGAAACCCGAGGCCGGGAGTGTGGTCGGAGGTGGAGGTGTGGGTGGGGAGGGTGTTGCGAACAGAACATGACTGCCCCACTACCAAGATGAAAGGATGTGATAATTGGTAGCAGGGAAGGCAGCGCTGGATGAGGATCTATGGGGGTTTTCCTTTTCATCGTGTGTGTTGGGGGTGGAATACACTGCTGAACAAACAGAGTCCAGTTATCTGGCGGTACACAAAGGGCACCACCATCACACAACCATGACTCTGGTTGTAATACACAAAACCTTTGACAAAATAAACAAAAAAAGCTTAAAAACAGCTTAAACTTAAAGTTTATATTTGGTTTTGTTTTGATTTGATTCATGCCCAACCCCATCACTTACTGCTTTCATATGATTTTAGATTTTTTCAGCCTGACATTATGGTGCTCCGAAACCTTGGCAGCATCAGCATTGTACATGGCTTTCTGTTCCAGTAATTCTTTACTGCTCCTTCGTTTCTTGCTTTACGTCCACTTCTGGCACCGATTACTTTTAAGAGGCGTGCGTCTATAGACCTGGGCATGGCACGCGCCAAACAGGACGAGTCTGGGGTGCTTCAGGTCCAGATCTAGACACACGGTACCGATCAACAGCACTGCGTAATGTCCATGAGTAACAATGCGCTAGCTGTTCATGTTGCACTGTTGCCAACGTGAGATAAAAGTGTGAACAAACCTCGAGAGGCCAGGCTAGAATTATAACTGACTGACATTCGTGTACAAACGAGGTTAAAGTAGGCGTGGCCGCATCTGTTTGCAGCTGCTTTGAAGCTCTTACATGTGCGCACAGTTCCCGTATCATTGGTTAAAATGCAGGGAAGGACAAACAGTGCTATCTAGCCTACTTTTCTGCGTGATTTGTGTTCTCGGGTTACGTGTTGCCTTTTCTTAGTCATTCATCCCCAGCCAGCTACTTGTGTTATTCTGAGCACATAGCACCCTTGGGACACCCATCCTGCCCTGCCCCTGTGCTCTATCCATCCACAGCTTCCACCCCTTTCCATTTGTTGCCATGGCGACTAATGCTGGCGACAGCCCGGCCCTCAGGCTGAGGCTGTTTGGCAGACTCTTCTGCCTGTTTGATGGAGGATGCCAGTGTGGAGATTAACGGGGCCGACCTACAGACGCTGGCATCTCTTCACAGCTCACTTGGCCCTAAGTTCTCGGGGCTAAATGGGTATTGATCTGGATAATGTATTCTGATAATCTGTGTGGGTCCCTGTTCAATCACAGGAGTAGCTGCTTAAATTTTTAGAGGGGCTAAGAGGTGAGTAATAAGGAGGGAGGAAACAGGAGGTGGGGGGGTGAGAGTAGGCAACTAAGTCAGACTCAAGCCCGTCATGCACACATTTTATTACGATGTAATGGCAAAAACAGGCAATCTTGCAGAATCCGAGTAACTCTGTGCGCTATTTTGTGGTTCATTTGGGGCTGCTTTTGGAATCAGTCACACCCAGTCCTCAGGTTTGCAGAGTCGGTTATTGACAAAGGACTGAAGATCTTTTCTTAGACATGGTCAGTCACTCCAGATCAATCAGCCAGGGACGCCTCTTTGAGCAGGTCAGGGCATGGCACACTTGCCCAAGCACAATTTGCAGCAATCCCAAAAGAATCGGGCACTGTTGGTCCAGCATGCTTGGCCACACTTTGGATTGCCTAATGGGAGTACCCTCAGTCTTAATATCATTCCAAATGGCGTGCCAAATTTCAACTTAAAAAGATCATCAATGATGACTTAGACCTAACAGAGTTAAACCATAACCCTTGAAAACATGACACAGGTTTGGGTTTAGACCTCAGAGGGTTACGCAGGTACTAGCTGTACCTGTCTGTCAAATGATCTTAAAATTAGCCTGGAGTTTCCACCATATCCTGCCAGAATAACTGAGAGTTTAGTTAGGAATAGAGACCACAAGCAAACTATTTGGAAGCTGTGATAACACGTTGGCAGAGGTGACTGAAAACAGAGAACACCAATAATCAATGCAGAGCTCGAGAGAGGGTGTCACCACTGCAGGGAGTCAAGTGGGGCACAAAAACAGATTTTATCACAGGCTTGGACTCATTTGCATCCTAAACATTGGCCATAGATAAGGTTACCTGTTAAAATAAGATTTTCATAAACTACCAACTGACCGAGTGTTTCGTCACAGAAGCCAGGAAATTTACATCCATCACAGGTCATGTTGTAGGTCACGGTCACTCCAAACCACAAGTGTTTATCTCAGTGTGCCCAGCTCCTCATATTTGTCTTTCTTTCTTTCTTTCTTTCTTTAGCCAGTTTTCTGGAAAGTTACAGTAAAATATAAGTAAAAAGTCGAGAAACTAGTGAAAGTGGAGAAAAGACAAAGGAAATCGATGCTTCTGTGGTGGGAAACTATTTGTAAGCTTCTTCCTGTACGTTTCAGGGCTGTATACCACTGCAGGGATGCCTGGTCAATGAACTCACAGCTAATCCAGACGAACCAGGAAGGCACCTGTTTGAGATCGTACCAGGTGAGATCCCTTATTCTCTGCACCCTTATCACAAAAACCTGCAGGTTTCCCATTGTGCGTTTATCTCTGTGCTGACCGTCTGAGCCAAAAATGTAATATCCTGTTTTATGGTGAGCGATGCAAATATCTGAAGTCACGTGACCACAGATTAGATACAGGAAGCAGCAAGGAATTCCCATCAGTTGCTAGTTTGCATGACATTAATTTCACTGAGCTTCCTTTTGTATTAAAAAAGAACCTGTAAAATAATTTTACTCTCTCCTAGCTGTTATAGTTAGCATTAAATTTGCTATTCACCATCTCATATCGCCTCACATACCTACTCGTATGCATTGTGCCTGGACTCTATTTATTCTTTAGTTCCTACTCTGTTTGCTAACACTAGAGAGCGCTGTTGTCCACAGTGTCTGCCTCCTTGTCTTGCGTCTCTTGACCTCAGTGCTGGCAGTTCCAGTGTTGTATTTCTAGCTTGTGGCGTGTGAGCATGAAAGTCAATTACTGTGTGAGCGTAACATAAAATAAGACAGAGAACAGCCTCGCCCTCCATCATGCTGTTGCTCTGAGACCGTAGATTTCAGGACTGTTAGTGAGCCGTCATGCTTCAAACACAGAAGCACTGCCTGTGGCCAACTGGTCTAGCTAGATTGACCTCACATGGCTTTCCAAGGTTTCACTCAATCAATACAACACATTTTATTGTCATGAAGGTGAAGTTTGTCATAATACTTAACCTTTTGTGTAACAGATTAAAATAATACCATCTCTGAGCAGCAGTTTAAAGTGTATATTAAGACATATCTAAGAAGATATGAGTATAAAAATGGGCCACAACTAAACAGCCACAGAGCTACAGGTATAATCTCTAAATCGGGTTGTCTAATCCAGCGGTCTCCAACCTTTTTTGCGTCACGGACCGGTTTATGCCCGACAATATTTTCACGGACCGGCCTTTAAGGTGTCGCGGATAAATACAACAAAATAAAACTAGTACCGGTACCGAAAAAAAGAAGATTTATTCATAACACATGACCCAAAGACCCAGGAAAATCGAGTTAACGAAAAAACGATAACAAAATAACGCTAAAAACCGATAAAAACCCTGAAAACCATACATTTTACACCTGAGCCTCAACTCTCGCGGCCCGGTACCAAACGACTCACGGACCGGTACCGGTCCAAGGCCCGGGGGTTGGGGACCGCTGCTCTAATCCATACTGCAAATGACCTCTGTAATAGTTTGACTGTTTATTACACATTCTGTGGTGTTTGCTTGGAGATCCTTTCTTCTGTTTAGACTGGCCGACAGGCTTGTGAGTGTCTATGTGGTTTGTTTAAGGCCAGTCAATATCGCAGACGGGTGTGAACCCCAGAAAAGTCTTAAGAACCCCGACATGTGAGTGGACTGTAAGAAGCACAGAAGGCAGGAGAAGAGTGTAAAGAAAGAGGAGAGGAGGAGGTCAGTCAAAGGAGACAAATATAATTTAGAAGGATGCAGGAACCACAAGACTCCAAAGAAATTCAGTTCATGTTAGGTGTGTACATGCTGAGTGTGGAAGTTAGTCACATCCACAGTCCACATCCTGCCGGATTCTAACTGTAATAAAAGCTTATCGGGATCAGTCTGTATAAGTTATGTTTTCCCTCCTGTCCATAATTTATGACGACTCCATCTGCTGTTTACATCACGTTAGATTTGTTGTCTGCTCAGCGCAGAAGCACGTGTTAGCATGCCCTTTCTTCCTCCAGCCTGTAATCGGCTTAGTGTGATGAAGGTTTACACGCTCCCGTTAGTATGAAATGAATAGGCTTGGAGATTTGAGTCTGTACCTTGTGTTAAAATGATGCTTCCTCTCATTTCTAAAGCAATCATTAATGTGTCTGGCCATGTGTGCAGCCAATTTCACAGAGCGGTCCCTCTTGAAACATACAATAATGAGCTCACTGAACAGTGATTCGCCACTATAACATATACAGTGGAGTGCCGTGTTGCTATGTTGTAGTCTCTGTTATACAATAAACAGGATTTTTGTCTTTTGTAAAATTTACATTTGCATACGTTTACATAGAGCAGAGACCTAAAAATGTTAATCTGTTAGTTAATTAGGTGGCAGCTAATTTTTTTAAGGGTATTTTTATTGTGCGTTTCCTAATTTTCAGTCATATTCTATATAAATGGGCTAGTATAGCACTTTCCTACTCACTCTGAGCACTGAAAATGCTTTCCATAATTAATTTTGCCATAATTTCCTTAGGGATTATTAAAGTATTCTGATTCTAAGCAATTACACACACACATATATATGTGTATATATATGTAAGATGCTCACATCAGCCACACAGATCTGGTTGTGAGCGCAACAGCCTCACCCACCTGGAGTTCAAATGTTCTTTTAGTGAGGGACAGCCAATCAGAAGAAACCTGGATTCAAAGGGGTGGGGTGGCCTCATGGGGGATTTATGTTCCCACGTTGATAGTTGGGCCTGTAAAGCATAGGATCAGGACCTTTAACCTTCAGAAGTCTAAAGCCTTGATTTTCCTCCACTGCAGACAGCTGGAGACCTGATTGCAGAGTAGTCATTTCTGTTATATTTCTTTGAAGTCCACCACCCGGGGAGCATGTGTAGTTTGTCCATTGTAACGGAAATTCTCCGCAGACAAGTCTATGTGGTCACAAAAACCAAGGAAGCATGTGGTCCGCATGGACCCTCATCGCCCAATGACAAAATTTACATAACTCAGACCCTCTAATGGACTTGCAAATATAGAAAGTATAATCATCAAAGAAAACCCTAACGCTAGCCCTACCTCTAATTCCAGGCAAGCAGATTTTTTTGTTGAGCTGGAAATCAGGGAACAAAGAAAACCTCAGAATATGAGGTTAGAGTATGGGTAGGGCTAGCATCAACACCTATGATGATTTACAGTTCAGAGGGTTAAATGGGAAGGGTTAACAAGCTTGTTTCAGGTAGAAGATGACCTGAGGGGCTGCATTATTGCCCAATATGTAATAAAGATGAACTGAATCAAACATATTTTATGGTCAAATTATTGTCAGTATCCATAGTTTTTTTTCAGTTTTTATGATTTGTACACAAACAGATTTGAGAAAAAGACAAACAGATTGCAGCCCAAATTCACTCTCCCGTTTAAAATGGTTAAATAGTGCATGGATCTCTATGTTCCCTCACATTAGGTTCACCTTTTATTTCTGGCTGGAAAATGAATCATTTGTATGTAAAGGTTTAAAAGTGAACCATTTTGAACTACATCTGTTTGCAACAGGCAGTCATGAGCAGCAGTGCAACCCACACGCACTGCAGCTGTTTGGGACTTCTGCACTGGTAACCCCTCGATATGAGGTCAGACCAGAAATGAAGGTGGGGACTTTTCTATCAGTGCTGATAAATCAGCGCCTGGTTTTCCTTCACTTTCAGCACTCTTTTGTCTGCTGTAATAGTAGCCTTGTCTTTCAAGGGAGCCCAGAGACCTTGGCTTTTCATCTGGGTCATGTCATTGACTGATAGACTCTGCTCTGGCAAGATTACGTTTGTGTGTGTGTGTGTGTGTGTGTGTGTCTGGCTGCAGAGTAAATCTACTGGTCATTCTTTTTTGTGGTGCTAAGTAGCCAACCGTATTGGAAAAGGTAGACGCAAGGCAGACACTAGCAACACAATAACCCCCATGCAAGCAAGCAAGTGCTGCTGAATGGTTTTCAGTGTTTGACAAATGTGAAACATCAAAGTCATAACCAGCCTGCAGTTATCCTGCATCTCTGCAGACAGCCCTCTCTTAAATATCACTTGAGTGGAAGCAGAAAAAACACCAAATTCCTTTTGGCATTTGTCTGAAATAACATGAGTAGTTCTGCATGCCTGCAATTAAAAACTGGGCTTCTATTATGTTTTTTTTTTTTTTTTTAAATCAGTGTGTACTCGAGACAAAGCTAGCAGCGCACCCAAACAAAGCCGATTCAACAGTCATGTGCCTGAGTCTGAATTGAGCTTGTCTTAAAGCCTACAGGCATGAGGGAAATAAGCAAATACGTAGATATCTTAAATTATTCTTTTTTAACTTAACGGCTGGCTCGGGGATATTAACCCTTTATTCTGGCGGTGCGGCGCAATGATAAGCCACCTGGACAAGAGCACATGCAATTGCGGTGTGCAAATGTGATAGCTTCTGCTGTGGACTAGTTCCTCACACAGTACATCACCCATGGATGAATAATACACACAGACACACACACATAGGATTTTTGTGTGTTTGAAAAGCCATTTTGCCTCATATGGCAACCCTAAATGTCTGACTGCAAGTAAAGAACCAGTTCTCTTTACACTTTGACCTTTGTAACATTAACACAGCTACATGTTGGGTCCCATGTTGATTCTCTCTGACTTTAAATGAGTCAGATGCATGCAAGATGCATCACATTAACAGTATTTTATAGCAGCGGGTATGAAAAATATGCTTGTGTTTTCTTTTTTGCTTCTTTTCTGTCAACAGAATACATGGTCACATATTGGCTGGTTAAATTGCTCAAGAGACATTTTACAAGACAGAACAACACATCTTCCTAAAGTTTTCTGAAATTGCAACCAGCTTCAGAAATGTCTAGAATAGTTTGTAAAAGGGATATGTATCAGTAACATGTTTTTTGTTCTGTCTCATTTAAGGAAGAATCTGTCTCACAGAGCCTGATAGGAACTGCCCCGTTTCTCTTTGTATATGTGTGTGTATATGTGTGTGTGTACGGGTTTGTTTGACAAAGACTGGAGGACAGCCCATCTCCCAGATACTGCACACTCAGAAAGAGAGAGAGAGAGACTTGTTACACTCCTCCTCAGGGATTTGCTTCTCCCCAGGGGGGCTGAGGGAACGGACCTGCTGCCCACACTGCTGAATGTGAGAGACAGGAAGAGAGGAGTGAATGGAAGGGCAGAATAAACGAGTGAGGAGTAAGAGGCTGGGGTCATTTGACGGGGTTTAGTTTCCGCTGGCATCGAGCATGCCTCGCTGGCAGGTTCTGGCCATCGGTGCTACCTGCGTACTGATCTGCTTCCAAACGGACTCGGTGGTGGCGGAGGAGCCACTCCTTCGAGCTCTAGCTTTAGGCCGGAGGCAGCGCCTGCCCCAGCCCACGCCGCTCACTCAGCCATGGGGCCGGTCTGCTGTAAACCGGACAGACTGAAGAAACAACATCTCCAAGGTAACGGGAAACAGATGCTGGAGATTTTTTACAAGTGTAGTAGACAGTGAGGTGGAGCGGCCGAGCAGCTTTGAGACTGTCAGATTTACAGCATGTTTAGAACTTTTATTTATGGAGCTTTTTTTTCACAGATTTAACATGACCGCCCTGTCCTCCTGCCCCACAAAGAACACTTTTAACGGATGGTGTTTTTTTAAAATTTCTATGCCTCAACAAGAGCAATTATATGAAAAGCTTTGCTGCAAAATGTGAATACAAAAGAGAATGACATGCTGACTACTTTGCAGAAAAGCACTGAGCTGGCTAATTCCTGTCTAACAACTTTTCTTTTAGTTTAATCCACTCATATTTTCACACTGCAGTATACTGACTTGTTGAACTTCTTCCCTTCTGTTTTAGGTAAAGTGGTTTTATACCCTTATGAGCAAATTAATGTCTCTTGGCAGTTACTTGCATGACTGAGAGGTCACTTGCACACAGCTA
Organism: Maylandia zebra; assembly: GCF_041146795.1. NCBI lineage: Eukaryota > Metazoa > Chordata > Actinopteri > Cichliformes > Cichlidae > Maylandia > Maylandia zebra. The sequence goes on along the minus strand of NC_135174.1, from coordinate 9,863,061 downwards.
CTAGTAAATTACAGCTGTTCCTGTGCTGTAATGCATGTTTGGAGAATACAATAGTTCTACTTTGTGGTTACAAGGGTATCTGTGTCTTTGGTTATGGTTAGCACTGCTACAGTCTGTAATAGATTGTCAAACTATAGATATCTGTAGATAGAAAGCCTATGGCATTTGACCCACTCATTTTGGACTACACATTTTGAAGGTTTGATGTTAGTGTTTTGGTTGCTGGCACGTGGATTTCATGGAACCAGAAGCTTATATGGAAGAAAAAGTGGAGTGCTAAGTCCAGGTAGCTTTGTGGAAAAGTTATTGCATTCAACCTCCTGTAAAGTTCTTATGAAGCAGGAAACCACCCATAGGCTGTAAACATTCTTGTTAATGCTCAAAAGTTAGGCGTTCTAACGAGACCGTCTGTTGGGAGTTACTTGCTTTCTGGTGCCTCAAGTGGCCACTAGAGGACGTGCAGTCTTTCAGGAACTTCATTTTTAAGTTTCAGAGGCTGCCACTTGGTCATACCACTATTTGATCTCGTAGCCATCACTCACTGTATAGTTGGTACAACATATCAGGAAGCAGAACCTGTTGTGTAATCTATTTTTATTGTTTTTATTGTTTCCCTTTCTTGGTCACTCATTCATTTGGAGCCTATCCCAGGTCAAGAAGCAGGGTACACCCTGGACAGGTCGCCAGTCTGTCACAGGGCTGACACATAGACACAGTTACCAATTAACCTAACCCCACTAACTTCATGTCTTTGGGAGGAAGCCGGAGTACCCGGAAAGACCCCATGCACACAGCTCCATATGTCCATTCCTGGAGTAGAGTAACTTCAGAGTAACTATAGTAACTAACAGAGTAACTTTATATGATTTCCCTTAAAAAAAAAAACTTGACCTGCTTATCTTACACCAACCCTTTATGCAGTTCCTTAGTTCATCCACTATCTGAAACAAGCTGCTCATGCTCTTTAACCGCTCCCTCTCAAAAACCCACATTCTTCTGATTGTCCAGTTTCTGGAAGCTTACTGAGGGGCAGTATCCAGATTTATAAGCTTTACTTTTTATATTTTGCAGGTATGTTGCGGCTGAATCAGATGATGACACAAGTATATTACCTGTATTTCTTATTATTTGAAAACCTTTAATGCAAACATACTGAAACGTCTTTTGCTTGTTTGCTGTAACAAATAATAGTGTTACTTTTCCTGTCAATTAATTACATTTCAAACGATTTTTAAATGATAGGTAATTGATACATTTTTTTAAGCAACTTCATAGATGGGGGATGCCAGCAAAATAATTGTTCAATTTTGTTTAATAAGAAAACAGACAGCCAGTCCACAGGATAAAAATATAAGTGACATAAACAGGGCTGCACATAAGTGGTCCGCAGGTGCGCATTCGCTCTCTACATAAAACACGTGCACTAGATAAGACGTTGCAACGCACGTTTGCGTACATAAGATTTTCTGGAGGAGGACAGACCTTTGTTTAGAACTCCTAAAGATGTCGAAGAAGCAAGCTCCTTTAAGTAATTACTTTGGTGTTCCTCCACCTCCAAAGAAATGTCAGAAGAGTCCGAACCGCAAAAGAAGCGCGTATTCTCGGAAAAGTGGTTAGAGGAGGTGAGCTGGCTTCAAACAAATGATGAACGCACAAAGATGTGGTGCAGAATATGCTGTCTTTTGTGTTCACTTGTGTGCACCCCTGGACATAAATATACTTATGATGAGAAAGTAATGCACTACCTCAACTGAGTGCAGGTATCTCAACCTATTGTGACAGTTTACTAAGTTCTAACAGTAACTTCAGCTAGGAGAGCTCTTGTTTATACTCCTGTCCTCCTCCACTCATCCTTTCCACTCCTTATCGTTTATTCCACAGTGTCTATGAGCTTTGTGACATTTAAATACTGAAGCAGGATTTCTCCAGGGCGTATCTTCAATGGAATATACACAGGCACTCCTAACTCCTAACACTGCAGCTTTACGCATGTGCTCTGCAAACATTTATCCTCTTTGCAGGCTCAAATGTCAACCTCTGTCTCATGCCTGTGTGGAGCAACCAAAATCAAATTCATTGCAGGGAGCTGAAGAGGAAAACCCAGTCAGACGACTGTCTGCAGTAAACATTATCTTAACTGGCTGCAAATAGGATCTTTGTGTCGCTGGTCAATCCAGGCTTGGATGTTCCGATTTAAGTGGCTCTGTGTGTGTAGAGGAGATCTGGTAGCACTTTAATGTCCAAATCTCTTCTCTACATTTTTATCACCCCTCTTCTCCTGTGGACTTATTTACGACTCATGCTTCTATGACACTACAGATATTGCTCATTAATACAAGCAAGCTTGACAGTGAGTCTATTTCCTCACAGTATTCCCAGACAGTGGAGCATTTGTGATGACACGCCGCTGTGTATTGTTGATCATGGTAGTGTGAGTTTGAAAAGCTGGGTGACAATGGCACTTGGCTTTATAGCACCACTGTTTATATTTGGTTTCCCTTCTCACAACTAAATGACTGTAACAACAGTGACTGTGCAGCCACAGCCAATTGCCCACATCTAACCCTAATGCCCAAGTGCTGCTGAAGATCACATTTCACACATTTGAAAAACAAAAATAAGATGTTTGGTATTCTTATATCAACCTGGCGTCGCTCACTGTGACTCACACCGAGTTTACAGTACGATGTGATTTTCTTCCCCACATGTTTTCAGGCAGCTATGAGCTTTGCTAATGTTTTAGATCCCTCACTTCTTCTCTGGACCACAGTGTGGGTCACAGTGCAAAAGTACAAGCACCCAATAGGACAACTCTGCCATCTAGTGGTAAGAAACCCACATTTCTAAAGCACAGTGATTTTTCAACCTGGTTTATCCAAACGAAACAAGTTTAATACACAAAATTTAAAAATGGACATTTGCTGCTGTCAGAAATATTATAAAATATCTTTGATAAAATAAGATAATTTTCACTTTGAATTCACTAATGTCCCATCTAAATGTCTCATCTAGGGAGGGAAAAGAAAATCTGCTACCTTGTTCATCTTCAAATAACATTTTTTAAACCTTTAAACGATGTTGATATTTGAGCCTAAATTAAGACCTTCAATTTAAATTTAAAAAAGGAGTTTTCAAGAGATTGAGGGGTTATTTCAAAATGTGATTATGTTATTTATTTTTTTAATTGTTTAGAAGTTGGATGTGTGTGTGTGTGTGTGTGTGTGGGGGGGGGGGGGGGGGGGGGTATCTTCAAGTGTCATTGTCTGTAAAATGTTCAGTTTGATGAATAAACTATACATTTAGATATCAACACCCTACCAGCAAAACTGTGGTTTCTCCAGTCCTTCAAATCAGCTCTTGTTCTTTGTTGTTACATCATGAGGCCATATATGGGCTCAAAATGTGGTCATAAATATTTTGTACTTGTAAAAAAGATTTGTATGTGTAAAAAGAATTTGTGTGTGCGTAAAAAAGATTTGTGTGTGCGTAAAAAAGATTTGTGTGTGCGTAAAAAAGATTTGTGTGTGGACTTAGAAAAAAAAAACCTGCAAGTTACAAGTACGGATTTTTGACCCTATTTTTCTTCCCTTCATCTGATTGGTCAATGTCATGTCAATCACAAATGTAACAATCCAATCAGAGAACAGATGGGTTTGGCTGTCGAGGGGCGCTTTTTTTGAACTGCAGGTCTTTGAAGGGAATAAATGCCCTTTTACATGCCAACCCAGCGTTTTCCTTCATCACCACGAAGGAAAACAGTCTGTGGTCGTCCGAGTTTGGTGATTTTTATGTCACAGGTCTACGTGTTTAATACAGGGACTTCCACAGCCTTTTCAACAGCGCTGCGGACTGCGGGGTGGGGGCGGGCAGTGTTTTGGAAATGACAGTCTTCATTACAAAGCTTTCTTCGTTATGAATTAGCATACATGTTTTTATTGAACATTTGAAGAACTAGCAAAAAAAACAAACTCTTGTAGAGGACATAAAGTCAGAGATAGAAAAGGCAAGGAGCAGGTGCATCTAGTACAGGTAGAGCTGCTGCAAAAACCCATAGAGCCCAGCAGCCAGCGTAACAAATTCTAGATCCTTTGCTTTTAGTTAGCAGTTAGCATTAGCAGCGTATCCTGCATCCGATGTGAAAGGACTTTTATGCTGCGCACTGTGACTCACAGCAATGGTCCTGGGTCAGCCCTGACTTTGTGTTAAACTAATCCTAAAGTAATAATGTTATTTCTAACCACTGATATACCACAACTTTTTCCTTTCAACAGCTACTGAAAGTTAGGGGACCTAGCTGCTATCGGATATTTATATAGCAATCCTCCAGCTTCAAACGGTATCACCCTTCAAGGACCTGCAGTTCAAAAAAGCGCCCCTCCGACAGCCAAACCCATCTGTTCTCTGATTGGATTGTTACATTTGTGATTGACATGACATTAACCAATCAGATGAAGGGTAGAAAAATAGGGTCAAAAATCCGTACTTGTAACTTGCAGGGGTTTTTTTTCTAAGTCCACACACAAATCTTTTTTACGCACACACAAATCTTTTTTACGCACACACAAATCTTTTTTACACATACAAATCTTTTTTACGCACACACAAATTCTTTTTACACATACAAATCTTTTTTACGCACACACAAATCTTTTTTACACATACAAATCTTTTTTACAAGTACAAAATATTTATGACCACATTTTGAGCCCATAGCCATATTCACAGAGTCACAGTACCAAAACCTATAACTATATACCTTTTCTAGATTTTAAAATGCCCTTAAAAATGAAATAAATAAATAAATAAATAAAAAGTAAATATCCAGCTCTTAGTCCAAGAGCACCTTTGGGATGTTTAGGACATTCAATCGACTAGCAGAGGAATTATCTTTCATTTGTACTGTTATTCACACAACCATTACCGTTCTGTCTCTGAGATACCCCGAGCAACATTGATAGATACCCTTTTAGTCAAAGATGCTAGTCTCAAAAGCACTGTGTCAAGGATCTGCAATACACTAGCTCCCAAGTAGGCTTTGAATACAGTTCTAGAACAAGAAACAAGAAACTGTATCTCCACTTTTAAGATTAGGCTTGAAACTTTCCTTTTTTGCTAAAGCTTGTTGTTAGTGCTGGATCAGGAAACCCTGAATCCTCCCCAGGGCTCTAGACTAACTTTTTGACATGGGCGCACCGGTACGCCTAACTTTAAAAATTTAGGCGTACCAGCACAAAAGTTAGGCGCACTCAAATTTTTCAACCGCATCGCTTAACACCGCAGTTTTACTTGTGCACTTTCTTTGGGGGGGAAGTCCATACAGACAATATTCATTTCTAAATTATTAACTAACAAACTTGTGCTTAAAGTGCTTTGTCAATATTGTAGAAAATGTTAAACTTAATCATCTCGGCCTCCTCTGACGACCTGTTTGCTGCTGTCTGTTGCTGAAAGGCAGTAGGGAGAGGGGACACTTGGGCAGTGCATTTATTGCAGCATATAATGTGTTTCCTGGATACACTGTGCTTTTTCAGCATTCAAAGATTGATGGCACCGTGTCAGAGCACTGGCTATGAATTTCAGACAGATCAGGCCTTAACTTAACAAAATTTATTTTCATCTTTTTTTATTACCCACAGCTACATCCACTTCTCTCAGGCGTAGGCTGCTCACTAGGGCTGGGTATCATCACTGATTTCTATAATCCATTCGATTCCGGTTCTCAAAGTCCTGATTTGATTCAATTTAGCCTCAGACAGTCAGAAATAATATAATTCTGATCATTTATCAATACTGACACACATGAGACTTCATCAGAATTGTGAAAATCACAGCAGATGCCTTTGTGTGAAAGTAACTGAGAATAAAACACAGAAAAACATGGAGATTTTTCTGGTCTGGCTTTTGATAGCAGATAACCTTAAAAATATTCTGCAATATTCTGCAATTTTGCATAATTTTAAGAAGTTTAAATTTCTTCAGTATTGAACAGCAGAAATTAGACTTTCTTGTCCGAGGTCATTTAAGTGAAAAAAGAAAAAGACAGCGCTGTAAACAACGGTAGACTGGTGGGTAATAAGCAAATGAATAATGCAGAAAACAGGGATTTGAGACGGCAAACTGTTCTTGAAGTACAGAGAGAGAGAGCTGTGCATGAAGTGCGATTTTTATCCTGGTGGAAGCAAAACAGCAAAAGTCAGAGGGAATTCATGACGACATTGATCAAATGTGAAGCGTAGTTTGCTGCTTCTTTTGCTGCTGGCTCGGCGAATTTTGGTTGGAGAGAGACAAAACCTGCAGCTCAGAATCAGCGCAAAAAAGACATAAACACAGAGCGGACCCGACGCATCAGAATCGCTAAGCTCCGACAGCGTGTCCGTGTACGGGCTGTCGGGTGAGAAAGCCGAGAAAGACAAAGCTGATTCTGTGTCGGGTCCGCTCTGTGTTTACGTCTTTGTGTGGAATCCGTTAATGAATTGATATCGCTTTATTCAAGCTACTCACCTCTCTCTTCCACCTGCACTTTCAACTGGACCACGGCCAATCAGAGAGGTCCCGCCCCTGACTATCTCTGATTGGTTTAGTCCATGATAGGGGCATAATGTGTGTCTGTTGTTGACCACACAGAGAGTTGCAGAGATTTTTTTTGTTTGTTACCCGAACAGTTGGTCGCACAGGTGCGACCAAATATTTATTTTTAGTCGCACCACTGAAAAATTTGGTCGCATTTGCGACCAAATTGGTCGCACTCTACCGAACGCGATGGGCGCGTGAAAAAAGCCCCAAACGCCCCTAACTTGACGCGTGCACATTCGCACCTCTACGCGTGTCCAAGAAAAATCCATCGCGCCCCAAAATATCATATTTTAACGCGCGTGAACCGGAAATGTGGGAGGGATGTGGGAGGAAGTTTTGCAAGACCGGTATCTTTGCAAGATGGCAGCTGTCGAGCTAGCGCTTGAAGAGAGAGTCTCCTTTCTCTATTTACTGTGGAGAGCAGAGTAGCGGCATAAAGGACATCCTTGCCGTACCTGGGTCCATCAGGTCCTCCAGAGGCATGAGCAGTTTGGTGAGTTTCACCACTTGCTCCAGGAGCTGCGCCTGGATGACGGCCGATTCCAGCGCTATCACCGTCATTCACTCGGCCAGTTTGAGGACCTGCTGTCCCGCGTCGGTCCCAGAATCGCCCGCCTAGACACCGACTACAGGCGCTCAATCCCACCTGCAGAGCGCCTGTCCGTCTGCCTGAGGTTAGTAAAAGTGTTTAATACGTAGTCCTTTATTGATACCTGTGCTAATATATGCTAAACCATCCATTTATACACTGCTAACATGGATGTGCTATGCTAACAGTGAATGCTCTCGGTGTTTACTGAAAGCAAACTGTGGTACAGAGACGACTCTTTATAATATTTCTAGTGATACTCAGAAGCTCTCATCAAGTCCCGATTTAATTCGATTTATGCTGTTATCAGTGTTTGAATGATAGCATGGCTGTGGTGTCACATCAATGTATGCGCTCGGTGTTTGCTGATATCAAACTGTAGCATTAGGACCACTGAGTTAACCTTTGTAGTGATACTCACTCCTTTTTATTTAGACCTGGTTTAATTCTGGGATAGTTGAATGTTTGTATATAATCCCTGCAGCTGTCAGACTCTATAGCATGGGTCACCAGCCTTTATTAAAACAGAGTTAGATAAAACTGTGAACAGTTTGGTTCATCTCTAGTTACATGGTTCTATCTTGATAAGCTGTCTTATCACAGATTAATTTTTCAAAAATATTAATGATTTAAGCAAGGAAAGGGCTACATGTCAACATACAACTCTTTATTTCTATTAATGTCTTACTTCATTCCTACCTGATTGACATGTTTAGGAATTATGAGTGATTGGCTCACTGTAGTGGCAAAAGTTGCTACCAATCAAATTATGATATATTAAAGTTAAAATAAAACACAACTGTTTTAGATATTATCTAATATACATTTTGTAATTATCCTTATAATTACAAAATGTTTTATGTAAGATTTAAGTTTTGTGATTTAAATCTGACATCACCAAAGTATTTTGGAATTTGAATAATGTATTTTGTAACTGCAGTACACATAATACTGATTTTGAACAATTTTGTCCAGGTTCCTTGTCACCGCGGACTGCTTCAGCACCAAGCGTTCAGTTACAGAGTCGGTGTGTCAGATCACCCCCCAGGCAGCGAGGGGCATTTGGGACTGTCTAGTGGACGACTTCATGGCTGTGCCTTCACCTGGAGACTGGCGGTCCATCACAGAGGGACTCCAGGAGCGCTGGAACTTCCCTCTGTGCTGTGCAGCTCTGGATGGGAAGCACGTCCATACAAAGGCACCCCATATATCATATAGGAGACACACACATTGATATACACTAAATATTTATTTCATTTCTTTTTTGTGGTGCCCAAATTTATGCACCTGCTTGATTTTGTTTAAATAATTATTGCACACTTTTTGTAAATCCAGTAAACTTCTTTTCACTTCTCAAATATCACTGTGTGTGTCTCCTGTATGATATATTTAACTGACATTTTTTTTATTGTAACAACCAACGATTTATACAGGAAAATGATGTCTATTAACAAGGTTGCCCAAACTTCTGCATCCCACTGTATTAGTATATTTTGTCATTAGTATAATATGAAATAAATTCTACATGTGTCAAGTCGTGTGCCAACATTTGCTGTGTAGTAGAACTGAGACATTAGTCATTATAAAAATGTATTTCAGAATCAGAATCAGAAAGGGGTTTATTGTCAAATGTTGAGCAGGTTTACAACATTAGGAAATTGCTGCGGTGCTTCAGTGCAAACATAGTGTCATAAATAGCACTTAAATAGACATGAAAAAAAAATAAAAGTAGGGATAAGAATTAAAAGTGCTACGTAGAAAGATATGTGCATGAGATATACATGAGATATATACATGAGAATAAGAATTAAGAGTGCTACGTTGAAAGATATATACATGAGTGCAGGTGGTGATCAGTGCCAAACATGGAATGATGCAGTGACACAGCGTAGGGTCATGTGTTAGTGGCGGGAACAGTCATATGGTTATTGTTCATGTGTCCAACAGCAGAGGGGAAGAAACTGTTCTTATGGCGAGAGGTTCTGGTGCGAATGGACCGGAGCCTCCTGCCTGAGGGGAGCAGGTCAAACAGACTGTGTCCAGGGTGAGAAGGGTCAGCTGAGATCCGAGCTGCACGCCCCAGTGTCCTGGAGGTGTACAGGTCCTGCAAAGATGGGAGTCTGCAGCCAATCACCTTCTCAGCAGAGCGCACAACACGCTGCAGTCTCTGTTTGTCCCTGATAGTGGCTCCAGCGTACCACACGGTGATGGAGGAGGTGAGGATGGACTCGATGATTGCAGTGTAGAACTGCATCATCATCCGTGTTGGCAGGTTGAATTTCTTCAGCTGCCTCAGGAAGTACATCCTCTGCTGGGCTTTCTTGATGACGGAGGTGATGGTGGGCTCCCACTTCAGGTCCTGGGTGATGGTGGTACCCAGGAAGCGGAATGAGTCCACAGAGGTGATGGGGGTGTCAGTCAGGATGATGGGGGGGAGTGGGGCTGTGTGCTTCCTGAAGTCCACAATAATCTCCACTGTCTTCTGGGCATTCAGCACCAGGTTGTTGTGGCTGCACCAGGACACCAGACGTTCAACCTCCCTCCTGTAGGCAGACTCATCCCCGTCAGAGATGAGCCCAATAACGGTGGTGTCATCTGCGAACTTGATTAGCTTGACAGACTGGTGGGTGGAGGTGCAGCAGTTGGTGTACAGGGAGAAGAGCAGAGGAGAAAGAACACAGCCCTGAGGGGAGCCGGTGCTGATGGTCCGGGAGTCCGAGACATTCTTTCCCAGCCTCACATGCTGCTTCCTGTCCGTCAGGAAGTCAGTGATCCACCGGCAGATGGGATCAGGCACATTCATCTGGGAAAGCTTGTCTCGGAGATGGTCTGGAAGGATGGTGTTGAAGGCAGAGCTGAAGTCCACAAACAGGATCCTGGCGTAGGTTCCTGGGGAGTCCAGATGCTGCAGGATGAAGTGTAGGGCCATGTTGATGGCGTCGTCTACAGACCTGTTGGCTCTATATGCAAACTGCAGGGGGTCCAGGAGGGGGGCCGTGAGGGTCCTGAGATGGGAGAGAACTAGGCGCTCAAAAGACTTCATGACCACAGATGTCAGAGCCACGGGTCTGTAGTCATTTAGTTCAGTGATCCTAGGTTTCTTGGGGACAGGGATTATGGTAGAGGACTTGAAGCAGGCAGGCACATGACATGCCTGCAGTGAGGAGTTGAAGATGCCAGAAAACACTGGGGCCAGCTCGTTTGCACAGTGTCTGAGGGTGGCAGGAGACACACCGTCTGGGCCGGGAGCTTTCCGAGCATTCAGGTTCTTAAACTGCTTCCTCACATCTGCTTCATGAATATGAAGAGTTGTGGTGTGAAATCCTCTTTTGTGTGGGGTGAGGAGGGGGGTGTTGTAGGTGAACAGTTTGAAGGTGGTGATGGCTCTATGGAGGGGGGAGAGGTGGGGGAATGAGTGTCCAAAGTGCCTCTATTGTTGGGGCCGTTGGAGGTGTGAAGGCTGCCTGATGGCTCGTCAAAACGGCAGTAGAAGTTGTTAAGGGTGTTGGCTAAGAGCAAGTCATCAGTGGAGTGGGGGGTTTTAGGCTTGTAGTTTGTAATATTCCTAAAACCTTTCCACACAGAGGCCGAGTCATTCTCTGAGATCTGCTGCTGCATCTTCTCAGAGTGCTGATGTTTAGCAATGTCCACGTCTTTAGTGAACTTGGCCTCTCTGTAGCAGTCCCTGTCTCCGCTTCTGAACGCCTTTCTCTTTTCCAGCCACAGCTTTTTGAGTTTAGGAGTAAACCAGGGTTTGTCATTGTTATAACTCACCCTGGTGCGTGATGGCACAATGCTGTCCTCACAGAAGTGGATATAGGAGGTGACAGTGTCCGTAAACTCGTCCAAGCTGTTAGAAGCAGCCTTCAATGTGTCCCAGTCTGTGGTCTCCAAACACGTGCGAAGCTCCTCCACAGCCTCGTTGCTCCACAGTTTTTTAGTCCTCACGACAGGTTTGGAGAGCTTCAGCCTCTGTCTGTACGCGGGGATTAGGTGGATCATGACGTGGTCAGAAAGTCCGAGTGAAGAGCGGGGGCACCGCGCGATAGGCCCCGCTGATCGTGCTGTAACAGTGGTCCAATGTCCTCTCCTCTCTGGTCGGGCATTTAATATACTGCTTATATTTCGGGAGCTCATGGCTCAGATTGGCTTTGTTAAAGTCCCCAAGAGCAATGATGAGAGAGTCCGGGAATGTCCGCTCCGTGTGGAGAATCTGCTCCGCGAGTGCGCACTGAGCTGCCTGGGCATCTGCGTCTGGCGGGATGTAAACAGCGGCCAGGATGAATGAAGCAAACTCCCGCGGAGAATAAAACGGTTTGCAGTGGATAAAAAGATATTCCAGAGAGGAAGAGCAGTGCTGAGCAATCACTGTCACATCTGTGCACCAGCCACTATTGATGTAGAAGCAGAGACCTCCACCTTTGGACTTACCGGAGAGAGCGGCCTGCCGGTCCGCGCGCAGCAGATGGAAGCCCTCCAGCTTGAGCGCGCAGTCTGGGATGTTCTCACTGAGCCACGACTCCGTAAAACATAAGACACAGGAGGAGGCAAAGTCTCTGTTCATGCTTCTCATCAGGGCCAGTTCGTCAATCTTATTCCCGAGTGAGCGTACATTAGAAAGGAAGATCCCAGGAAGAGCAGTTCGCAGTCCGCGTCTCCTCAAACGCACGAGTGCGCCGGCTCGCTTCCCTCTCTTTCGGCGTCTCGCTTTCCTGGTCAGAGTCAGCAGTAAATCTGCCGCAGATGCGACAAATATTGGAAATAAATCCACAGGCGTTGTAGTCCTGTAGTTAAGGAGCTCTTCTCTGGTGTACGAGTATCCAGAGGAGTGCCCAGACACAGAAGAAATGCACAAAAACAAAACAAAAGTAACGCACTGAAGCACCAGGGCAACCATACGCGGCGCCATCTTGGTTGATTTTTGATTTGAAATAATATTAAAATTCTCACACAGAAATACATTAAGCATAAATATATAAAATATAAGTATTTACAGAGAGACAGGAATAAAAAGGACCAGCTGCTCTCCAGAGCAGGAACCAGGCTGAGGAGGAAATGCTCCATTGGAGACTGGTGTGGCTCCAGCTCCACCACCGATGGACCGTCCTGGGACCCGTCCCTCATCTGCCTCGGAGCCATCCTCCCCTGTGGGCCTGTAAAACAGCACAAAACACAAAGAAATGAGAAGGCTGCTACTAGATTTTAATTTCAACATTGAAAAAAACAAACAAACCAAAAACAGGATATAATCAGATTGGTTGTAGATCTTTAGTAAAGGTGATCACAGGCAATCCCACCGACTAAAAAGGTATCAGTGCTTGCTGTACATATCTGTGGGTGCAGCAGCAGGAGCTCAGGGACTGGGGAGCCAGGAGAAGCAACAGGGGATGCTCTGCTTCAGAATCAGTTGGTTCTATCAATACAGTATTAAATGTTAACAGGTTGAATATAATAATCATAGAGTAGACAGTGGTCCCTCATTTATTGCAGCAGGGGTTCTCAGAATAACTAGCCCCTGGCCACGCACTTTATACACTGTTTTCCCCACACACATGAACATTGGTCACAGTTCTCACAATTTATTCTCAAAGTGCAAACCTTTGTAGATTGCAAAACGTAAAAGTATTATTATGCCGCGGTTTGTCTTCATCTGCCTGCCACTTTCGTGCGCCTTTTTCCCTCGCGGTGCAGGTGTCTATTTCCGAATGAGGCTCATAGTTATGGGTGTTTTTGTGCTGTTTTTTCTATTGGACGTGATGGTTATCAAAACCAAACATGATAAATTTGGCAAGCGCAGGAGATTTGTCAATCAGGCTGCAGAATGCAATGCTGTACGGTGCAAAAAAAAGAAAATGAAAATTAAGAAAAAAGAGGCAGTGACAGATGAACAGCGGGACCACTGTGTGCTGTTTATTAATAAACAATAAAATATATTCTTAAATGACAACATGCCTAAAAGCAGAACGGTATTTGTACGTCAGTGGGAAAATAGCGGTGGCTTGCTAGCTTTTGTGCGGCTTCCCCGGGTCAGTGAAAACTTTAGAGAAAACTTAAGAAAAATGAATGAACTTACCAGGTTGCCCGATCTCTTTACATGTCTTCCTCCAAGCTCGGTCCTTTATATTCCTGTCTCGGTCCAGAAAGCAGCTGGTGTCGTACGGCTCCGGGTTGTTTGCTACGGCATTGATTAGTCTTCCTTCTATTGAAGAATAAAGGGCTTTGGCTGGATCTGCCTCTTTGAACTAGGTAACAGCCACGTCACCAGGCTCCTGATTGGTTGTCGCGGCGCGATTTGACGCTGGAGTTCAGATTTTTCCAACTCGAGCGGGGGACGCGAAACGCGTGTATGCACAAAATGCAACACATAAACTCACGCGCGTGGTTTTTTTCGCGAGTCAAACGCCTGAAACGCGCTACACTCACGCGCGTTTCAGGCGTTTTCGCGTTTTCGCGTTTTCGCGTTTTCGCGACGCAAATCTGCTTCCGAATTTTCGCGGGAGCCGCAATCGCGGGTCAGCGCGCCTTTCCATTGACTTTACATGTAAGCCTGACGCTCTGCCTGCCTCTATCGCGTTCGGTGTGAACACACCGTTAGTTATGCTGCAATAGGTGTAGGTTGCTGGGGGATTCCGATGATGCATCCTATGAGTATTTCTGCCTCAGTTACATTTATTACCCACTATGTGTTAACAGACCTCTCTACACTGAATCACACTTGTTATCAATCTCTGGCTCTTGTCCACAGCATGTCTTTTATCCTGTCTTCCTTCTCTCTCCCCAACCAGTTGCAGCAGATGGCCCCGCTCCTCCCTGAGCCTGGTTCTGCCGGAGGTTTCTTCCTGTTAAAAGGGAGTTTTTCCTTCCCACTTTCGCCAAAGTTTTTTTTACAGGGTTTTTCCCTGTATGTGTTATTGTAGGGTCTACCTTACAATATAAAGTGCCTTGAGGCGAATTGAATTGAATTGAATCCACCTTACCAAACCAAAACGTTTACCCCAGCATTTAGCCCACTCAAGTCCAGTGCAAATGTATGTTTTGGACTTGTTTTCAGTTTAAATGTATTATTTTGGTATCAAACATGTATAGAGACCTAATAAGAGTTCAAAACCTCTTCACCTTAAGGTAAAGAAGATCAAATTCACTTATATATGTGTAACTAGTAAACAATGCTCTCTGCGAAATCTGCTGCTATCACAATTCCAACTTAATCCAAATAATCATTTCCCCTTTATCAGATCTGTGAGGTTTTTGGCTTATTATTTATCATGTTACATGTTTATGATATCTGTAATAGTTACTTGTTAATTCTTAACAGTAATGGTTTGTTTTAAATGTTTTTTCTGTTAGAGTTCATCTTCTCAACAATTTATTATCTTGTATTCAACTGCTAGGATACTTCAGAGAAAGTCCTGAGCAGTTTGACATTTATTTCAAGGTAAATTTATGAGGCAGTTCCCTATGAAGACAAAAAAACAAACAAATAACCAAAAATAAAACCCATCTAGTAGCATCACACTGCAGAGCACAAGTTTGATTCCACGATTAAGCCCTATTTCATCTCTGTTGTACTCACTCATACGCTTCTTCCTTGTGTGTCCCCGCAGGCGGAACAGGAGAGAAGGATCGGGCACCCATCAGCCATGAATCCTTCCTGCTCATGGCAAACTCCCAGAGTGATATGGACGACTGGGTCAAGGCCATACGGCGGGTCATCTGGGCACCATTTGGAGGAGGTAAAGCCAAACCTTTGAACTGAAACACGAAAAAAACATATTAGGCCACCAATCAGTAGCAACTAAAAATCCATATTTCTCTAAGGAAAATATACAAACATAAAAGCCAAGCTAACACTGCTTGTTTTTTTGTTTTTTTGTTTTTTTTTTTTTGTTTTTTTTTTGTTTTTTTTTTGGCCTGTCCCGTTTGGCTCTTTTGCCATCAGAATTGTTGTCTAAAGGCAAAGAAAGATGCCCAACGGATTTACTTTACCAAACTGACCATCCCAGCCTTGCCATAATGGTCCATTTGATTCACCTTTTATTGTTTATTTTATTTTCACTTACTGAATACGGGACAGACTTGACTGGGGGAAAGAAGGGGAGAAAGAAAGAGGGAAAGAGAAACAGCTGAGAAGAGGGACGGGGGAGAAGGGCAAAAAACATAAACCAACAGAATGAGCAGAAAAAGAAAAAAAAGAAGAAAAAAAGAAAAAAAATGCATATATCAATCACCTGGGTCACCTGCTAAGAAAGAAAAAAGAAAACAAGCAGAAGAGAACAAGAGTAATAGAATAAACAACATCACAATGATATATGGGAATATGACAGTAAATACTAAATATTAAACATTATTGTGCAGCACATAAGATCAACAGAACACAGTGTGCTTTGAGGTAGGAGCCAAAAAGGGTGTAGTTTGTGGGTGTGATCACCCGTGTGTACACCTGTGAGCATGGACGCGTTTGTTTTTTGTTTTTTAAAAGGTTCCTTCATGTAATGATCTGCTAGAGGGTGTGGGGGGGCCACAGCCCCGTCCTCCAGGGCATGAAGCAGGTATGGAGGAGATCAAAACTCCAGACATCCAGAGGCCCCCAGAATACAAGAGACCAAGGAAGACCAACAGAGGGGCAGCTGCGCCACTGTCCCAGAAAGAGCTGAGGAGAGTCCCAGATGAGGGCTCACTCAGCAGCCGCGGAGCAGAAGCCAGGGGGAGTTGCAGTGACGCGCCCGTGAGCTCCGCCGGCAGCCAGCCGTGCCTGAGTGACCGAGCCCCAGGCCGAGAGGCCGGGGGCACCCCACCTCCGAAGTGGCCCGAGCAAGCCCCAGGCTCCAGGCCCCGATAAGCGGCCGCCAAGGAGTGAGCCGGTGTGTACCTGGACGCCCATCCCCGGACACAAAGAACCACCAACGCACAGATGTCTGAGGGGGTCCGCCACTGGCAGGGGAAGTGGTGGTAGGGGGAGATAGGCCTCCATACCTTGGAGGGCCTAAGATGTCCCCAGAGAGGTGGCGCCTGACACCCAACCTGACATATAGACACAGAAATACAGGCACACACATATACAAACATCCATTCCCACCCTTATGCTCTCATATGCACTTACTCCACACTCAACCAACGTGGAGACAGACATAAAGAGACGCTGTACACACGATCACACTCCCCAAGCGTACTCTAAGCCCCAGGTCTAGGTACCCTTGCCCCTGGAGGGGGGGAACTGCACCCAGACCCAGGTGGTGTTACCCTTTTCCCTGCGGTGGGGGGAGGCAGACCGCCCCGACTCCGCAGCAGCAGGGAGGCCCCACACTCCAGACCGCAGTCGGACGGCCAACTCCTCCTCCTAGTCCTAGCCCCCCTGCTCCAGCAGGTCGCAGAGAATGGGGGTGAGAGAAGACTCCGAACCTCCCTCCACCCGCTCATTGTAATGTTGATGCATGTGTGTTCTAAGGTGCATTTAAAACCCAGGAGGGCATGGAGCTACCTGCCAGAGAGCAGCAGGTAAGCGCATGGTCCCTCCTGCTGGCCCTCAATGTCTACGTGTATTTAACATTGAGAGGTGGGCAACGACGCCAGGGGTGGGGTGTACACCCTGATGGTACTTTGGATTCCGTGTATCGTGCCCACCCCCAAGATCCTATATGTACGTGTAATGAGAGTGTGAGTAATGTGAATGTCTAAATTGTGGGATAAAATTGAGGCAGAGGCAGCCAGAAGGGGACGGGGGGGGGGGGGGGGGGGGGGTGGCCTCCTCTGCACCCTGGTGACATACCCCTACTCCAAGGTCCTGCATGTGTGGGTGGTTGTGGTGGAGCGGGAAGAGGGAGGCAGCTGGAGATGGGGAGGGAAGGAAGGGAGGGGCAAGTGACCCCTCCCTGGGGCCAGCTCCCCTGCTGACCCCAGTAGGCACCCCCATACTCCGCGACCCACCAGGGAAAGGGGGCCCAGGTCCATCCAGACCGGGGCCCAGCGCAGCAGCGCCTCCCGGCCCCACAGAGCCCAGGACAGTCCACCCAATCCCACCACAGAGAAAACTGCACCCACCCCACCATCCACTCTTCTTCCAGACTACATAAGACAATAAACACCCAGGCTGAGATCTTCCTCCACCTCTCCTGTATCTCCCCCTCCTGTAGAGAGAGCCCCTGAGGAGAGGAAAGCTCACGCCCATCCTGGACCCACCCAGGGGCAGCCAGGCTACCAGGTCAGTAACCCACGTCCGTCAGCACAGACCCTCCCCTAGTCCCGCTGCACGCAGCCGCGAGGAAACAGTCACCTGAGAGCCAACAGAGCCCCTAACCAGACATGACCGCTACCCCGGGTTGAGCCCCCCAAGGAAAATGCCTCCGGGGAACCCCCCGACGCCCAGCTAACACTGCTTTTGTTCATCATCTTTGTGTAAAAGAAAGCAAGATATATTATTCATATTTCTTTGCCAGCAATAATTCAAGGCATGCCTTCCAGTGCAGGAGATTTCCTCTCTGCCTTATAAGCTCAACACATCGCCCAAAATATATGAAACTTGCTCTTTCTGCTAGAATAGAAAAGACTGCAGTCCACATCTCTGCTCTGTCTTTAATGTTTAGGTAACACACTTGAGCTGAGCTATGCAAACTATCTCCAACCCCAACTCTGTCTCATTTCTTTAGCCTGCAGGTAATTCTCACCCTGTCTGCTCGGGATGTCTAAGGCCAGAAATATAACCAGGCCTGTCTGGTTATGATGTGGGGCATAAGGAGCAGCTGAGCAGGAAGGTGTTGGGTTACAAAGCAGCTCTATATTAACAGGGGGATAAATGTAGAATAACACATAAATAATATACTGTATGATATCATTAATCTAATTTTAATCCTTGTCTTTAGTAAAGCATGTTTAAGAGCTGCTGGCAACTAGCAGACCTATTCTTTATGAAAATTAGTCATTTATCTTTGTTTATTCCCTCAATTTTAGAAAATAAAAACACCCAAAAAAAGAAGTTCTGTAAGCTTGGCTGATGGAAAAATAAGGGAAGATCTATGACAAGCATGACTAGCTTAAATGTCCACACAAGAAACACAAATAACAGACGTTTATAAATAGCTAGCATAGGCCTAATTAATTAAGAAAAAGTTGCAATACCACAATGCTATGCACGGAGGTTAGCACTGCTCTCACAAAACAAGAAGTTTTAAATGTGGGCTTGAATCCACTGGCTTGCTGGGGTCTTTCTGTGTGTAGTTTTCATGTTCTCCCTGCGTCTGTGTGGATTCTCTCCAGCTTACTTCTACAATCCAAAGGCATCCAGTTAGTAATTGAAAGGTCCCAAATTACCATTAAGTGTGAATGTGAGTGTAACGTATTTGTGTCTGTGTTAGCCACCCCCTCAATTTGGATAATAGAAGAAAATGGATAGATAGATTTTATACTTGGTGGTTTATCTACTTGGTTTATCGTTTTGGACAATGACAGCATTTCTCACTATCTGAACTTTTTTAATACCCCCCAAAAGATTGGAAAAATAATAATTCATTTTAATCTTGTAATAAATATGTGCTAGTTTTTTGTCTATGCTAGCTTTTTATTAAAACGCTAGCATTTTGTGCTAGCAACTGATAAAATTCTAACAGCATTTTTGTCCAGCTTTTTGTTAACTTTTCTGAAATGCTAGCTTTTTGTGCTGCTAGGACAAATAGCTAGCATGTTTTTTTCTAGATTTTTGACCGTTGAAAAGATGGCAAAAAATGCTAGCTTTTGTGTAGGTCTTCGAAAGGAAAAAAAACTAAAGCACCTTTAAAAAGTTTTTTTTTTTTTTTTTTTTTTGCCTGTCCCATTTGGTTCTTTAGCCGTCAGATTTGTTGTCTGCAGACCAACAAGGATACCCAATGGATTTACTTTGCAAATGGATCATCACGGCCTTGCCGTATTGGTCCATTTGATCGACCTTTGTTGTTATTATTTATTTTATTTTATTTTCAGTTGTTACAAACAGGACAGACATGACTGAGGGATAGGAAAGGGAGAAAGAAAGATGAAGGAAAAGAAAAACAGAAGGGGAGAGGGACAGTGGAAAAAGGGCACTTAAAAAGAGAAAGAAGAAAAAAAAATCTCCTGGATCACCTGTTGAGAGAAAAAGAAGAGAAAACAAGCAAAAAAAACAGAGCAACATACTAAACACAACAGCATCGCATTAATCTAGCTAAGTGTAAACAGCAGTAAATACTAAATATTGAATTTTGTTGTGTAGCAAAAAGGACAGACATTGCACAATATGCTTGGAGATGGCAGCCAATAGAGGTGTAGTTTATGTCTATGAACAGTGAACACCTGTGTGCACACCTGTGTGGATCAGCGCGCTTGTATTCAAATGGTTTCCAGGTTTCCACATGTAATAGTCTGCTAGAGGATGTAGAGAGCCATAGCCCGGTCCCCCAGGGCATGAAGCAGGCATGGAGGAGATCCAGGCCCCAGACATCCAGAGGCCCCAGAGTGCGAGAGCCCAAGGAGGACCACCGGAGGGGCATCCGTGCCACCCTCCTGGGAAAAGCTGAGGAGAGCCCCAGATGAGGGGTCACCCAGTAGCCACGGAGCAGAAGCCAGAGGGGGCTGCAGTGGCGCCAGCTGCCGGCAGCCAGCTGTGCCAGAGTGAACTGAGCCGCAGGCCGAGAGGCCGGAGGCCCGAGGGCCCCCTTTGCCCCAGAAGAGGCCTGACCGAGCAACAGGCACCAGGCCCCGCCAAGTAGTCACCGGGAGTGAGCCGGTATATACCTGAGCGCCCAGCCCCGGTCACCAAGAACCACCAACGCACCGACCCCTGAGGGCATCAGTTAACGGCAGGGAGTGTGGTGAGGGGAGATAGGCCTTGGAGGGCCTGGGAGTTCCCAGAGAGGTGGAGTGTAAGACCCGACCTGACATATAGACACGGACACAAACATGCATTCCCACCCTCATGCACACATATACAAATACTCAGCACTAACCCAACGTAGGGATAGACATACATGGACACTGTACACACAATCACACTCCCCAAACAAACTCTATACCCCGGGTCCAGGTACCCTCGCCCCTGGAGGGGGAAACGGCACCTAGACCCAGGAGATGTTACCCTTTCCCCCAGGGTGGAGGCAAGCAGACCACCCCAGGCTCTGCAGCAGCAGGGACGGCCAACACCTCCTTCCAGCCCCCCCGCCCCAATGGCCAGCAGAGAACAGGGGTGTGTGAAGACTCCAAACCTCCCTCCTCTCGCTCATGTGTAGTGTTGCTGCGTGTTGTTCTAAGGTGCATTTAAAATACGGGAGAGCATGGTGCTGCTGCCAGAGAGCAGCAGGTGTTAGCACGGCTCCTCCCGAGAACCCTCAATGTCTACATGGATTTAAAATTGAGAGGTGGGCACCGGCGCCAGAGGTGGGGTTGAATACACAGACCATCCACTGGACGCCGTTAACGTGCCCACCCTCAAGGTCCTATATGTATGTGTTATGAGAGTGTGAGTAATGTGGATGTCTAAGTTGTGGAATAAAATTGAGGCACATGTGGCCAGAAGGGGACTTTATCCTTGGTTCTTTGAAGCGTTTTTAAGCTGATACGCGGGGGTTTATCTTTCCAAAGGAAAAGTTTTAAAACGAGATAGAAAAAAAATTGTGAAAAAGAAACAATAGAATGAATATATAAAAATATATTTTTGCGCATTAGCTTAGCTTATCATTAGCCTATATCACTAGAATTTTCACTTTCCCCTCAACATTCATACTAAATGCACAGTGAAAGTCAATACACTGACACCTACACAGCAAAATCTCCAGTGTTAAATTAACACTGGAGATTTTGCTGTGTATGTTCAGAGTGAATCCCCTGACCGGCTGGGTGGTATTTCCAGCCTCCCTCTCCAGTTCACAGGCAAAATGTGCCAGTCTGCTGCCTCTGTGTCCAGAATAGATCTGTGCCAAATCATAGACCCCTCCTTAACAGCAGCACTGCAGTCACAGCAGAACCCATGCAACATGTCTCTGCTTCCTCAGCTGCTCTTTCCAAGCTTCTCTGTCATTTTCCTCAACTTGGCTTGTTTCTGCTGAAGTCTGTGGGATAAATGAAAGATTAATTACCAGCTACAAGAGTCAAATGCCTGAACAGGAATGGATGAACATGGTGAAATGTGGGCTGGGGAGGTATGACAAACGCTTTCTGCAACTGTGCAGCTCCTGTTCTTTCAATTACTACCATTACTGCAAGCTAACATCCAGCTGTGACTGCTGCAGCCAAACAACAGGTAATAACCTGGCATAAAATTGCATATTTATTCTGGGCATTTTTTTCCTCTGTTCATGTTAACTGTCACTTTTTATTTATTTATTAATTATCTTTGTAATCATATGAAGGCTACAAATAACCAAAAAATGCTGTTCCAGAAACATCCTGTCATATTCAATTTTCCCACAGAATAAATGTACATATTTTCATCACTTGCTCCACAATCCAAAAACCAACTACGGCCTCGTGCCTTCAGAAAGCCCTGACATGTTATGTTTCTTCCATCTGTCAACAGGGATATTTGGCCAGCATCTAGAGGACACAGTGCAGTACGAGAAGAAGTTTGGCCCCCGCCTTGCACCCCTGCTGGTTGAGCAGTGTGTGGACTTTATCAGAGAGAGGGGTCTGGATGAGGAAGGTCTCTTTCGAATGCCAGGACAGGCCAACCTGGTCAGGGAGCTGCAGGAGGCCTTCGACTGTGGGGACAAGCCCCTGTTTGACAGGTGGGTGAGAGGATGAAATGGGAAAATTCACTTTGCCAAAGACTTTTATGATCATCACTGATTTGAATTCTACTGAATCATCTTTCTTTCTGACTTGCAGTAACACAGACGTCCACACAGTGGCATCCTTGCTGAAGTTGTACCTGCGAGAGCTGCCTGAACCAGTTATCCCCTTCTCCAAATATGAAGACTTTCTAACCTGTGCGCAGCTTTTGGCCAAAGATGAGGAGGAGGTATGTGCTGTTTACCTTTGGTGTGAGGACTTTGAGTGGTACTGTGAGTAGAATAAGGATGATTTGTCTCATATCAGGGAGTCCAGGAGCTTGGAAAGCAAGTTAGCACTCTACCTCTACCGAACTACAACCTCCTCAAGTACATATGCAAGTGAGTGACTTCACCCGTTAGGTTGAGAACTTAGGCTTTTGTAGCCTAATCAGTTTTTTACTCTAGTTTTTCACTATATCTCTCCTTAGATTCCTTGATGAGGTCCAGTCCCACTGTAATGAGAACAAGATGAGTGTCCAGAACCTTGCCACAGTATTTGGACCTAACATCCTTAGACCGAAGATGGAGGACCCAGTCACTATCATGGAAGGTACAGAAAATTAATGACAATCAAATAAGGTTCTGTTTTTCTGTAATTTATTTATTAAAAATGATAGTTTAGAATAAAACTAAAAAAGTTATACCGACACCGGCTGAATGTGATTTGTATTGTCTAGGAACTTCTCTTGTCCAGCACCTGATGACAGTCCTCATCAGGGAACACAACCGTTTGTACTCAGGGAGGGAACAGGAGGGGCCAGCTCTACCCCAAACTGAGATCCCTATCCAAGGGCATCATCTCCAACACCGCAGCCTGGGAGCCTGGATCTCTGAAGAGGACCTTCAGAGTTGCCCCGTCTCCAACCCAGACCAAGATCTGCACAGCAGTGCCTCATCCCTGGACGCCAAGCTGTGCGCAGCCGTCAGTCCCACTCAGACCCCTAACCCAAACCCTGGACCAAAACTTGGGTCTTCATCGGGAAAGGGTGAGACGGTAATCAGTCCGAGTAAACAAGCCAAGACCATGCCTTCCTGGAAATATTCCTTCAAAAGCTCTTCAGCGCCTCGTTCCCAGCCGCAAGCTAAGCAAACCAGCAGCAGTGGCTCCGCAGCAGATACAACCAGTCTGTCTTCTGGTGGTGGAGGAGGTGGAAGCGGGGGCAACTGGCTTATGAACGGTTTGTCCTCCTTGAGGGGACACCGGCGCACATCTTCAGGGGAACGGTCCACCCGTGACCGTGACTCCACCGGCTCGTCCCAGAGGCTGTCCACGTATGACAACGTGACCTCCTCCTCTAGCATGGGGAGCGTTCCAAGTGTATCCAGCACACCGTGGTCCACGTCCTCCTGTGAAATATCTGTCCCGGACTCAGCAAGCGAGCCCCCGGTGCACCAGAACTGTGGAGGTGTGGTGGAAGATGGAGAAAGCCACAGAGAGATTAACAAAGAAAGGGATGGAGGGATGACGACAGACGCGAGCTCCGAGCAGGACAGTTGCGAGGCCATGGAGCTGTGCAGCAGCAGCGCAGCCTGCAGTGAAAATGGAAACGTGGCCACGGCAGCCGGGGTGCCGTCCATTATCATGTCCGAAGATGGAGATGGGGAAAAACTAACACTGAGCAGCCTGGTAGAGGGACTGAAAGACGAGCTGAGAAAACAGAAGACTACATATGAGGCCAGGATCCAAAAGTAAGTCTCTGATGCAGGATCTTTCAAACTTATAATAGTAGTGTCGGTCTTTTATATGGTAAATAGAAAGACATTTGAATGAACTTTATGGTTTTGGATGTCAGGCTTTTATTTCATTAGCACAGAACCAATGGAAGTACTTCAATTACAACCTGCTGTGAGCCCTTTAAAGGGCACTTTCGTATTGCTGTTCTTTACAGTTGGGGGAACACGTCAGGAAGACAGTGAATAAAGACTGAATAAATAAATATGAAATACATCCTGAGATGGAAAAAGTTCCCAAAACAAAAGATTGTATATTTACCATAATTCCAATTACCATTTTTTATACTAAACCCAAATGGCATGGTTAAAGCACACCTATGCTCAGTTTGTAACACACCAATTTAAGTGTGTTAACACTTAAAATGTTGTTATCTGTAACACTGAAAATGAACTGGTATTTTCAAAAACCTTTCCCTTTTTGCAACTAAAACCTGTCATGGAAATAAATGGCATGTTTTTTAAGACATAGAGTGTCACGGCGGGGTGCACCGGTGTGAAGAAGAGGTAGACCCAGATGCAGACACAGTGGAGACAGAACTAGGTTTCCAAAAATAAAGCGAGCCTTTATTGTGGCTGATGGCATGACAAAAACATTAGAGAACACTGAAACTGGGAAAACTAAGGAGACTAAGAACACTGTGTAAACTAAAAAGACTATGACACTCTGTGAAAGAACTATGAAAAAAACTATGAACACAGAGTAACTAGGCAGGCTATGAAACAGTGAGACAATAACGGAAACTGTGAAAAGATGAGGTGAGGATAACAGACGATCTGACACCGACTGAGCAGAAACACACGGATTAAGTACACATAAGGAATGATCAGGGGAAGCGGAATCACACGGGGAAAACAGCTGACAACAATTAACATAATGACAGGACAGGGGACGCGAAGCTAAATACAATAAACAAAAAACACAAGGATCCTTCAAAATAAAACGAGAAACATAGCGAGACCCAGACATGACTCGAACTTGACAAACAAAGAAAACTTGGACATGACACATGACAGATAAGCACACGAAGACTTAACACAAAAAACTTCACACAGGGATGAGACAAATGGGGAGCTTGATAATAATAATCAAAGTGTTTTTATTGAGTTTTCAGAAAGCATATCATTCATACAGAAAAGCTCGAACTCAAGTCCTACCGCACAGTGTAAGACAAAACTATACCCAGACAGAGGAAGAAAAGAAAAGGGAAAAAAAAAAAAAAGGGGGGGGGGGGGAGTTGCCAGTTATGGAGTGGAAGGAAACTCATCTTCAAAATAGGAAATGAAAGGCTGCCAGACCTTAAAGAATTTCTTGGTGTTGCCCTGTATAGTAAATCTGAGATGTTATAATTTGAGGTGTGCCATCACCTCCTCCACCCAGCGTTTATGGGATGGCGGTGTTGCCTTTATCCAGTTAAGTAGAATCAATCTCCTAGCCAGCAATGAGGCGAATGCTATTGCCTTCCTCTGAGAGGCTGTTAGTTGAGTTTCCCTTGGTGCCACACCAAAGATGGCTGTCAGAGGCATTGGTTCCATATCCTTATTAGAAATGAATGAGAATGTTCTAAAGATGTTAGCCCAAAAGTCTTTCAGCCTGGAACAAGACCAGAACATGTGGCATAAGTTGGCTGGTACCTGTTTACATCTGGGGCAGGTCGGATTGGCCCCCTGGTACATTCTTGCCAGTTTCTCCCTTGACAAATGCAGTCTGTGCAACACCTTGAACTGTATCAATCCGTGTCTCACACATATAGAAGCAGAGTGTACTAGATCTACAGCCCCCCCCCCCCCCCCCCCCCCCCCCCCAGTCAACCTCTGAAATGTCCAGCCCCAATTCTTCCTCCCATTTCCGTCTTACATTGTCCAGGGAGGGGGAAGCCACATTCTGAATATGTGTATATAGCGTGGAGATTGTCCCCTTAGTAGTCGGATCTGTGTCCATCAACTCGTCTGTCCATCCGCTTTGTGGAAGCTCGAGGGAGGGGCTGAATGACTTTTTCACAAAGTCCCGAACCTGGAAATATCTAAAGTAATTAGTCTTGGAGGAGATTCCATAGTCCTTTTCCAGTTGAGCAGCAGACATAAAAGTACCATTTTTAAAAAGATGTTTGACACATTCCACCCCAGCTCTATGCCATTCCCTAAAGGCTGTTCCCCCGAGGGCTGGGGGAAACAAGTGATTTCCATAGATGGGAGCAGACAGGAGGGCGGTTCTGTTTTTAAAATGTGATCTGAATTGAGTCCAAATTTTCAGAGAATGAGATACCACCGGGTTGTTTGTGTAAAGATGTTTGCTCAAGGGTAGAGGAGCGCAGACCAGGGAGCGCAGGGACACTGGACTAGAGACATACCTTTCCATATGAACCCATATTGGGGTTTCATCCTCATCCAACTCTTTGACCCAAAATAACAACTTATGTATATTAGCAGCAAAATAGTAGTGCATATAGTTCGGCAGAGCCAGACCTCCCTCTTCTTTCTGTCTCTCAAGAAACTCCCGTCTTATCCTGGGGATAGTTTTTTTCCAAATAAAGGCAGACGTACATTTGTTCAATTCCTTAAAAAATGATTTAGGAATGAAAATCGGTATCGTCTGAAATAAATAGAGGAGCCGCGGCAGTATAATCATTTTAACAGAATTTGCCTTCCCTGCTAATGATAAGGGGAGCGACGCCCACCTTTCCATATCTAATTTCGCTTTGTCCAGTGCAACTTTAAAGTTATAGTCCAGTAAATCTTTATACTTACTAGTTACATTAACACCTAAATATGCGAATCTATCCTTATGTATTGCAAAGGGATAGGCCCGGAAAGAAAGTTTCCTCGCCTGTTTATTAATGGGGAAAAGAACACTTTTGTCTAAATTAATTTTATAGCCCGACACCCTCCCAAAATCTTTGATAATACCAAGGGCCACCGGGATACTAGTGGCAGGGTTTGACAGAAAAAGGAGGAGATCGTCAGCATATAAGGACAGCCTATGGTTTTGTGTCCCCCTTTGTATCCCTACCAATTCAGCAGCCTGTCTCAGCATCATCGCAAGGGGTTCAATTGCCACATCAAAGAGCAGGGGTGACAAAGGGCACCCCTGTCTTGTTCCCCGGAATAGAGAGAAGGGTTCAGATATGATATTATTCGTTCTCACCATAGCCTGGGGGCTCGAATAAATTATTTTAATCCATGAGCAAAATGTTGGACCAAAGCCGAATCTTTCGAGGGCGGTAAATAGATAGTAATACTCTATTCGATCAAAGGCTTTGTGGGCATCTAAGGATATCACAATCTCTGGCATAATGTTATCTTCAGCAGTATATACTACATTGAACAGACGGCGGAGATTGCTGGAGAGTTGTCTACCTGCAACAAACCCTGTCTGATCAGGATGTATTATCTTACTTATGATTATGACAAGCTCAATTCTAGCTGCCAGTACCTTGGTCAGTATTTTATAATCACATCCAAGTAAACTTACTGGGCGATATGACTCACATTTAAGTGGGTCCTTATTCTTCTTAAAAATGGGGAGCTTGATAAATCATGAATTAAAACTGTAACCTAGGCATGACAGAATGTAACTAGATAAACTGAAATGAAACTAGACTGAAAAAAATAACAAAACTCAGAATACTGGGTCACATGACCCAGGAC
Organism: Maylandia zebra; assembly: GCF_041146795.1. Taxonomy (NCBI): domain Eukaryota; kingdom Metazoa; phylum Chordata; class Actinopteri; order Cichliformes; family Cichlidae; genus Maylandia; species Maylandia zebra. Next base: position 9,835,752 of record NC_135174.1, on the reverse strand, counting down.
CATGACACAGAGGTGCTTTAAGCAACAAACAAAATGTTAAATCATTGGGCTGGAAGCAGCATATTTATATACCTGTGCCCATGCGTCATTATTAGCGTGTCCAAATTCATGGGCTGCATCCTCCTGAGGACCCGGCCTTCGCGGTCTACGTGGGCCGGGTCCTCAGGTTGGGTAAGCCGGAAGTAAACGACTGTGAAATTGGACGGTCTAGCCTTCTGATTAGCGTCACCGCTGTCTCGGTGGAGTTTAATAAACTTGGCCGTCTGCTCCTTGCTATCTAAAATATAACAGGACACTGGCGTAAATCTCACACTTCTGTTTAATCCGTTTTCTGTTTGACGTTTATTCAGCTGTTTGAAAACCAAGGAGGAACCCACCCGGAGGATTAATAAAGTTTTATTTTATCTAATCTAATAACTTTACAACAAATAAAACACTGAAAAAAGCCAAACAATAACATTTTAGGTTGTCTAAGTGACTTATATATTACGTTTAACCTGAGTAGCGAAAGCCCGCGGTGATCTGAAAATGATGTGCCGGGAGTTGTGCCATTCTCTGCGGCTCTAGTGACCCTAGATAGCCAGCTCTTGGCTAGCTATCGAGCTGGTGGATAACAGACGTCTCCGAAAACATTGAAGCACTTTTGGAAATATGTGATATCTTGATAAACCGAGCAGATATTTGAAGTTTACACACCCACATTCTTGTCTGAAAATATGTTAAAAGTTTATTTTGTGACCCAGAAAGATTAATAAGAGTAATTTTAAAACTTAGTAGCGGCCGCCATTGCCGGAAACTGGAGTTTGGCTGGGCCGCGCTATGAATTCTGGGATATGGTGGGCCACGAAGGACACACCCGACCCATCCTTCAAATTTGGGGAAAAGGAGGACGCATTTGTCGGCTGCATTCGGAGGAGTCTACGAATTTGGACAGCCTTCGGCGCGTCGCTGTGATGTAATCGGTCTACAAATGCGTCCTCAGGAGGATGCAGCCCATGAATTTGGACACATTGTTTGGTCTATAATTTTAGTCTGTTGTTAGGTGGTTGCATGGCAACATGATGACATCATAATATATTATATATAATTAAAGCTGGATATAAAGGAAATTTTACCGTTGCAAAATTAAAGTTATACAACGCTCTTATAAGGCATTAGAGGTGCATAAATGCTGCAAATGGGTCATTATAGCCCTTGGTAGGTGTTGGCTAGGCAACGTGATGATGTTATTATCTGCTATAGATAAGAACTATAAGCTATACCTGTGTGCCAGTTTTGGTAGCTCAGCTCCAGATAGTGTTGGAAATGTTTGCAGAAAACTGATAGAGATTATATTATGCAAGTAAGACATATATATATGTAGAGAGAGAGATAGCTAACAGCGGTTCTTGCAGGGCAGATTTGTTTTATTTCCTCCAATGCCAAGAATATCACATTAGTATTAATCTGGGCACACGGGTCAGACAAAAAGTTGGGAAGGTAGGAAGTTGTTTGAAATGTGCTTTACTGGGTGGTTCAGCCAAACAGAAAAAAGGCAAATGTCCGTGACCTTTTCTGTGTGTATTGTGCTTCCACACAGATTGGAAGAGTCTAGTGCTGCTCTGTGTGCCCAGATGGAGCGTTTGGAACAGGAGATGGAGCAGGAGAGGAAGAAGCAGCGCATGCTGGAGATAAAACTCAGAAACTCTGAGCGGGCACGGGAGGATGCGGAGAATCGCAACCGCCTCTTGGAAAAGGAAATGGAGGATTTTTTTGCCACGCTGGGCGATCTGGCCCTTGGTGCAAGGACTAGTGACCTTTGATACACGGCCTCTCATCTGTCTTGGGGTGGGGGTGGGGCATTTTGTGGTATGAGTCCTAACTCAAAATAAGACTGAAAATAGAAAATAAAGAAAACCTACTTGTGCACATGCGTAGAGATCAGATAGAAAATTCTGAAGGAAATAAACTTTGACTGTTTTCTTTCTGAGGATCATCTCTACTAAACAGCAAGTGGTCTTGATTTTGTTACGCATGCTTCAAACTCATTTTAAAAAGATGGCCCTCCTGTGATTACTGCAGAGGTTTGTCTTACAAATTGAGTTCAGGTGCCTGGATATAAATGGTGGAACATAATGTAACAATTTATGAAGTGGATAGCACTGACTTCTTTAACCACTACTTTAAAAGGACAATAACTGAATGGATTTTGTGTTAAAAGTGTGCAACTTAAGACAGTGGACTGCTGTCTATCTGTATGGGATCTTAAAGCAATAGCTTCACATTTTGGGAAATACACTTATTTGCTGTCTTGCAGAGTTAGATGAGAAGTGTGAAACCAATCTCATGCCTGTATGTCAAAGAAGGTGCTAAAGCTAATAGCCATTGAGCCTAGCTTAGGGGCACAAACACGAGGCTCTAGAACCATTGGTAAAGAGCCATTTTTTAAGAAGTTTTTTTTTTAAGCTATTAGGCTATTGATTATAAAATGCAAAAGCCTACTGGGCTTATGAACACAGCTTCATAGTGATTGTTTCAAAGTAGGCGTAAACATGTTAATAGGTAGCTAAGACATAAATAGCTAATACCTTAGAGATATTTTCTTACACTTCACAGTTATTCTGCTTTGTTGATGATTTTAAAAAAGGGAAAGTAATTAGTTTTTGTTAGATCAAAATATCATTTTAGTAATAAAAACTTAAAACCAACAAAGAATCATTAATAGACAAAAGCTGTTATGCATGGTATGGTAAAAGACTTTAATTTACACCTGTTAGTAATAAGTCATTATACACCTAACAGGTGGTGTTTCCTACGGAGCCCCGCAGGGGACATGGGAGAAAAAAAAATTAAGACGGACTTTTGCGAGATCTCGCAAAACTAACTCGGGATCTCGCAAAAGTTTTGCGAGATCTCGCAAAACAAACTCGGGATCTCGCAAAACTTTTAGCCGCATTCTTCGGACGCCGGCTCGAAGTCGACCGGGAGGTCGAGGCACGATGTGCGGGGAAAGCGGTGTTCCTCCCGGCTGAAGTAGGTCTCGACCTCCTGTTAGCTTCGAGCTAACGGGAAGAATGCGGCTAAAACTTTTGCGAGATCTAGCAAAAGTTTTGCGAGATCCCGAGTTTGTTTTGCGAGATCTCGCAAAAGTTTTGCGAGATCCCGAGTTTGTTTTGCGAGATCTCGCAAAACTTTTGCGAGATCCCGAGATAGTTTTGCGAGATCTCGCAAAAGTCAGTCTTAATTTTTTTTTCTCCCATGTCCCCTGCGGGGCTCCGTAGTTTCCTTCATCATACACCTCAAAAAGCATTTTGGCCCCATACATAGATTTTTTGGTCAGAAATTGCTAGAAATGGCTCGTTTGATAAAGGTAGCTAACCAATTAGCCTAGCGTAACACAAGTTAAAATGGTGGCCTAGTACTGTTTATATATAAAAACTTCACTGACACTTGCAAAGCTAATTGATTAACATATATAATTTCATTTTCTGGGCACTTAAAAACTGAAATATTAAGAAAATATTAGGTTGTGGTTTTCATGCTAACCCGAGGTAGCTATGTCTAGCGTTAGTATGCATGATGATATTGGACTTTTTAGCTAAAACTTGGCAAGAAAGCAAATACACTTCCCAAAATGTCAAACAGTGTCTTATACTGCAGGGTCAGTTTAGGCTGTAGAGGAAGCTAGCAAACGCTTTTCTGTTTCAGAATTTGAAAATGTTAGTTTCTAAAAAAGAACTGTAACTTTTACAAATTGACCCTTTTTAAATATCATTTTAATCTTTTAAACACCAGACACTGAAATTATACTAGGTTAGTGCTGGCCAAAATCCCATTCATGTACTGTATATCTTCAAATCTGGGCAAATGAAAGTTTTTGAGTAGCTTATAACTTCTAATTACGAGTATTTTGTACTATTTGGGTAAACTGACTCCTTAACTACAGTGGTAGCTTTAGGAGGTTCAATTTGTATATTGCAACACAAAGGCAGGTTTAAGAAAACTACTCTTTCCAAACAGTTTCTTTTCAGAGGGGAAAAAAAAAGCAAACGCATTAACAGATGGGACTTCTGCCATAGCTCTTCTTTTATCCTCAGGCTCTTCCAGTGCCTCTCGTCACCATCGACATGGTTCCCGAACTCATTTGATGGCAAAGCCTCAATCTTTGGTTCGCTCTGATCCTCACTGATGTCAACATACCTTTAATGTACAGATAATATAACAGGTTCTTTTCAGCTTAGCACACGGGATATGTGCCTCAGTACATGAAGTCCATTTACAGTACACAGTAAAATACCAAAGCTAGACCGCCTCAGTTCGCTCACGAGAGATCAGAATGGCCTGCCTGGAAGCCATGTTGATTTTGGCACACGAAGCTGAACACTGCCCTCAAAGAAACAATGGAGTTTCCTGGTTGTGCCTTCAGGGAAGTGTTCTGAACTAGGAAAAATGAAGTGTTGCTTGCTTGTCCACAGATGTGGTGCATATACTTCTCCATAATAGCTTTTTTAAAAGACATATGGAATAAACTGCTGATGCTGATGAGTCCCTCGAAGGTGCCAATTCTTGTGAAAGTGAATTGTGAATTGAATGGAAGTTTTGCATTAAGAATGTATCTTTATAGTGAATGTAATGTGTCGTTGATCAAACCAGCCCGATAGAAAATTGTAAACAATAGAGAAAGCATCAAACTCACTGTAACACTCAAATGTCTGCTCCCAAGATGAGTGAGTACTACTGAGTTTTGTGAGAACGTTATCTTCAGCATCTTACCGTTAATCAGAACATTGAGAGGTGTAACTAGTAACAGTCAATCCCCGAAGGGCCCCTTAGGCAGTACAATTATATGTGAAAGCGTGCTTTTGGTTGGGCAATGTGACCATTTTTTAAAGAGCTAAAATACAGTGTTGTTATATTGACTTCATTTGCACATGTACACGCTGGTCTAACTCTTTGATTCCAACAGCCTTTTACTTTTCTCCTATGTATGTCTCATGACGAAGGTTAAATGTTTGTTATTGCTCTGCGGATCATCTATGGTGCTTATTTATTATGGATTTCCACTATTGTAACAAATGACCATGTATGGAAATAAAGGTGACAAGGATTACACACATGACGGTGATTAACCTGACCTACTGGAGTTTCTGTTAGCGTTACAGGTGATAACTTAGCGCTCCACCTTCTGTTCAAATATGGCCACTTTTGGCCCCAGAATCAAAATGGGTGTGGTCAAATCCTGACACTGGCCTCCAATTTTATATACAGTCTAAAGCAGCGGTCCCCAACCTTTTTTGCGCCACGGGCCGGCTTATGTCCGACAATATTTTCATTGATCGGCCGTTAAGGTGTCGCGGATAAATACAACAAAATAAAACTAGTACTGGTACCAAAAAAAAGAGGATTTATTCATAACACACGGGAAAAGACCCAAGGAAACAGAGTTAATGATAAAAATGATTTAAAAAAAAAAAAAAAGCGATAAACCATAAATTTCACACCCGAGCTTCAACTCTTGCGGCCCGGGGATTGGGGACTGCTTGTCTAAAGTCTTAGCCCAAATAGCAGATGCTGGCTAATAATCAATCCAATACTGGCACACCTCACAATCCTGTAATACTTAAACTTTGAATGATAGAATAAGCACAACACAGTGAGCATATTTTGATCTCACAGAGATAATAAAAAAGTGAACCTAGCTTCAAAGTGATGCTAACTGCCATTCTTTCAGATTAGCAACATAAAACAACTGCACTGTTGCAAAAAGTAGAGTTTTCACTTTTTACCAAGTAGGCTAAGTTTTTTAGTGGATTTATGATGGCTGATGATCCCATTCAGAGTAAAACGGTCCAGGAAGATAAGTTTTAAGATTCAGCTACTTTGGAATAGATAAGATGCAAGGGTACCTAGACCTGGGGTATAGAGTACGCTTGGGGAGTGTGATTGTGTGTACAGTGTCTATTTATGTCTGTCTCCACGTTGGGTGAGTGTGGAGTAAGTGCATATGAGAGCATGAGGGTGGGAATGGATGTTCGTTTCTGTGTGTGCCTGTTTGTCTGTGTCTATATGTCAGGTCGGGTATCAGACACCACCTCTCTAGGGGCATCTCAGGCCCTCCAAGGTATGGAGGCCTATCTCCCCCCACCACTCCCCCTGTCAGTGGCAGACACCCTCAGACATCGGTGCGTTGGTGGTTCTTGGTGTCCGGGGATGGGCGTCCAGGTATGCACCGGCTCACTCCTGGTGGCTGCTTGTCGGGGCCTGGAGCGTGGGGCTCGCTCGGGCCCCTTCGGGGGTGTACACACAGGTGCTCACACACACAAACTACACCCTTTTTGGCTCCTACCTCAAATTACACTGTGCGCTGTCGATCTTACGTGCTGCACAATAATATTCAATATTTACTGTTTTTTACTGTTAGATTATCGCAATGATGTTGTTCATTATATTGCTCTCTTTTCTTGCTTGTTTTCTCTTTTTTCTTTCTCAACAGGTGATTGAAATATGTATTTTTTGTCTGTTTGTTTTGTTTGTTCTTTGCCCTTTATCACCGTTCCTCTTCCCCGCTGTTTTTCTTTCCCTACCTCTCTTTTTTTCTCCCTTTTCTTTCCCCCAGTCATGTCTGTCCCGTGTGTAGCAAGTGAAAATAAAATAAAATAAACAATAAAAACAAAGGTCAATCAAATGGACCAATGCGGCAAGGCCGGGATGGTCCATTTGGTGAAAGAAATCCGTTGGGCATCTTTCTTTGCCTTTAGACAATAATTCTGATGGCAAAAGAACCAAACGGGACAGGCGAGGAAAAAAAAAAGAAAAAAGGAATAGATAAGATGCCAGGATGTAGACGTACATGGTGTTTTTAGGTTCTCATTCAGACCCAGCTCTTTGTCGATGCCTAGCTTCTTATTCAAATACGGTCACTTTGGTTCACAATAAGCAGAAAACAAAACAAGATGGCAACTGCAAAAAATACTAGTCACTGATAGTTTACTTTTTTTCTTCCGTTTCCACAACTGACTGTTCCCATCCTTGTTTCAGGTCATTTGGTCTATAGCAGTTCTTTCCCAATGACATCACTCAGGCCATTAAACAAAAAAAAAAAAAAAATCAAACAAGCCATGAGTGGTCATCACTTGTTAATCTTAACTATACCTGCAAAATATCACAAATAACCAAAAACACACACACATCAATACTTGTCCTTAGCTGATGAATATATCAACTGACCCAAACTGATTGTCTCAACAGAAGCTACATTTTGATTGAAAGGGTTTCATGAATGTTTGACATGTGTGGTGATGTTTAAGGACAACTACATGAATATTTTTTTTATTATTATTTTCATTACTGTTATTATGGTGCTTCACAGTTTGCTGGTCCTAAAAGGTACTTTATGTAATTACCCGCTGCGAATCTTAAATAAACCTTGCACCACCAGGGGGCAGTATTTTACCAGGTGGTATGTTGAAATGTTTGATTGTTTTTTTTTTTTAGCCCAAGACCACTTTCTGTATCACCCTTTTCCAGGAAAAATGTGTCTTTAATGACTTTCACAGTTAAATAAAGATTATACCGAATATACATATTCTGTTGATAGTATTAGTTACTTCTGGGAGGATTTAAATGCAGGGATTTACCGCGAGTACCCTTAAGAACTGCATTTGTCTTTATTCACAGACACAGACATACAATGAATGAATCAAAGTGTATTTGTTTTATTTGCAGTATATTTTATTTTTTTCATTTTTTTTTCCGTTTTTGAGTTTTTAAGAGGTGGCATCATCAGATCCCAATGCATGTATTCTAGTAGTGCACTTCTTTGTGGGTTGCAGTTTTTTGGGTGTCGCAGATCCAGGAAATCTTAAAACTACTTGCATGGCTGGATTCACTAGCAAACATTACAAACCAGCACCATACATATAATGAATTCTTGTAGGTATTGACTCATTTTTTGTGTGAGTTTCTTAACAATATTATTCTAAGCATGTCCCCAAATCAAAAATCTGTCACCCATGTGTGAGTCAAAGAACTTTCGGTCTCTGCATCAAACTCCAGGTGAAAGACTTTCTTTGTTTCTTTGTTTTTTGACGGGTAAGACCAAATACGTAACATTTTGACTATAAACAAGTCACAGAAATAAAAACTGATCTTATTCATTTAAAAAAACAAAAAAAACAAAATCAAAACATGGATTGACAGTACCAAACATTTTCTTTACCTTCAGGAGACAGCTAACAAAGGCTAGGCCCATCACATACTACTCGCACAGTTTGCTGAAGGTATTGCACATTTAGTTCAAAAACAAAAAGAAAACAACAAAAAAAAAAAAAAATACATATAACAATTCTCTTACTTCTAGGTGAAGTATACATAATGTACAAAACTAGAAGTCTGTTGAAACCGACAAATAGTACACTTTCAAATAAATAAATAATGGAATCTGTTATTCACATGTCTTCGATAGCTAATTCTGCAGGCGACTATATGCAAGAACAGGCAGAAATTCAGCGTGAGGTAGTTCATCAAAGCTGACTTGAATCAGAATGAAAGTGGTTGAGAGATGTAATAATGACAAAAACAACAACAACCTCAGAAGAAGAAAATACTCCAATTATTTGTTCCTACCGATGGGCTAAGAAAATTAAGAGCACTTTACAGAACATCATCTTTCTTTTCAGCTAATATGACAATTTGATGCATACCACTGCTTCTCTGCATTAACTGTGTCATTTAAAAAAAAATCAATTTTTAGTTTACAACATTTAGTTAGAAACTAAATGACTGCAGGTTGATTTTGTTGTGCTGTATGGGTGAAGCTCCACAGCTGCTAACGCTGTACTTTGTCCTTAAACTTGCAATCTTTTTAATAGCCACGAGTCGGCTATTAAAAATAAAGCTCGGAGAAACAGCACTCTGCTCTGACCTCAGTAAACACTTTCCTGTTTTTATGTAGACGTCATCACAGAGACTGCGTCCATCTTTTATACTTTAATACAGTGTAGCTCAGTGTAAACGCTAACATTTGCCTCTTAACACACCAGATATTAAGCTAACACCAGGCTGCCATTTTGGATGCTAACTGTCCTGTAGCTCACTGATAGGGCCAGCTTTTGCTTTGTAATGTAAAATATTAACAACTGTGCAGCTAAGTGATAGCCATGTTTGTCTGCTGATATATGAAATACTATTGGCTGTGCAGCTAAATGACACCAGCGAAGGTAGTAACATGACAAAAAAACAAAAAACAAAACCAACAGTTGTTTCGCTAATAAATTACATGCTAGCTCAGGAAAGAAAACATGCCACCCTTTGGGAAAATCTGTTTTGAATAATGTGTGACTGTTGATCTGATAAGTTTGGATCTGATAAGGTTTTGGATAACTAGCTGGCTTATGTAATATGTCCAGCTTAGGACTATTAGCGAGCATTAGCCATCACAGACTGGTGCAATATTAGGCGTTTACGTTAATTTTACTATAGATAATTTTTCAGCTATTTAGACATATTTTATGGTTCAACCTGATTGAGTAAAAACCACTAGATGTAAAGTTACTAGTTGTTATAGATCAATAACATGAATAGGGTGCGAATTCAGAACCTGACACCGACAAGGCCCTCAGTGGTGTTAATATTTGAGAAATCATGCTGTTAATAAATGGTTAAATATCTGGCAGAGAAGTTGCCTGAGTGGAGCTACAGTGTATGCTACAGTCTAAAGATAATGTCACCACTGAAAACAACAGGATGCAGACGGTGTTGTCTTACACAATTTGACAATCCTAGCACTGTAGCATGTACTCCTCTGCTGTCAGCATCCACGATCCACGTGAGAGCGCATCACATAAATAAATATTATGCAAACATTTGGTGGCAGGCAGATTTGCTGCAAGAAAATAAGCTAATATGGCTAGCTGATTCAATATGGCAAGGACATTCTTTTCAGTTAATACAAGTGTTATGTGCTATATGTGATGTGGCTGCATGGCTCTGCCTTTTTTCTACTAGTGTCAATCTGCCTTTCTAATATTAAACTTTATCCAAAGCTTTTTAAAATACTAGCATGAATTCAGTCGCAGAGTTTGCTCATATAGTTTGATCCAGCACTTAATTTTTCTGTCCATCAGTCAACAAATTAAATGAACTACTTAAAGAAAATTACATGTATAAAAATTGTCATTATTCTATATGTTGGTTGCTGTCACTGCAAAGAAACACTTCTTTTTACTTTGATGAAAGACCTTGATAAAACTGCCTCTTCTTCTGAAATGACTCCAACAAATGCATAAGCACCTCAATGCATACGTCACCACCACCTTCTCCTGCAAGACACCGCAGTCTCTTGCTCAACAGTCCAAAACCAAAACAAGTAGAAAAATATACAACACGCTCGTGAGAACTACGACCTCCCCTCGCACGTCACCGCTCTGACATGGAAACTACTGTTGTTATCCAGAAGCTGACGGATAAAATGCTCCCTCCTACACGCACTCAGGAATGAATGACAAACAACAGGCACTTTTCCTTTCAACACAAAAATCATATACACTTAAAACAGGACGCTATTATTGCATACAGTAAGAAAAAATTTGTTTCTTTTGACTCTGGTTTTTGTGCTGCTAGGTTATATAGAGATAGTTCGTTTGAGCCATAGTTACAGGCAAGTCTAGTTCGCAAAGTGTTCGCTGATTATTACGAAAAAAAATTTGAAAATTAAAAACAAAAACACATTACTAATAACGGGATCTGAGAGTAAGGAGGCACACACCTTTTACACCTAACCGCTGTCGCTCCGAGATGCCAAATATCAACACGTTCGCATGCGTTCTCGAATATCACGTCGCCCTACTTGACCGAAACACATTCCACTTACGCCATCGCCGACTTCACAACCTCAAACTACTCTACGTCTTACAAAAACCTCCCGAAGCACAATGAAGAACATTCTGAAGTCCTGAATTGATACCGAAACTATTCCGCCTATCTACTTCCAACGTGTCGCACAGCCATCTGCAGATAAGAGGTACTTTAAAAGCACTTAAAAATAATACAGAAGACAGTCATCAAGAGGATATCCTGCAGGACCTAACTGTGCCATAACCAATCCTGTAGTAAGAGGTTAAAAAAAAAAAAAAAAATCAAATCACATGGTGAGAAAATGTCAGCATTTTTAAATGATGGGAAAAATACGTTGATTATAAAGCTTTCGTTAAAGTTAAAATTTACAATGAAGAATGTAGTACTGACTCAAAAGAGTTCAAATAAAAGGATATACATATGATCTAATATCCACATTATGGGAGAGAGAATAGAAACGGGGGGAGTGCTAAGACAAAGTTCGTCAATTAAATTAGGTTTTCAATGGCTCACTGCAAACTTGTATCGAAGAGTAAAACTACATCTACAATAAAATCTGTACAAACTCAATCTACACGTATATGGCAAATTGTAAAAGCAGTAGCTTAACAAGTGGAGAAAAAAAAAAAATCACATTGAAACATTTTACAGATATTTCTTTAAATTTTCACTGTTGGCTCATACAAACCGGAATATAGTGAAATGATAAAAATTCTCTGATCATCTCAGGTTTCTGAAAAAATTAAGAAATTCCACAATAAATTACAGCTAGGACTCAACTGAAAAGAAATCCTAATTTTGTTTTTGTTTTTTAAAAAAAGAAAAGAAGTAAAGAAAAAGACTACAGCTTTCATTAAAAAAGAAAAAGATCTGTCCTTTCAGAAATGTTTCAAACAGCTAGCTAGTTAAAGCTACACTACTGAAGACGAGCACGGAGGGGAAGCAAACACAGCGGGTGGGTCTAGGGGCCGGTGTCGGGCTGGTGGTCTTGGATGTGACCAGGTGGCGTGGCCCAGCCCAGAACCAGGTGTAGGCGATAGTCATCTGCAGCAGCCCATTGGGCCGGAGGCTGTAGCAGCGGCGGCGGCAGGGCCCGCCGTCTCCAGGCTGCTGTCGGTGTCGGTCAGGGTCGGGTCGGTGGACATTGAGGAGACATCGTTGGCGGAGGTGGAGGAAGAAGTGGAGGGATGGTGCTGGTGGTGCTGCTGGGGGCTGCTGCTCACTGCTGCACCTGTGCTATGAGAAGCAGGGATGGGCCTGTGGTCAGTCACGGAACAGCATTGTGCTTTAGCAGCTGATCTAATAAAGACGGGATGGTGAAGGCTGGTTTTTACATTTGACAAACCAACGAGTGGATTCATTCTGAACCACATGCCGTATAAATGCCTGAATGTATCCGGTTTATCTACACGACTTTGAAGATTCACCGAAATAATAAATAAATTAACACAAATGTGAGCGCGGGTCACGTCAGGGCCAACGCTGTTCGCATCTGCTCCCATTAGAGCGATTACGGAAATGAAATCAAAGCGCTGCAAATGTTATCTGAAGGAAAGCATCTTAGTCTCAGATACATTACAATCACTTGCAATATAGTGCAGCAGCCGTGATCATGCGCAGACGTCTTGTGCAGTGCAAACATATTCATCTCTTCCATTACAAACTCATTTTAAAACCTCCTCTCACATAACAAAGTCCACCAACCTATGGACGCCGGCTGTCCCCTGATGACGCCGTTCTTCGTCCTTTCTTCCCAGTCTAGCACTTCTTTATATATCAACTCTGTAACAAACACAATGAAAGCCATTTATTCAGATCACTTTAAAAACTGAAGAAGAAAAAAAGGGTGAAAGACAGTTTTAAGATGAGGTCATGCACAAATGTTTTTCTTCTTTTGGCAAAAAGCTTCAGACTAAAAAATGGTAATAAATGAATGCCCAGTTTACACGGGAACATTTCACTCTAAGGAGACAGAAATGGGACAGTGTGTCTTCAAGCCATCTGTGTGTCACATTTACACTTTCAGGTGTGAACCTCCTGTTGTTATCACTGCTCTGCTAGGACAGGGGAGCTTAAAGATATTCAAAGGAATACTAACATGGAGAAAACACCTCTTTTACTATTAAAAAAATCTAAAAAAGCTCAAATATTTCCAAAAACCTGAACCTAAAGTGATGAGCTCACCATTTTGCTCAATCTAAACATGTGACTGGACACAAGAAAAACAGCTACTCAGTTTAGTTTTTACGGCATTTAAAATTAATTTGAATAATAAAACATGCATATTAGTTTAAGGAAAAACTGGTTCTACTTGTTTTGCTTGTTTTTCAGTTTGTTTTGTTTCATAAAAACAGATGTGATTGTATTTAAATGTAAGAGTCGTGCTAGCTAATGCAGCACTTACACTGTGCCCACCCCATTCATCCTTAAGGCTTAACACCACTAAAATCAAACGTTTGTCATTAAGGACAAATTAGCTAGCGAGAACTGAACCTGTATGCATAAGATGAGCATTTTAACATGGTAGCCTGTGGGTATTTTCTCACCAGTATAAAGCAACTCTAGCATTTAGCACCTCAGCATACGCTTCATTTTCTACCCACAAGGCTTCCAAGCATCATAATCCAGGAATATGTATTTTTGTGAATGAAGCAAACAGGCTTTAAATTTACCATTTTCACATTAAAGGAACAGTTATGTTAATAAAGACCCAGCAGGAAGGTGATGCAGGTTTGCACACCTTAGTATTTGTGACTAAAAACAGATGACGGGGATTGTAAAGTAACCGTGAAGAATGAACTGCACTAATTTTGAAAGCTTTCATTCATTTTGCAGACTTAGACTAAACAAAAACCAAATGTAAATCTGCATTTATACACCAATGAAAATTAGCTTTTCCCTCTTCTCTATCTTTCTCCCAAGCCGGTAAAGCTCTGATGTTCTGGCCGAGGGGACCAACGGGGGAAATATGCTGCTTTGGACACAGAGTTATTTTCAGCAGAAAATGAGGACTACGTGTCTGACACTGGGGCATTTATGGTTTCTGACAGACTGTGCAGAGGAAAACATGCAACTCCCTTCCAGAACAAAGATTAAATGTCCCACAGGCTGTGAAGCACAAAGCTAGACCAACCTTATGCATCACCCTGTAAACGGCTAAGTACTTATGACAGGAGAGGAGAGGATCCTTCCTACCTTTCCATTCCTCCACTGTGTGCTCCCGCTCATCCAGCTGCTTGTCTGTGATCACCGGTGGTGGCTGGAAAGAAAAACAGAATAATGTGTCTTTTTACCAAATGGTCACACATTCATATCACATCCGCACACATTATAGACTCAGGCCATAGTTTAAACCTCTCCCTTTTCTAACATTTAACAGAGCAAAGAGAAGATGCTGATGCTGCCTCTTTAAGAGACAAACGCCGACGCTAGTAGCCTCTGATTTATGAGTGTTACCAAACCAGAGGTCAAATTTACAGAAGTCATTCACATACAGCAGGTGTATGAGGATGTCTCGGACTCAGTGAATCCCGAGTTGAAAAATACTGGTGACTACAAGTGGTACCCTCAGCCTGCTATTAGACACACCTATGGTATTACTACATCACCTTCTTCAAGTGTTCACAAGGTTTTCATAGGTCAGAGGTCAGAGGTCACTGAGACTCAAACCCATCTGACCCATCAGCCTTCAGGCAGGGGAGAGGAGGAAAAAGCAACAATTCGCCTCATTTCCCAATCTGCCAAAACGCAGTCAAAAATCAATCTGCACTGGCTGAGTCACAGCGTTTCCAAGGAGAGGCTTCACATTTGTCACCATCTCAATTTTAGAGACTGAAGCACAAAGACACAGCTTTACAGTTTGTAGTCTTGAGACAGAAAAGGGAGCTTAAAATGGCATTTGAAAGGTGTTAAACTTTACCTTTTCACTTGTTTTACAGGAAAATGTTCAATGTTCTACAGAGGAAAGCTACATTGCGGCATTCCTGCTAAACTTCAAAAGACCCTTAAATCGAATTTTCCCATCAGCTATTCAATATGAGGGATATATTCCAGCCTAAAGCAAATTATATTACACTTAGAGCGGCTTTGATGTTGCACATTAAGGATTTTTTAAGAGGTCTGAAATGGGTAGAGCTCAGGTGTGATTGCCATAATCAATGAACATAGATGCTATTAGCAGTGATAACCACTTCCATGTGATTATCACTCAAACAGGAATGCAATGAAAATACACGAAACTCAAGTACTTACTGCCTCCACCTCAGTTGGGTCGTACCACACGTTGATATAGGGGTGCTGGAGAGCCTCATCCACTGAGATCCGCTTTGATGCATCTATTACCAGCATCTTTGATAGGAGGTCACGGGCTTGGCTCGCTGAAAGGAAATAATTGAACATAAAAAATATGCAGGAGTGTGCGGCTTGGTTGATGAGATGCATTTCCTGTTGAGATGGGATGTTGGTGCAGGAAACAATGTAGGCAGCAACCGCTTTGAAATGTAAACGAATGAGTATCCATGAGGAAGGGAAAAAATTCATAACATAATTTTCGTGGTACCACTTATAAAGTCCTGTTTTTCCATAAAGGAAAAATTCTGCTTATATTAAGCTCCAAATGTATATTTTCAGACCCATTTTCTTTCCTAATACAGCGTCAAATCACAACAGTCCCTTCAATATTCTTTATATTGTGAGGTCCCTTCAATAGTAGTGAGAAAACCCCAACAATCAGACAACCCCCTATGAGAGAGCAGGTGGTGACAGTGGGAAAGAAAAACTCTTTAAAAAGGAAGAAACCTCCAGCAGAACCAGGCTCAGGTAAAGGGAGGCCATCTGCCAAAATTGGTTGGGGGTTCACAGTTGAGATTAATCCCCATTTGTCTTATTCTGTGACCCTAAGTTTGCCTCTATCTGAATCACACTGACCATTCCTTTTTAAGTTAAGGCCTCACTCACATAGAGACTACAAGTGACCTCTGTGTGACTAATCTACTAATCGTGAAGGATTACAGGAGTTTGCTCGTTGTTGCCAACTTGTTTGCAAACATTCACCAACTAGTTGCTAAGCAGCAGTGAAACTGAAGAGTGAGATGCCACTCAGAAACAGAGCACGTTCAGCTTCAGAGTAAAAGCTGTGTCATTGATTGATTTCAGCAGTAAGACAACTTTTACTTTCAGGGCTAAAATTCTCTGCACCACACTTTTTCAAGTTTCACTACTGCTTGTTGATTGGCTAGCAAGTTTGGGCATCAAACCACGGGCGACTGTGCCAATCTACTAGCAATCAAAGCAATCACAAGGTGGGTTTTTTTTTTAACTCATTAAACTTCTTTATTCAAGTAAAAGTGAAAATGTACAAGCTCTGAAATATACCCAAAATAGTAAAAAGCAGCTCTTTGAAGGACATTTCTACCAGCTTTTTTCGTGCCAAGCTAACTGAAGCTCTTGTTCTTTTAATTATATAATGATAAAATGTAGCAGTCCATGGGAATACAAACGTTTTTTGTTTTTCTTTGCCTCTACACCTAAACAGAAAAAAAAGAGCAGTCAAGGGTTAAAGTGGGATTTGGCACATGGGGGAACGCTAATATTGGTGAAAATGGCTGAGTGTACGGAAAAGTACCACAAATCACAATAATTCCTGTTGTGAGGTCCACAAGGTGGTTTTTGGTGCAGCGTAGTCTTTGTGACCATTTTTACCCAGGGAATACATATTCTACCCTAAACTAACGGAGGTTAATAGGAAGTCATGAACCAATCCTGTATGACTGAGAGAATTAAACTTTCTTGTGATTGGCTATCCCTCCCAAGCAAAAAGTCTGAACGGTACATGGTTAGAGCTTATTTGCTCACTCAGAGGTTTGTACCTGTGATGTCTATTTTAGGGTTTTGACACTGACTCACACAGACCTTAAACTAGAAAAAAAACTGCACAAAGCCTTTAGAACAAATAAAGCCAGCTTTCAAAACACTGCTCCCCGATGCTATCCAAGATGGGAAACTCACCGAGGTTTTTGCCTTTTCAACAGAGAACATGTATCCACTTTTGTCTCCATTTGAGCCTGTCAAGGACATCCGCCCTGATTATCACACATTGTTTCACATTCTGTATGAAACCTGACAGAGTGAGTCATCACAGCTAATTGATGTTGTTAAAGCAGAGAACTTGAGGGGGGAACACACTGTCATCACACATTCCTACCTCTGTGAAGTAACAAGGACTGAAAAAGAACGACTTTTTTTTTTTGCGACATCTTACAACAGCTCTGTGGCACTCACTGTGAGTGTTCCTGTCACCACCTCTGCATTTACAGAGAAAGACACGCTTGAGGTGAATTCCTCTTCACAGAAGAAACAACTTTGGTGCTGCCGGCTTCTAGAATAAGTGGTTAAGCAAAGACTGCCGCCGAGCAGTGATCTTGCTTTGGCTTTGCTGTCAGCAGATATTTGTTAGGTTGCAAACCCAAAGCACATGTGGAGGAGAAGTTCATATCTATACGTCCTTGAATGTGTACTCACTGACTACCCACGGACTCATTTGTTACACTTCCAAATGCAAAAACAACCCCCCCCCCCAAAAAAAACCTCTAAAAGGTCACAGATGATAAATTCTACATTAAAAAAAGAACAACACAGCTTTACAACAGTGGTTTCAAGCAGTAAAACGGAAACACACTGTGGCATAACTAATGACTGCCTCATTGCTCCTACTAACAACCATCCACCAAAACTGTTTCAACACTCATTACCTTCTTATGCTTGAGTAAGAATTTACAAGACACCCCTACCTTTCAGTTTATTGTGCTCAGAGTCTGCAGGAAACAGGACATCAGGGAAGAGCTTCTCGAAGCTGTAGCCAGCATACCGTGGCCGGTTCTCCACATAGGTCCTCACGGACTGGTTGAGCTTCATCAGGAACTCCTGAGATGGCGTCCCCAGCTGCTCGATCACCTTGTTCCACTGGTCAATATCTTTTGGTTATAGTGTTAAGAAAAGCGTACGGCTGGATTGGAAAACAAGATGCTCCAGTTTGAGAGAAGTTTGAGGAATGTTTGATCTGGTTTGGACATGTTCCCCAAATACTGAGCTGATAAAGAAAGCTCAAACAAAACAAAACAAAACAAAACAAAAAAGAACGAAAGCAAATGACTACAACCACAAATAGCTACAACACAGCTTTGAAACTAAACGATTTTCGTTTGCACATTATTCCTGTAGAAACCTGTTAGGATGGGCTGAGTGGGATACACACAATCTGAAAAAAACAATACACACACATATTTCAAACATCTGCACTCTGCATAGCTAGACGTCAAGTGAAGCAATGTGAGGTTCACCTGTAAGACATCCAGATGTTGGAAATACAAGTCACACACATGTAAGGACAGATAACACATTCAGACTGCTTGTTCACATCTTTGTTCATCCTCAAACATGAATGAACAAACAGAAGGAGAAACCTAGCCTTGAGAAAACAAAAAGCTCTGGTTGTTAAGTTCCTAATGCCAAAGTACATTTGCTATGATTGATTTTTTTTTTCTTTATCCTTTAGTCTGTTGTTTAGCAGCTTTTGTGAATGTAAATAATTTGCATAAAGACAAATCAAAGCTACCGACTGCTAGCATCCTAGTAGTAAGCTAATGAGGAAGCTAGCCTTTAAGCCATGTTTTCAACCAAACACCCTACACTGCTAAAAAGATCAGATAAAAACAAATCAATTGACAATATCATCCTTGACTTAATTTAAAGAGGATGGCATTGACACAAAGCTACAGAGTGGCCTTTTTTTCACATAAAAGGTAGAGCTGGCTTTTGGATCTTAAACTAAAACCAATTGGGGAGGGCCTAAAACCAGCATTCTCTCTAGTGTCCAACAGGGGGCGATACTGGTGTTTGCAAAAAGCCTTGTTTGAAAGTTTGTAGTAAAAGTTTGTATTTACCTCGGTAAATACTTTCCTGATCTTATGGGCTCAGTCACTTATTCTGAATAAAACTTTAAGTCCATTATGTGAATTTTTGTTACTTTAAGTGTCAGAAAGCAGGATTGTTTAGGATATTCTAGCAACTGCGGACTGATAGTCAGTGAATGTGCAGTTTTACAGTCTGATACATAATACACCTAGATGATGAAATTCTAATGTCGTATTGAAGTTTAAGACTAGGAACTAGTCGGTGACATCATGATCAGCCCATTAATAAAAACCCATAACTACTAAACAAAGGAGCTCTTTAACAATATGTTGTTATATAGGGACCTTTTTGAATCAGGGCATAAAATGCCTGTATTCTTTCCCTCCACTGCTTCACAGTTTCTCTAGTGGGATCAAATAGGGTTGTAGTGCATGTTTACTTTCTTGTTAGAACCATTTATATTGAACAGGGTCTGATACAGCATAATAGAAGTGCTAACCTTGGTGTAATAAGACTTACTGGGTCACCTAAATAGATTGGAGCCATTATTCTTGTCACCACATAATTAAACTTGTACTTTTCCTGCTGTAAGAAGCCAGCATTTGCCATGAAAGATGGCTACAATTCTTCCAGCTCTGCCACTGCGAGTGATGAATGTCGACCCTGAGCGCAATGTCGTCATCGCTCATTAAACAGCAGGTTTGGCAGGTTTTTTCCCCCCCCTTTTGTGTGCAAAGATATGAACAAGATGTCAGACAGAGGATGGGACAACGGTCGTTTGAGGAGGACGGGGGTTTGGATGGAGGTTCAACTTAAGGATACGATCAGTGCCTGGAAACAACACACTACCCCGGACCATTTCAGCCATGATACAGCCAACAGACCAGACATCAACTGAAAAATGAAATGACAACCACCGAATTAGCATGCAGGACTGAAAACCAAATGGAAAAAAAAATGAAAATAAGAACAAGAGGAGAGGGGAAATTATAATCCATAAACACGATGATGTTCGTGCAAGGTGACACATGACGCAAAATGACCTGCATGCATCTGAGAGCACTCTCACACCTGGATCAGTGTTTAACAGGTGTTTGTCTCCATCATAGCTGCAAAAATGTATGTTTACTTCTCCTTCAGACCATGACTTTTAACATTTATGAGAACTTTGTTTTTTTGCAAAAATGCAATTTAATGTTCTCTGTATCCTCACTGCAACTTAAGCTGGAAAGTGTTATCTAATGATGCCAAGAAATCATTTTTTTGTGTTAAATTTTAGATTAAGAGTTTTTCTTTCACATTACAACAAAAGCCATACGCTAAGCAGTTCGAGGATACTGGAGGGCATTTTATGCAGTTCACTTCTCAGCTATGGCAGAGCAAACTATCAATTCTATTTCAGGTCTTTCATGTGACAGTCATGGTGCTCGAAGCAACAGTGTTGCTGCTCGAGTGAGTGAGGAGGGAGTCGAGCCAGTGGATCTGCAGGAAGAGCAGGTGGGCGGCTGCAAGTCAAGGTGTCAGGCAAATCCAAGAAACAGAATTTCTATAGCTGCGATGTATTTGATGAGAAAGAAAAATAACAAAAAATAAAAATCAGGAAACAAAAGAAGATCTGAAAAGGTGACTGTTTTGAGGCCATCTTCATTTCACATGAAATGCCAGACACTGCTACAAGCAGCTCAAGGATACAATCCCTTCCTGGAAAAAGGATTTTGTGGCGAACCATTTCTGCCATAATGCAGCCCACAGCCCAAATATCCACTACATATGCGCAGCATCAAAGGAGGGAGAAGAGAATAACCCAAAACAATGAAATAAAATAAGAAAGAAAGATGCAACAAGTCAGCAGGAAAAAAAAAAGAATCAGGTCAGTGTTTCTGATGAGCATTAGTTTTTATGAGACCCTCTAATTGTTTTTTGAGAGGGGACTTGTACTACCTGCACCTGTGCTCTAGGGCAATATGTACACTTTAAATCAACAGAATTTTAAAAGTAACAAACAAACAGTGCAGCTCTCCAATTACATTTAGTGTTTTTGCTTCCACCTGACTCTCAGCATGTTATTAGCCAATGAATTCAGTCTTTATTTCCTTACTGGGACAGAACATTATAACAAAACTGTTGCACTCGTGGGCTTCTCTAGACATTTTATGTCCAGTATTACGGTAACCTAATGAGCTGTGCTGGCATTCACCTTACAGTGTCTGCAGCTCAGTGCTGATAATGTCAATATCTCACACAATCACAGCAGAGAATCTCAGACTTCCCACAACAAGGCCATCTTCTTAAAAGGAAATGCTCATCTAACACAAACCACCGGCACCACAGCTGCACCCAATGCGTCTCCCTAGCTTTTACTGCACTGTTATAGATTTTTATCTATATACAGAACTGAGGTTTTAGTGGTGATAGGTTTTAATCACATATCGCAGTACATCTCTTATGCTTCGTTTCATCTCTGCTAGCTTTGGGCTGCACTAATTCACAGCACAGTCCTCCTAGTTCTCTACTAATCTTTCTGCTCAACTATGTAATATTGGTGCTCTGGCATCTAATGGATCAATATGACATATTATACCATACGTCAACTTCTGTGCTTCAGACTGCCTTGCTCAAACTGTGATGTGTTTCAAGCAGGGGTGCACGGTGAAACTGCTGAAGCATGCATTAGTGCCTGTATTCATACTGAGGTTTACTTTTTGGCTTAGCTGAGCTGAGCTCAGGCAACTTGTTAATAAAACATCAAACACATGCTAAAACACTGCTGGGCACCACAGTCCTCAGACAGGAAGTTCCCCACAAAGCACCGATGCCACACATGCCAACTCCCCCCCTGAGCGTAACCTTTACAGGAAAAGGGAGTGTGTGCCTGTGTGTGGGAGAGAGTGTTTGGGAAGTGATCCTGAAACATCTCAGGGGGTGAGGGCCATGCAGCAGGCCAGGCAGCAGCTCCTCATTAGCCGGTCGCTGTCAAGAAGCCGCTTCATCCACTTCCTGCACTTACCGTTGGCCTGGTAGCCCATTCCCAGGATGACTTCAGGGGCGCGGTAGTAACGCGTCACCACGTAGGGCGTCATGAGGAGACCAGTGGCGGCCGTCCGGGCCAAACCAAAGTCCAGAATCTTCAGTGTGCAGTCGGACTTTACCACGATGTTGCTGGGTTTCAGGTCCTGTTCAAACACAACACCACCGCAAAAGTTACAACCTGACATAGATTAAACATTTCACAAAAGACAACTAAAAGACTTGACTGAAAATCAAACTCGCTTTGCAAGGAGACTTTTTTTTGGTGCAGGGACAAATATTCCTAGAAATGTCTATATATGGGAAACACAGTCGCTGGTGTAATGGGGCTCAAATATCAGGGTTTGTTTTCCCTCAGAAGAGGCGATCATTCTCTCCTCTACTAAATGAAAAGCTGATACCCACCGAAAGGATGATGAATCACTGTAACCACAAAGTCTTTGTTTTGTTTGGTTACACCATTTCATCCTTGTTTATCTGTTCTCTTGAGTTCAGTGTGTTCATTTCCCTGTGTGCTTTTTTTTGGCAATGCTTCCTTACAAGAACTTAAAAAACAGCCCATCTGCTCAAGGGTGTCTCCTCTCTTCTGAAGCTAACCTGACAGAATCGAGAGGAACTATAAGCAATCCTGCGATAAAGACTCATTGCCTATGGCTATAACCTGGCCATATGCCAGGTGATTTATTGCAATAATTTCCCCCTTTCAATCTTATTTGCATGCAGGCTAATCTGATAACATCTTAATGAGCCTCGTCTGGTTTTGAGAAGAAAATAAACAGACTACACCTGAAGGGTACTCACTGGCAAACGCTAATTTCAGGAAATCTTTAATGCGCTACAGCTGAAAATCCTCCTGATAATAATTATCATCACTTGTTAATCATAAGAACATCAGACTGGAGGGCTAAACCACAGTCAGTCATACTGCCACCTCCATAGGTAGCTTCTGAGCAGCTGAAACAGACCAGAGAGCTCTGATCACTGAGACAATGCCCCCAAAAAAACGAGAGCACGATCTCTGGCGATCCGTGACTCACGTTGCATCTGTTCACCTGATGAAAGCTTCGCGTGCCAAGCTGTGCCAGTGTGAGCGAGGCTGGTTAGCTCCGCCTGCGGTTCAATTAGTTCTGGCTGGCAGAGCAAGAGGAGCTCTGCTAATCTACTGGAGCACATCTCTCTGAGGGTGATTGACAGGAGGCTGCCAGTCACTCTGTAAGTGTGTCCATATGAAAAACCTATTCATACAGCTGTTGATGCCTCAGGATGTGTACTGTCATTCTGTGTGTGATCTTTCAAGGTAACGACAAGTGTGCAGTGTGTGTCTCCACTGCAACCTGTAAATGTGTGATTGTGTTATCTGGTGCTTTCATGTTAGAAACGTCAGTAAATGTAAATGCAATGAGATCCAGTCAACTGCAGCTTTAAAAGAGCGCCTTGACATTTTAGCAGGCAAACTTATCCTGTGGACGGGCTGGAAGGTTCCACTTTTATGTCTGCACACTAAAGAAGCTGCAAGAACCCATAAAGCTTAGCCCACAAGCATGCCATCTATAGTGTATATCATGGCAGGAAGTTAAATTACATCACATTTTACTTAGAGATGATTTAAGCATTGGTTTGCACAACTGGTCAGCAAAAACGTACCACCGTCACTGCCTTCCTCCAACCACCCTACTGTGTTTTCACTACTACACTTCGATATCTTTCAGTGGTCTCATATTTTTCCTTTGATGTGAAACTTTAAATTCATAAAAACACAGACTTAACTCAGTGTAAGCTTCAGCTTGCAACTGCTCCCAGTCACATCTGTACAGCTGCATATATGGCCCCCCTGGTATGGCTTACCCTGTGTATGATCCCTGCGGCGTGCAGATGTTTGATTCCACATAACATCTGGTAGAGCAGGTACGACAGCCTCTCGTGGTCCAGCTCCATCTGAATCACCTGACAGAGGTTGGCATCCATCAGTTCCATTACTAGATACCTGCAAGGAAAGAGGTTCAAATAAGCACACAGGCAGAGACAAACAAACACAGGGGCTTTTTATGTTTGTTTCAGTGGGTGTATTACAGTGTATAGATGCAGCATGTGCACGTGCCTGACTCTGTATTACGTTTCCTACATGCCAATAGAATATGAAGCGACATTAAAGTGTGAGATTCTCTCACCCAATCAGCTTTAATTTGCCTGGCATTTTGGAAATGACAGTACGGTATCTCCTCCAAACAGTGATGATGTTATCACAGTTGTCAGCTGTTACATCATCAGTCACTACATGGAGTAAGAAACCGCTGACAGATTTTTTTTTTTTTGTTACAACAACAAAAAACAAAGCAACATCTTTGTGTGAGAACGATCATTTACAAAGCAGAACCTGTGCTTGCACACAGCTTATAAAATACTGAAACTGGCTACAATGCATTACCAATAGTATGG
Organism: Maylandia zebra; assembly: GCF_041146795.1. NCBI lineage: Eukaryota > Metazoa > Chordata > Actinopteri > Cichliformes > Cichlidae > Maylandia > Maylandia zebra. Next base: position 9,811,545 of record NC_135174.1, on the reverse strand, counting down.
GTACACATATGTATGTGCCGGTATACATTCAAGTAAACAAACACCAAAGCAAATGCAGTGTTCATCCTCCAACTCTGCGATGGCCCCGCTACCCTCTGGCTACGATTTGTCCAGTTTCCTTTTTAGCTCCACAGCAGAGTACACACACACACACACACACACACACACACACACACACACACACACACACACACACACACACACACTCTGGGCTTCAAAAGGATGGCATTAATCATGTTCGTTCCCATCATACTCTTGGTAACCATCACTTCCCCCACATCCCAGCATTCCCCTCTGATTTTACAGCTACTTACACGGACATCTTGTCGACTTCGAAACACATCCAGGGCAACTAAAGTGCATTCATACATGGCACATATACAGTGGGGCAAAAAAGTATTTAGTCAGCCACCGATTGTGCAAGTTCCCCCACCTAAAATGATGACAGAGGTCAGTAATTTGCACCAGAGGTACACTTCAACTGTGAGAGACAGAATGTGAAAAAAAAAATCCATGAATTCACATGGTAGGATTTGTAAAGAATTTATTCGTAAATCAGGGTGGAAAATAAGTATTTGGTCACCTCAAACATGGAAAATCTCTGGCTCTCACAGACCTGTAACGTCTTCTGTAAGAAGCTTTTCTGTCCCCCACTCGTTACCTGTATGAATGGCACCTGTTTGAACTCATCATCTGTATAAAAGACACCTGTCCACAGCCTCAAACAGTCAGACTCCAAACTCCGCCATGGCCAAGACCAAAGAGCTTTCGAAGGACACCAGGAAAAGTATTGTAGACCTGCACCAGACTGGGAAGAGTGAATCTACAATAGGCAAGCAGCTTGGTGTGAAAAAATCAACTGTGGGAGCAATCATCAGAAAATGGAAGACATACAAGACCACTGATAATCTCCCTCGATCTGGGGCTCCACGCAAGATCTCATCCCGTGGGGTCAAAATGATCATGAGAACGGTGAGCAAAGATCCCAGAACCACACGGGGGGACCTGGTGAATGACCTGCAGAGAGCTGGGACCAAAGTAACAAAGGTCACCATCAGTAACACACTACAACGGCAGGGAATCAAATCCCGCAGTGCCAGACGTGTTCCGCTGCTGAAGCCAGTGCATGTCCAGGCCCGTCTGAAGTTTGCCAGAGAGCACATGGATGATACAGCAGAGGATTGGGAGAATGTCATGTGGTCAGATGAAACCAAAGTAGAACTTTTTGGTATAAACTCAACTCGTCGTGTTTGGAGGAAGAAGAATACTGAGTTGCATCCCAAGAACACCATACCTACTGTGAAGCATGGGGGTGGAAACATCATGCTATGGGGCTGTTTTTCTGCCAAGGGGACAGGACGACTGATCCGTGTTAAGGACAGAATGAATGGGGCCATGTATCGTGAGATTTTGAGCCAAAACCTCCTTCCATCAGTGAGAACTTTGAAGATGAAACGAGGCTGGGTCTTCCAACATGACACTGATCCAAAACACACCGCCCGGGCAACAAAGGAGTGGCTCCGTAAGAAGCATTTGAAAGTCCTGGAGTGGCCTAGCCAGTCTCCAGACCTCAACCCCATAGAAAATCTGTGGCGGGAGTTGAAAGTCCGTGTTGCTCGGCGACAGCCCCAAAACATCACTGCTCTCGAGAAGATCTGCATGGAGGAATGGGCCAAAATACCAGCTACTGTGTGTGCAAACCTGGTAAAGACCTATAGTAAACGTTTGACCTCTGTTATTGCCAACAAAGGTTATGTTAGAAAGTATTGAGTTGTATTTTTGTTATTGACCAAACGTTACAGGTCTGTGAGAGCCAGAGATTTTCCATGTTTGAGGTGACCAAATACTTATTTTCCACCCTGATTTACGAATAAATTCTTTACAAATCCTACCATGTGAATTCATGGATTTTTTTTTTCACATTCTGTCTCTCACAGTTGAAGTGTACCTCTGGTGCAAATTACTGACCTCTGTCATCATTTTAGGTGGGGGAACTTGCACAATCGGTGGCTGACTAAATACTTTTTTGCCCCACTGTATATAGTATAGCTACAGCTCTTGACAGGTGAGTGTCAGGCTGGTGACAGATTGTGGCCAATCAGCCTGAAAACTGGTTCATTCCTGTCACCAGCTGATTCAGTCTGTGCTTTTCTAATATTCACCATGAAATGTGCACACCTGACATCCCACTGACTATAAAGCATCATTTCCCTGAAGTATTTAACGTGAGGCACAACAAGAGATCCGGCTAAGCCCCCAAAAAGATCATCTAAGCCCCCGGCGTTCTGTATCCTGTATTGATTTGAGCAGCTGCGATTTGACTCGCTGATACTCACACATCTTGGAATTCCTCCAGTGTCTTCTGTGGTGTGAATACATTTAACAGCCCAATAATCTGCAACAACAACAACAAAAAAAAGTGTAATTGCTGGAGTTGTTTTGTATATTTGACAACATCTTCACATCCACGTCCCTGGACACGAAGGCCAACTCTTAATTTGAAAAGTTAAACGAGGAAGCGTTAGCATTATTTATGAATAACAGCAGGATAGTTTCCTCATTCACACCTCCGAGGCAGCAGCACCGAGAAGTTTGTGGTCATTCAAAACACTATTTTTTATGGTTCGTTTCCATGTGTGGCGCTCAGCAGGTTCTGCTTTAAAACAAACATATTGTCCAGTTCTTTTTGCTTCCCTGCTGACTCATACTTTACACAACTCTGAATATAGTGACTCTAAAGATCAATACTTAAATCATTGTAATGGACAGGAATGAGAATAGCATTTAAATGCATCCTGCTAACACTTTTCAAAGCTAATTGTCCCCTTTAATTTCTACTGTACATTCTCTGCTCCTGCTTAAATTATACTTCTATTCAATGCTCAGGTTTATCTACATGAAATGCACCTACACTATACAGTCAAAAGGTAAGGCTATCCTCTAACGTCTAAAGAATTAGACCAAAACATTCAAACCATGCAAAAGAAACAAAAATGCCATTAAATTCTGGCTCTTACATTCTTGTGGTTGACACATTTCATTAGCACCAGTTCCCTGTAGGCCCGTTTTGCATGAGTTTGATTCTGAAAGGGTCGGCTCAACTTCTTGATGGCAACGTTCCTCTCCAAGTTGTGGTCGTACGCCGAACTGGGGTGAAGGAGCACAGGAGAAATTCAGTCAGCAATAATGGATGTTAAAAATTGTTCTTTGTTTTTGTTGTTTTTCCCTGACGGCCAAAGGAATATGAAGATTTTGCCTTTTTCAGCTTTATTTATTAGGGACAGTAGAGACTGACAGGAAAGGAAGAGCAGAGGAAGAGAGAAATAGCGCCACTGAACTAAAGTGAGCCAAGTCTGTTGCTAATATTTTGCCCATAATATACACCTAAGGGGAGCTATACTGAATGTGGCAGTCTCTAAAAAGTTATCCCTTGTGTTGCACTTAAGTCCAAAAATCTGTAGTTCTGCAAACTGCCATAAAGCCCAATGACCCCTGGGTTAAATGACCAGCTTTACAATAGAAACAAACATGTTTACATCCCATTACCAAAAAATGATTTCCCCGGTCATGAAAGCCATACACGAACTACATTTTGATATAAATCATCAAATAAGGTTTCGATGTTGTGTATGTTTAAAGGTTACAGAAAGCTACAGCTTCACAGCCAGTAACAGAACCACTCGACCTGAAGTCTTGACCACGTTTGCGGCGCCTTTTGAAGCATTTTTAATATAATCATTTGACAAATAGCATGCCTTGCTCGGTTTTAAATCTGACCAAATATACCATATGTGGTTTGAGAGAATTTTAGAAATCCATCTAATAGAACATATAACACGCTCCCCGAGGCCTTAGAAAGAGAGAGGGAGACCTATTTTTTACATTATTTAAACAACTAAGCTTGGTTTTTCTTCATTTCTGCAACCAAAATATTAAATCTTTACACCCGTACGGTTTCCTTTTAAATAAAAGAAACAAATTTAGTTGGTAATAACGGATAAACTGAGGATCGGAAATTTCTATGCAGAATGAGTCAGCAAACTTTGTCTATTGAGCAATACATTCGGACAGCCCATAATGCCTCCTCCTACTTTAAACTTAGGTTGGTTACTCTATCTGTTAAAAACAAAACAAAAACAACATCGCTGCCAATGAGCTTAGGTTTATAATTGGCTGGATAAAGCACCACGTAGACCCAAATTCTTTTCTTGTCAATGCCGGCCATAAGTGATGTTTCATATACAGAGATGTACATTAGTAATGCCAAGTATGCTTTACACTGTCAGAGGAACTTTAGTTATAACTGTAGAAAATGCGCGAACATGTTTAGTCCTGCTGTGCTGCTCTGTTTTATGCCGCTAAAATGTCAGCAAATGCTCTTAAATGTCACGTTAAAGAGCTCCACTGTGCAGCTGTCATAGAAATAAAATGAATAGTCAAACAAGTGTACAAACAAACACATTTACAATTGTTTTATGTAGCATCCCTCTGTAGGATTTTCTAGTAATATTTTTATAATCTTCATATGAGCGGATTCTCTTGTAGGTGGAACTCAACTGTGTCATTTTGTGAGGACTAGAGTCAGATGGTGCAGAAATGTGAGTGTGCAGAATGCCTGAAGCAGAACGTGCACGTTAAAAAGGGCTCTGTGTTGTAATTGCTTTGTAGTCCACCCCTCATGTGAGTGGGTCTGTATGCCTGAATTGATGATATTAGGAATATCCCCTCTCCCTGACATAACAGACAAGAAACTGAGCATTTAGAGCAGTGTCAAGCCTGAGCTTTTGGTTCTTAGGGATTACTTGTACATACCTGAATTTATTACTTTAAACAAAACTTTGATCACGTGTGTACGACCTCACGGCGTCGTAACATTACAGATGGGACAGAAAATAAAGAAACGTTTAACAGGCCCACTATTAATCCTTTTCCAGCACTAAGCACTGCAGTTGTTGAGATTTTGTAGCCAGCAAGTTCTTACATGACAAGCTAAAGTCTTAGCTGACACTCTTAACTGTGTTGTGCATCAGTTTTCTGGTATTCCTACCTGGTATGAGGAAGAGAGAAGGTTAATGACAGCAAAGACGCTAGATGAGTTCGTCAAGCTCATCTTATGTTACAAGTTGAAATGGATTCATTCTGACAGCTCATGTGATTTTGATGGGCCAATCAATCAACCACTTGATGCATAAGCAAAAAAAAATAAAAAATATTCATGGCTCATTGCAAATATGAAAGAATACCAAAAAAAAAAAAAACCCTAGAAAATTTTAGAAACCAATTGTGGTGTGGATCAGTTCACTCCAACACCTAACCCTCTCACATCAACAAAACTTCACAGGAAAGATAACACCACACGGTGCTGTCAACAAATAGAATATTATGCATCAATTTTCTGTGTTGTATGCAACTTATGCTGCTCTTTTTACATCTGTTCTTATCAACTTTCGTCAACGGCAGCCGGCAAAGTCCAAGGTGTGCTTTTCAAGCTTTCATCAAATGTTAGACAGGTTTTGGTGGTGAAGTTAAATCTAACTTTTCGCTGAGTAAAGAAGTGACCAATCTGCAAGTGAAGGTTGTCATCTGGGTCAGCAGAAAGTAAATATACTCACCAAACAATTCCCTGTGCGCCGGATCCAATGGGTCTTAGGTTCTGGTAGCGCTTTAAAACTGTAAAAGTTGAATCGCCCACATCTATACTGTAGTACTCCCTTTCACGCTTGTTTCGGTTCATGGTGAAGTCTTGGACACAATCGGTGACTGGGCATCCAAATGGAGCTCGCCTCTCAAGACCTGCAAAGTATTAACAGGAGATCAGACTATAGAGATTTCTAGAACACGTTTCAATCAAGAAACACTATAGCTGTGTGTTACAGCACACCCTCTTTATGTTTAAAGCCCAGTGTAAAATCAGTGAGCCATAAACAGTTGTCCCCAGGCAAAGTATATGAACAGGTCCTACCAGCATCCAAGTTGCCGTTTGTTATCTCTGCCAATAACTATTTTTCCACCGTCCTTTTTCTTTTTTGGCATATTTACAATTTGTGCATAAAAATGTGAATGACAAAGCAGAAAAGTGTTGAAAATGCATCTCCGTGTGTCTGTAAATGCTACAATTGACAGACTAAGCAGATAAATCATCGAGTAAATGATACACACTGTACTGTGCTGAGACTGGAGGAACAAATCTATCAGATCTGAGCAAAGACCACCCTCACTGACTCATTACATCAAACAAAACAGAAAAGCTACATTTTCAACAGTGTTTTTCTCAAGGCTTTCCTGTTCAGGAAATGCAAGTAAACAAGTTCTAAAAACTGGAGTTACTTCAGTTACCATGTGGGACTAGTTCCAAAAGTCCATACCCACAGATCAACTGCACAGCACATAAACAAATAGATTTGGCTTTAAAGGCACAGTGACAGTCTGCTCTTAAGTTTCTCTGGTGCTCAAAATTACACAGGTTACTAACCAAGCTAGGTAGCAGGAACATATATTAGTTGATCACTCCTCTGTGGTACCCTTTCTTCCAGTTGACAGTCACATAATCCTCTTTTTCAGTAGTACCTACTCGGATCGACTCGGCACGGTTCGCCACGGTTTTCAGTATTTTCCCATAAGGTCATAGTACCTGGTACCAGGTACTTTTTTAGTACCTGCTCGACCGGGATGCCAAGCGATCCGTGCAGGTACTAAAATGTGACGTCGCCACACCGCAGTAGCATCACTGAATGAGTCATGAGAGCGTCTCGTTCACAAAAATTGAAGCCACCGAACCCCCCCCCCCCCCCAAAAAGAAACAAAACAAAATGGCTGTGTTCCCCAGGTCTCACAAAAAGCCACATGTCCACCTTTGTTGTAGCGTTCATGTTGCAAATTAATTACATTGCTGGATGCCCAGACGTGTTGCTATGATGACAAGCACGCACACTGGGTTGTGAACCAGTCGATCCGAGTCCGAGTAAGTATTAATGGGAAAAGGGGTTATACTGTTTTGAAAGAAATAAAAAACAAAAACGAAAGTTCAAAACTAATGAGTGATGTGACAGTGGCTAGGTCCATCTTTTATCTACAGGTTATAGTTTTCTTATAGAAAAGAAAACTGCACCGAATTTAAAACGGATATTTGAAGAATTTCTGTTGAAGCACTCAGGAAAGTATTTCCATACACTATCCCACAATATAGGCCGTCTGACACAGTTTATTATCTCACAATGGCTACTAGTTAATTCAATCAAACAAGCCAGGAGGAAGCAGTTATCTTATCGGTTACATTTAATCAAATGTTCACAGTGTTAGCATTATGTATGACCCTGTCATAATGAATATTTAGGATCATTATCTGTACCAAACAAAATCAGATTTATTTCTTGAAAATAATTGACTTGTAGTGATCAGGTCTACGGCAGCGCAAAACATAATGGTACAAATCCTGTCTTGCTTTCTTCCGCTTCTCCCCCCCCATTCAAACCCGGAAGAACTCATTAATCTCAGAAAAATCAAACCAGCCGTGTCTTGAATCCTAAAGGAAGCTTCATCAACTGTAATGACAACTAAGCCTCTGCAATCCAACTTATAGCCCAGAGGACCTGCGCACACATATATAAATTCCAAAGGTCAGGGCGACGGGAGCAGTGATCAAGGCACAGAGGAAGAAGGAAGCCGGGTTTCGTGCAGGAGATGAAGATGACAAATCATTAGTGGAATTTGGAGCATTGTGCTGAGGAGGTTGGCTGTGTAGTGATAGCTGTACGTTCCACGGGTCATTCCCTGAACTGGATTTCTCCAGCTACTGCAGGCAGACCACACCCCACCCTCTTCCTTTTTAGTATCAGTCAGCCCACCAACCTCCTCTACTCTGTTTGATACACAGAAATTAAGAACTTATTATCTAGGATAGCTTTCAAAGAAATATGTCTATTAACAAAATCATATTAAACAAAGCACTCTGTTGGTAAGAGTAGTACAACAACAAATACTGTTTTGGTATGGAAGATATTATTTGGGAAAAAACCCCTTTATAACAGCAGTGGAGTCATCTTAAATTCTGTGATTACTTACTAAGATTAATCTAGAAAGCAAGTGACCGATACCAGTGCCAGCTTTTAAACCTGGGGGTAGTGTGCCTGTGTTGCTCTATCCTTTCACTGCTGAAGCATTAGTTAGTGGTGGGGTCTCTCTCTTGGAATTGAATCATTCTGTTCCAGTCAATTTGAAAAATGGCAGCAGAGGCATAAGTAGCAGAAACAGCAGTACCGAACAGATGTGGTATGGCTGTGATGACTCGATATGTAGTATATCTAAGAAGGTGTGTATGAGGATTAGAGATGGACCGATCCGATATTACGTATCGGTCCGATACTGACCTAAATTACTGGATCGGATATCGGAGAAAAATAAAAAATGTAATCCGATCCATTAAATATCACGAAAGCACCTCACAAAACTTGCAACACCCGTAACTCACCTCAGAATGTTAGCACGTCGGAGCAGTATGCATCACGTGATAGAGCGGCTGTGGCATGCGGGACCTGTCGGTGGTCTGGATAGCATTTGGAGCTTCGCTAGCAACCTGGCATTTCATCTCCGACAAAGTTATCCCCGAGAGAAGTAAAGCAAGTGTGTAAGTCCATCTCTGAATGTAAAGCATTCCTGCGTTAAGCTTAACAAGCGACTGCCTCTTCTTGCTGCTACTTCAATCATGAAACTGCTTAATGATCAGCTGATCGGCTTTTCTGTCGCGAGTCCGTGTCTCTAGTTTGCTTTTGGCCCACTTTGCACCAGAAAGAGGAAACCAGCGGCTGAACAACAGCAGCACATTTAAGCTTGATCAGCTGTTGTTAGAATGTATTTAATATTACTTTCTACGTAGCTGACGCTGGTAACTGTGCAGGGGCGGATCTAGCAAAGTTTAGCCAGGGGGGCCGACAGGGCATGAACAGGGGAAAGGGGGCACAAAGACATACTTTTCTTTCTTATTCTCATTTAAAATGTCGAGCTTTTAATAAATAATTATCTGACAGCCAAAGTTTTAATTTGATGCAAAATGAATAGAAGTCAATTACTGTATATAGTGACTATTAAGTCATTCATTCATATATGTATATATATATATATATATATATATATATATATGCTATAGTACTTTTTCCTTTGGGAAGGTACCATCTGTGCAGTCTGCAATTTTGTTGAAGAAAGATGTTGAATCTATTTAATATTTCTTGAAAAATAATTGATTTCTGTGCATTTTCTTTCACACTGCATCAAATTAAGGTTGATTACGTCGACTAAGCATCATGAGGTGGAGCGTGAGGGGTGGTTTCCTATTTTTTATTTATTTATTTTTGTTGTTGCTAGGAGTTGGAACCCTATTAGTTAGGTTGCTTAATATTTACGCTAAGTACTCTTTAAAATACCAGAATAGGGAGGATGGTGTAGGTTTAAGTTTATTAGATTGATCAGTATTGCTGAACTATGAAAAAAAAATTTTGCATACAGGTATAACAGAATAGCTTTAGTGTAGTTGTTGTTTTAAACTTGAGTATGAACTTATACAAAATGCAGCAAGATATTTAAAAAACAGTTTTGTTGATTAAAAAACACTATATCGGATTCATATCGGTATCGGCAGATATCCAAATTTATGATATCGGTATCGGACATAAAAAAGTGGTATCGTGCCATCTCTAATGAGGATACAGCACAGTGTAGGATTTCAGAAGGGTCAAGTACCTATGGCACATTTAATGCATAAGTATAAAACCCAGAACACACTTTCAGTCAAACAAACAGTGATTACTGCTGCTGCCCCTCCACGTGACCAACACAGGTGCATTTCAAAGAACAGAAGAAAACACAGCCAACTGCTGAGGGCTAGAACATTCAGCTTTATCTCATTTTCTTCACTTTTGCTTCAACGCTGCTTTGAAGGACTGAAGTCAAGAACACCTCAGTTAAACCTGAGTCACATCTGAGACGCAGTGCAGAAAGGAACTGAGTCACTGCGCTTGCCCAACAGTGACGGCTGTGAAAGCACCCAATACGTACTGAGACTGGATCTGTTAGACCACATTCTGAAGTGGTCTACGTCACACGGGGTCACATTCTTTTTGTTGCGTTTCTTCAAACGCGGCGGTAGTCACGTCAAATAATGTGCCTCCTGCCACATTTTTAAAAATACACTATTTGTTTTGCATATAGCTGTTGGCTCTAATTCCAAGTATCAAAAATGAGATGCGCGTCTGTTTGAAGACGTATCTTTTGAGTTTTAATTAAAACTAACAAACCCGAATTACAAGAAACCAACAGATTCATTCAGAAATGGATGTTTATACTGGCTCACATGCCACCCTGCTGTAAACACAGCTCTGCCTGCGCTGCTTGTGTTTTGTCTTTTCTGCTTCTCCTCATCTGTGCCCTCTCCTCTCCTGCTGCATTATTCTCTTTGACTCTGATCAGAACATCTCTCTTCCCCGTTGCAGAACCATGTCAAAATTCGGCATCTAAGCCGGACGGCGAAGAGGTACAGGGATGAATACAGAGCACAACTTACAAACAACCCTGAACACAAGCAAGAAGTGTGCTGCTGGATGTTGAACAAAAAGACACACAGTGTATACAACAAAGGGTACACAACAAAACAGCAGGAGAAACAATAATAAATGTGCTAGCTGCTAAATTCAATAACAGTCTTCATGCATTTTTAATCAGAGTTTACCTACACAGGCTCTCTGGATTGGCATTTCAGCTGAAGGAAAATGCAACATTTTGCTGTGTTAATGTGACGTAATAGTATCCAACTGTGCACTCAATGTCCCTCATACATTAAACCTGCAGCCATCCTTCCCTTAAACTCCAACCAGCTCTTCTACGATGCTTCAACCGACACTAGTCTGAGCCTTACAGCCCTTATGGTGCCTTTCCAATGTGCAAGCTGATTCCACAGGCGCTAATGCAGCCCATACCATCAGTGATGCAGGCGTTTGAACTGAGTGCAGATAAGAAGCCCAATGGTCCCTGTCTTTTTCAGTCCACAGACTAAACCAAATTAAACCAAACGCACCTTTTAACTCGTGTGTCTTTGAACCACACAGTCAGATTGTTTTGGTTATTCTTGTGTTTAGGATCTCTCTCTTTGCACTGGTCTCTTTGGCTCAACTACATGCTGGATTGGGTTCATAACCCTCTTTGGCTCTCGGAAGAGGTGGACACATCTTTCTCCCTCTCCCTCCCTTATCTTCCCTGCTGCTGCTTCTATGTGTTTGTCTAGTCTCGTCTAACTCTAACCCTCAAAGAGTTTCCCAGTCTTGTTCTCTAAAACCTAAAGAATTATGGATTTGATCAACTGCTCCTGTAATGGAATTGACACCCTGCTAGGCTTGGGAGAGCCCGATTGTCCTGCGGAGACGTTTGCTGCCGGATACTCGATGGTCGGTTGCGTCGTGTGTCTGGCGACACTCTCGATGGAGGACAATGAACGACATCTACCAATTTGGAACCACGATAACAGAGTTCGGGCTGATTGGAGCTGGCTTATCGAAGAAGCGGCTACAGCTGTTCAAAATCCCATAAGTCTGGCAGACATGATAGACGATAGCAGGGCTTTGAGTACTCAGACTGTGTTTTGAACGCAATATGGATAAGATCTTGGAGAAGAACAACGGGAATTGAGATAATTGGTGACCAGTGATGGACATTAGACCAACTGTAAAAATTGGATGCAGTTGTTCGCACTAAACCCAAACATTCATCATCTTCACTCATGCGGCCCCCCTGGCGCCAGCTGAAGGCCTGTCAAGGTTGAAGCTGACTGGAACAACAAATTCTTCCCATGATAACAGGATTGTTGTCAGAACTCTTTGTCCCTCCTTCAAGGCCACCTGGGTCCACTGGAGACTGTTGACCTTCGCTTAACCGGGCGTGGTGACACACCGCTGAACACGGGATACACACATGCACACACACGAAACATGTACACTGATACTGACACGCCCTCACTATCACCCTCCCTCCCCCGAATCCAACGCCTCCTGCTTACCTCCCATCCAATGTGGACAACGGATCAGCTGGAGGCGCAATCGAAGATTGCAGCGGTCCCAGATCAGCTGTACACACTGGAATACTCTCCCATGTTGCTTGTCTGTGTTTTATTGTGTTATGGTGTGTTGATTAGAGATGGGTATCGAAACCTGGTTCTTGTTGAGAACCGGTTCCCACTGTTTCACTGACGTCATTCAGTTCCAGTCGCCCTGAATGACGTCACCACGTTGCGGAGCGTCATTTACCTGGCAGGAAACACGGCGCCTAAGCGGCTCAAACGCTCAAAAGTTTGATTACACTTTACGAGAACGGATGACAACAGGGCAACTTGCAATACTTGCAAAGTAGATATTTCATTTAAGGGAGGAAACACTACGAATATGCAAAAGCATTTGCTCACAAAACACGCGATGACCTTAAATGAATGTCGTGTTTTTAATTCCGCTCCGGACTCGTGAATCTCAACCCAGCAGCAGCGGTAACGTTTGCACGTCCTCTCCCGTTAATGCGGCGGATAAATAATCAACTAACAGTGCATATTATGTTAGCGCGATCTGTCTTATTACAAAACCTGCCATTGCTGTGCATTTAGGTGACCATGATGAGAGAGACAGAGTCTGGCTCAGATGCTGGCAGTTCTCGCTGCAGTCTACCGGTAGCATCTCCTTTCAGGCCAGGATAGACGAATGTCACCGAGCAGTGACTAAGTTTGTGGTAAAAGGCTTGCACCCATTTGCCACAACAGATGCCCCGATTTTCGGTAAGTGAATGTGTTTAATTGTAGGCAGGGACATTACTGGATATTCTTGTGTAATTGCTACAGAAGAATATTTATTTTTTTATTTTACATTTACAATTTTTTTTCCTGGGGACCCTGTGACACCCCATTGAAGAGCCGTAGGCTGTGGATCTCTTAAGATGTCACTGTTGGGTTTGTAAGGCCATGTTACTCATAAATTTCTATCTTGTTCAAAGAGAAGATATAAAACAAAAGTTCTAAGCTAATCGACCTTAGTGTTCTCCTTTTTTTTTTTTTTTTTTTAAAAGAATCGATAAGAGAATCGTTAAAGAATCGAATCGTTAAACAGAATCAAAAATGGAATCGGAATCATGAAAATCTTATCAATACCCATCCCTAGTGTTGATATCTGTGCATTCCTGTATTATCCTTTTGTGTAACACATTTCGATGTTTTTTTTCCCCCTTGCTACCTGGCCTGACCTGTCTCCCCAATGTGATGTTTGTGTATTGTATGTACGGTTGGCAAGGTCTGTCATCTCGGTTGTGAGCAACTGCAACTGACAAATAAAGGCTACCTCATCATCATCATCATCATAATGCTCAGGTCAGGTCTCACTGTGTAAAGCCCCACTAGTTTGTTTTAATAATTTAAATTATCCAGTTCAGCTAGATGGACCTATGAAGATATTTAATTTTTCTCACTTTGCATGCTGCCGACTACCAAGGCGACAGTAAAACTGCCAGCTGACCAGCTTTTGTTGAATCAAAGGAAAAGAAATTGTCATCAGTATGTTTCTTCAAAGCAGCTCTTAAATGAAGTTAAGTATGAAACAGCAATGGTTTTAAGGATTCAGTTTTCAATCATTTAATTAGACTACTATAGCAACTATGCAAGAATTTACTAGAACAATTATGTCTAGCGTAACTTTGACAGCGAATACTCTGAGGCCTCCACGTCGCTTTCATATTCAGTTCCCCGTTCAATCCAAATGAGCTCAGCTTCTTTCATGTACAACATTTAGCCGCATCCACCACAAAGCAAAAATGTCAGCTTTATTTGCCAGAGGTATCCTTCTGCGCACAGACCAGAAATACCATGCAAAACACTCCTGGACACGCTTTTCAGAAAAAGTCATTTAGCATATCAAATATAGGCCACACAGGAGGGAGAGGGCGTATTCAAGCTCTGTTTTACTTAGTATGTGTAGCTCTATCCCAGCGCTGCAAAGAGTATGTCTAAACAAATGGTACATGATCATTTCTCCTATGTGAAGGAAGAGCAGTGCAAAGGTTTTCAGGATCCCTGTGAGACAGGTAAATCCCCAGCTTCCTTTTAAGATGGAACTCAGCAATCTGATGGAGTGTATCAAGCTATCAGCCCCATCAACCTCAGTTGTTAGAAAGCAGCGAATCGTGCATGTGTGGAAGCCTGCATGAAAATAAAATAATCTATGTAAAGGAATTGTGGAGCTGCAAATCAAGTCAACCTACACAGGTAGGTTTGAACCACTTGAATAAGAAATTATAATCACAACAGCACAAACCTAGACGACCACAAAGGTAAGACGGGCCAAGATCTACATATAACTGAATGGGGGAAAAAAAAGAAGCAATCATTTCTGTCTCAACATGAATCAGGAAATATTTAACTGTGCAAGAAGCTGTTAAACTAGCTTATTAATTATTTAGTCTGTACAGGTAAGATTCTGCAGTTTTCCAGATGAAAACCAAGCAGGACTCCGAGTGTAAGCTGCTCTCACCACAGCCAGGCTGGCTTTTGAACGCTCTGCCAGGCCCAAGCATCAGGGATGTTTTCTTAAGACACCAGCTCCAACCATTTAATTAGCTAATGTATGTTATTATCCTGCTCTTAATGATAAATGTTTTTACACATGTGAAAACATACTGAAGCAGCTCAGTAGAACTAAGGTTTAAGACATCTCTTAAAGAAAAATTGCCATAGCAGTGGCGCAGGTTTTTTGACAACTGGCTCAGTTATCAATTAGGATTCGTTTGTACATGCTAATCTGAAAATAAATGACAATACTACAGCACTACAGTATTTTTAAACCCATCAACCCGCTTTTATAAACACATGTGGCACATGAAAGTTGCAGCTGTATCAGAATTCAAATTAAGCACATGTGGCACAGCTACTGCCATCCACTGACACACTGGTGGTGGGCAAATAAGGTCTCTGACAGCCAGACAGAACTAAACAGATAACTGTGTCAAAAAGTAGCAGATATGGCTTCTGAACTGCCGCTCCTGTCCAGATATTCTCCCACACAGCTGTCCATCACGCTGTCACTGCTGGGAGCTGATCCTTCTTTTCCCATCTTGTCTACCTTTGTTCCGTTTCACCCAGAAAAGAAAAACCATAAACGCGAAATTCTTGCAAATATCAAACAGTTCCAAGTTATCTGGGTGACCACAGTCGATTCCACCAGCAGTATCGCTTTTTATCTTCAAAGCGCTCGCACTCAGCCAAAGTAGCTGCTGCTGATAAGAGCTCACAAGGCCTTATTCAGTGCCAAATTCTGGTACCAATGAAGGCCCTGAATGACACTTCTCTCATGGCCATCTGCAGACACAAACCACGGGGGGTTTATTGTTAAACTTCCTGTAATCTTGGCCTAGATTTCAAGCTGTCTGACAAACTGCTGATCAAGTAATTGACAATACTCTGAATAAGAAAAACCTAAATTTTAAAAAAAGAAAAACAACAACAAAAAAAACCCCAGGCAGTTAATTTGTGTGAGTATCACATGCCTCATGGTAGCAGACAGGAAACACACCACAAGAAAAGCTTAACCAATCTATAAAGCAGAGGGGCACATGCTATAATACCAGTAAATAGACCCATCCCCTAGGCTCCAGTCTGGGGATCTGCTCATTCAGCTTTTTCCAGTGCTGATAGGATACCAATACCTTGGCTTTAGGTATCTGCCAGTATCAAATAATAATCTGATACCAGAGTTAATGAGCTGTAATCTTCACTCTGAGGATGACACTGGGAATTATTCTTTTAATGTGTGAGACAACATAAGGCTTGACTTTAAAATAAATAAATTTTAAAAAAAAATGGGTTAGAACAACAAAGGGACCCAAAGCATCCGATGCCACCTCCGCGACGTTTAGAAGAACAACATGCGCCGAAAAGGAGGCAGTGGAAAGCAGAAAGCAGTCTCAGGTGTGATTCCATTTTCAAAATAGTGCTTTCTGCATTATTTGTAGCTCAAAATTCAATACAAGGCAATACATCTAATCTGAGGAAACGCCTGGTCAAACACAAAATATTCCTACAAACTGAAGAGTGCACTGTTTGACAGCTTGAAAGCCTATTTCAATTAGGACCTGCAGGTAGCATCATCATTGTTGTCGCCAACATATAAGAAGTTCAGCTCATGGATGATGATGAAAATTTTAGAATGGTGACAATCTACAGGTACCGAACCAGGCAGCTGGATAAGCTGCTGACAGACTGGATTTTCCCCCCACCCTGTCGGCTAGTTTAGCATTTTTAAACTGGCTCCGCTTAAGTGTCTTATCAGCATGCTGTTTACAGTAAATAAATGCATTATATGAGACTGCACGTCCACAACCCAAGTATGTAAACATAACTGATAACAGTCTAACATTACTATTTAATACTGTAGTAGCAAACACTGTGGCAGCGATGTCAAATCACAGACGACGTCTGAAAACAACAAAGACGACCGGAGCAGTGTGTAAAATGTTGCAGATAACGAAGAGGACGTGTCACAATTCATAATATACAAAAAAATGATTGTTTCCGTTTCCTGCTCAGAAATTCTGGGCCCTTCTTTTAAGAAGCTTAATTTATTTAGGTTAATGTATATGATATTAGGGCCTCTGGAGGCAAAAACAAAGCAATATGGACCAACCTTTTGTGTCCATAATCTAAAAGTGCAGAGAGGCACAACCGTCTCTGCTCTCAGCTGTGACTGTTTGAACTGTGACGTGCTGGGTTAATTGTTGTATTTGTGTTAGGGCTGGTCCCAGCAGAAGAATTAAAGCAGGACGAGCACTGCATCGCTACCGTGATGACTGGTTTTATGTCAAACAATGACTCCACTCTCCAAAAAAAATGATGCTACACACTTGTGTCTACTAATAAAATGGCCTGCTGATGGGTGTCTAGATACAAACAGTTGTCACAAAAAGACAACACAAATCAGCTGAAACCATGGTAAAAAAGTTAAGAGGCTTATAATCCCTCGGACATTTCAGTATCAAGATGTCAGAGTGGGCTCGATGTGGATTCATAATCCTGGCTCTGCAGGCTACCTTTTGCTTTTGGTGCAGGAATCAGATTTCTTGGATCTTTTGGCCTGACCATCCCTGTCCTCTTGGCAGGTTGTTCCCAAAAGCCCCGCTAGCAATGTGCAGTGCACTGTGAGAGCTGCATCGCCCAAATATGACGACAGAAGCACTTCAGTGTAACCAAGATGCACATATTGAGTGCACAAGCTGCAACCTGGGGTGATTTCTGCCTAACCCAACTTTGGCCATATAATAAAATTCTTAATACAGCTAATAATCTCGTGTGTTAGATAAGAAACACACAATCCTCTGATCTCATCCCTGTTTATAATAAAGACAGGAGCTAAGAAATGCTCTCACACTGATGCAACTGGCAAAAAAAGGAGTACATTTGTCAATCTGCAGGTTAAATCATCACATTAAAAACACACACAAGCACAAAGACTGCAGTCTGAGCCTGATACTTTTATACCTCTGTGACACCACCCGGTTCACGCTTGGCGGTGTAAGCTGTGCTAATGACATGGATAGGTATACTTCCCAGTGTAGCCGCTCACTCTGGTTGCCTTGTACCATTTAGGCCAGACCTGTCCTGCCTGCTGTGGTGCTGGTCACCCTATACGTTGTGGTGCTGGTCACCCTATACGTTATGGTGACACCTATTTAGAGTAACGTGTGTGACCCACATTTGTCCGTTCCCCTCCCAGCAGTTGACAATAACACGTCAAACATGTCTCAGTGGGAGAAAAAAAATCCATATGTCGAGCTCACCCCTCTCTGGTTAATTCCAACAGTGTCGACCCCGCAGTCGCCACTCGCTGCCTGCTGCCGGAGACACAAGCTGGACGGTGTTTAGGAGGAAAACAGCGCTTTAATCCCTTTCTTCCCTCCGGTTACACTCCCGTTTCGTCACACTAGCAGGCTGGGAACACCGCAAGATACATGTGTAGCTTCTACGCAACCTAGTCTCAGTGCTTCCGCGACCCAGGCAGTTTCTGCCATTTCATACCAACGTCGTCGAAACCTTCCGATGTTTCCTCGGCTGCACAATGAGAACCAGGGGGCGTTCAAAACCGCCTGCGCGTTCCCGGCGGCTACGTCTGCAAAGCGGAAGCGACGGTTTTGCAACGTTTTGGAATGATGTCGCGTTCAATGGGAATGGGTGGATGTTAACTACTTGCTAAAGGGTTATTTAAAAACCTGAAAGGTACAACTACTCATCTTCTACTGAAAACGTTATACAAAAGTGACGAGTAACATTTAAAATAGCGCTAACAAAGTATTATCAGTTTTATAGCTGTTTTCTACACCTAGCTATCAAGCAAATGTAAGACAGGTTCACATAAAAAATAACTATTCCAGTTAAACTTATACATGTTAAAGCGCCAAATGAAAATAATTTTGTCCTGAATGACAATTTAAAGGTATTTATAGACTACTTTTATGAGGTGTAGCCTTTGCTTTACTTTTCTAGATAAAAACCTGGTCCAAAGTTGGTCCATAGCATCATACTTTGTAACATTTTGACTTATCAAGGCCTCAAAATCAACATATATCCCATACATATAATTAAATTATGTATAAGTAAAATACATATGACATTTTATTCAGCACCCTACACAGATTTGGTGTTGGAGAGGCAGTCTCCCATTGAGTAAGAGAATGGTACACAGACGGGCTCACACCACAAAGATTCACACAACAGCTCACTATCTCCATCTTTCTTTGCCATTTTCACTGACCTGCTCACTGCAGCAGCGCTAATCAGTGATGCCCAATTGTCAGATCAACACCTCGAAATAAGAAATCACACAGTGGACTTCAATATTTCATCGCTATTTCATAGCTTATGAACTGCAATATTTATCATTCCAGCCCCACATTTTCTAATATATAATTATACACAGCTTTACACATCAATTACCTTCTTTTATTTAGCTGTTTATCCATTTTTTATTATAGTAAGTTTATTAAATCAATTTCCATTCCTTGTCCTGTCAGTACCTTGTCTCCACACTTCATCCTGTTGTCTATATAGAAAAAAAAAGCTTACTCTGGCAGAGAATGGGGGAAATGCAGACGTCTCTACGAAGTGCTCTTTCATATGTTAGGGTAATAAAAGAAGTAATTAAGCAGACAAAAAAATATATAAAACTGCCTCCCCAAAATGGCACAATTTTCTCAAGGAATATTTAACTTTTGAGCCTGTCTAATTACAGGACTTTATAGTACTGAGGTATCCGAGGTTGTAACCTACATGATTTACAACCGAGTTGTTATTTTGCAAGTTTTTAAACGCAAAGCTGACTACTAATGATGTAGATTGTCAGCATACTTTAAACAAAAGAACCTGGGCCCAAATGAAACATAATGCTTGCCTGTCCACAGATGCATAAATCCAAGTTTCAGAAAATCACTTTTAGAGAAGTCACATGAAGCTGTCAGTAGCTGCATGAACACACTGTGTTTATTCCTGCTTTAACCTAATGTGTCACTAGTAGTTGAAGCATCAGATTAACACAGTGCTGCCTACAATGGATTGGTGCTTTGCTGCCCCATCTGTTGTTAGCTTGCCCTGCAAATCCAATTATGTTCTTAGTTTCCCCGGTCTAAAAATAGTAGAAAATAAGGGAAAACGCAGAGGGCCACGTCATTAGATGCGAGCACAGGGGAAATTTGTGCTATGGGTTCTTTTTCTTGTGATGAGGAGATGACTGGGGTGTCACGAGCTGCCAGACGGGAGCGCCGGGATGAGGGAGAGGTGGGTGGAACGGCAGCAAGGGATGAATAAGAGGAGGAAGGATTAGGTTCAGAGAAAGGAACTTAAGAAGAATCTCTCCAGATACTGGATGAAATAAGGTAGGCTCCATAATGCGTGGAATGCAGATTTTATCGTTTATAGCCTGAGCAGCGCTCATCCGACAAAGTGTAAAAGTGTGTGTTTGCGTACAGTCACACAGTTTGTCACCAAAAGTCAGCATGTTTTGTACTTTATCCTTTGTGTCAGCTGCTATAGCTACTCACTTTTTATTCTAGAACAGTGCTGGTAAGTTTGCAGAACAGGGAGCGGTTGAGGAAGGCAGAAAACACCCATTTCAATCCCACACACAGTGAGTGAGATACAGCTTATTAATAAGAAAAACAGGAGTATTTTACTGAGCCGCCTTCATTTTTATCTGTTTGTGTGTAAGTGACACAGAGCAACTGAAGTCATTCATCATGTGCTCTGTGTGAAGAGAAAGACTGTGACTTTTGTCATTTATGTCAGCAATGCAGTGACTTACTTTCTCTGCAGGAGTTTTTATTTGGAGCTGTGATTTTTAAATCAACTGATGTACTTTGCCTTATTTGTGTCAACGAATGTGTCTGCATGCCAATAAAACATCTTTAAACAAGAGGGCTTTTCATTGAAGGCATTTTCAGTGTTGGGTAAAACTACTTTGAAAGTATAGGTTTGATTGATGCATCTGAAAGCAACTTGAGGTTAGTATCTTGCCCGAGAATATTTGGCATGCAAACCCACAACTCTCTGATTAGTGCTCTACCTCCTCAGCCACAGCCACCCCAATGGAGTAAGCTAGTTTGGTTAAAGCCAATGTTAAAGTAAATATAAGCAGGTAAAAATCAAGGATTATTGCATTTTAATGTGTTCAGTTGTGACCCATCCTGCATATCTTCCTGAACTGTATTAAGTATGTATTGTTTAAAATACATATATTAAATTTATAGGATTGGAAATTGATAATAGTGATGAGCAATAAGCCGTGTTTCATGTTCCTGCTCAGTACACCGGATGTTTTCACTTACTGGAAGCTTCTCAAGGTAATTTAGCACTTCAGAAATCCTTTAACCTACGCACATAAGTGCTTTAAATGTGCTGATCACCACGCTTAGCTCAGCAGGCTCTTAGTTAGCACTGATAAAGAAACTGATTCAAAAATACACTTACAACATCTAACGTTTTCTGTTTCCTTATCTTTCATTTAATCTTCAGATGTGCATATCAGTATGATTTGTTAAGAAAATACGCTAAGCACTTGTCACAAGAGCTTTCATTTAAATATAATTCTAATGACACAAAAAAGGAAAAATCAACTTTCAGAAAGCTTCTATGGCATTTGATTGAGTATTTCATCTAAAATGAGTCTATTTCACAAAATGTAGTGTAGATGAACATCTGAACTTTTACGTTGTAACATAAGGAAACAAAGAGCCTTATTCTCTTGCAATAAAATAAAAATTTGGTAATGGGGTGCTTTGGGTTTGTCTCTTTTGCTTGAGTATCCCAGAAGTATGGGTACGTTTGTGACCCTGGCAGAGGTTTTGGAGGCCCGGGGCTCACCGCTGGATGAGGATGAGGTCTGGTGTCTGCTTCTTGCCACCACTGATGCCTTACTCGAAATCTCCAAAAAAGGTAACTTTCCTTCATCACCTTCCCAAATTCACAACTGTTTAAGGACAGGGCTTGATTTAAAACATAGACTGTACAATAAAGATGGATATAGCCACTGTACTCATTAGTGTATGAGGTCCCATTTTGAAACCTTTCACGTTTGCCATGGTGTTTTCGATGTGAAACGGTCGATGTAGATGATTACAAAGTAACCAGGGGACAACTCATAGTCATAGACTAACTATTTGTCAGTTAGGAGGTAAGGCAGCTGTATGCATCCTACTTTTTCTTTCTTTTGATGCTAAGGGAGCTCATAATGTACAAAATGAAAATCATGTTGTAATTATTAGGACCTGAAACTAGCAACCAAGACTGTAAATGCTTCCATACATGAAAGTTTATTGATGTTTTAAACTGAGGGCCCTTTCCCCATGAGCCCAAAGAAGTCACCTTCTCGTTGACCCCCTTTTCAGATCTGAAAGTTACATTTAGTATCTCTGATATTCTTTCTCTAGTCCAAAAGTAATGTTCAATAACAAACACACTGTGGCTGAAAGCATGATCTTATTCAAAGAAATCTCTTTTTATCAAATCTCTCGAGCTGGTGACAAGCTTGTGGTGTGCTCTCCGTTTAGGTTCAGGCAACATGAGCAGCGTGCTGAGCCCAGGCTCAGTGCTGCTCTCAGCCAACGGGAGTCTGGCCTTCAAAAGCTGTGCTCGAAATGAAGACATGGCCTCCTTCACAGCCCCTGAAGTCCAGCAGGGTCACACCGCCTCCTCGAGGACTGCAGTCGAAAAGGTGTGTTGTTGTTGCTTTGAGGTCTTTTATATTGCAGTGCGTGCTTGTTCCAAAAAACAGATGTTCCACAAGCACAGCTGTGGCCAATTTGCTAAATATGCAGCTGACTAAATTTGGAAAATCTTGCACTGACCAAAAGAAAAACCATAATTGGAAATCATGCATGATACCTCGTAGGATTAAAAAAAAAAAATCTCTAAATTGTAGATAACAATGAAATCTCAGGTTAACTTATTTAGTAGTCACGTATTTGGTGTGTATCTACTCTTCAGATGGTTGTATACTCACTGGGGATGACTCTTTATTGGTGTGTTGACTATCACCTACCTCACAACCAGGTACTCCTCCTCTTATATCTTCCCGTAATCTCATTCTTCTTTATTCTTAGCACTTGCGTGCCATTCATTTTGCTTTTCTTCTGTATTTTTCTCCACAGCCAGTCCAAATAAGTGCTGAGCTGGAAGGTTTGCTACTGAGCATGTGCGAGGACATGATGTTGAGAAGGACGGACCTGCTAACGGTGCTGGAAACCTGTGAGCTACACCACAAGGCTTCAATGCTTCCTCCTGCAGAGCGTCTTATTAGGCAGCTGGTGGAGGATGTTTACAGAAACTCGGTGAGTAGTGGTTAAGTGTTTAGGTTGAAGCTCCGCCGGTTAGCTGAGATCATGTCTGGTTTTGATTTTTGTGATAACTCTGTTTCCTTGAGTTTGACAATGATTTCTTAACAGGCTGATCACGTCTCTATGGCTGATAATGGATCCCAGCTAACAGACCGCAGTCAAGTGGTCCGGGACAGATTACACAGTAAGAAAGTGCTTCTAATTGTCAAATGTAATGTTTCTGAAAAGTCTTATTAGCTTAAAGCATTAGAAAAACAATAGCACTTTCATGTCTGTATATTAAATGTAAAGCTGCTGCAATCAGCAGGTATAGTTCATTAGTGCTCATTAGTGAAAGTGTAGATCTAGTTGAGGTCCACCTAATAGGGGGAAAGCAGGTCTTTCATCAGTTATCACTTTGTCTGAAGAGGAAAAAAAGAGTTTAATGTTGATTGTCAAAGGTCTGGTCAAAGTACACTACCTAACAATGCTTTACAATAGCATGAGATTGATGTCAGTCCTAACTATAGTGCTGATTGGTGCTGAACCAATACTCCTCTAGTGGCACTGATAGGACAGGTACTCTTCAGATGAGTCATGCTTTATGGTCTGTCCCACTTTTCTCTAACATTTTCCGTGGTACACGAAGGCTGTGTCCCAATTCAGGGTCTGCACGCTTGAAGTACGCATTTTAAGTGCGATTACGTCACCGCCACGCGACGGCTGTCCCAATTCGAAGTGTACTTCAAATGCATACTCCAAATGCGCCGTTGATTTCCCCAAATATCAAGCATGGTCCGGTTCACGCTTCGTGGTCCCATATATCCCACAATTCATAGCGTGGCGGTGGGTGTGGATAATTTTGCCGCAAAATATTGCAGGAGGGAGCGGCCGAAGAGTGAACTGTTAAAAGTAAGTACTGAATAGGATGTCACTTATTTATGTGCAAATGTTTAATAACATTAAAACATTGCTGTTGGCCACATGTCGGCAAAGTTATGTAACATTAGTGACTTTCAGTGTTAACTTGGTTTTAAAGCCTCTACAAATATATATATCATAATAATCGGACAATACATATAATATTGTCCATATTATATTTACATTACCACAGTGAGATGATTTTAGTCTCATGACCAACATTAGCTAATTGTTATTTACTAACTAATCTTGAAATGACTGTTCAGTACAGGAATGAAGCCCAACAATCATGTTTTACAGTCACGTGGTCTCAGCCTCAGATACTCAACTAATCAAAGTGATGTCATGACAAAAATGAATGACCAACAAAACATTTTTTCTCCTTCATTTCTGTCACACAAAGCTGTATGAAACATTTCTTGCGGTTAGTATCATGGTTGCTAGGCAACCTGAACAGCGCGACGAAGGGTAGACCGTCCCATTTCACAAGCCTCTCACTTCCGCACTTCTTGTACTTATAGTACTCGTGCAGACCCTGAATTGGGACACAGCCTAAGAGTTTTGTCATTTCTCACTGATTTGTGTCATTCTACGTTCTTTCAGCTTGCTAGCTGTCAAGTGCCAGCGTCCCAATTTTGACTCCTGACTGTGTGCACTGCTCTGCTTGCTGAGTTAACTTATGCTAAATATTAAATTAAACAAAAGAGAGAAAGTTATGTTGTTCCTTCGGGGCCCCCTGAAGGAAATCCCCTTTCCTACTGTCCTAGAGACACATAACTGTGTTAAGTAACTCCCAAGCAACAGTATAAATTTACTTGAGTCATTTGTGTTATTTCAGCAGAATACTGTGGCTGGTTAACTCAATGGCTTTTCAGTAAATCAGTTTAGCATTTTAGAGTAAGTAAGGTTTATTTATATAGTGCTTTTTAAGAGCAGAATTCACAAAGTGCTTTACAGTACAGAAGTAAGTATACACCAAATTAAAATAGTATAAAGAGATAAAAATAAATAAGAGCAAGCCTGCACAGGTGGGTCACAAGTTTCTTGAGTAAAACACAGTCTAACCTTTACATAACCTCCATCCATGCATCCATTCTCTTCTGCTGGTCCTTGTGAGGATCGCGGGTGCAGTTTTTCACTGAAACAACACAAAGGACTCAACTGAAGAAAACCTAATTTGTTCAGTAAATCTAACTACATTATTCTTTAAAACCAACAAAAGTTGATATTTTTTTAAAGTATAGATAAAGTATAGATTTTGATATAAAATGTGTTCATTAATGAGCCACAGAAGTCTCATCATCCGTGGACAGAGCTTGTCCCTGCTTCCAGGCTAAGCTAATATGCTAAGCTAACTACATGTTAGACATGAGTGGTATCAGTCTTTATCCTGCAAGAAAGCTAAGAAGCATATTTTAAAAATAATATTCAGCTTTTATGTGACATACATGTTTATTTTTCAGGGAGCTCTTTTAGTAACTCGACATGGTCGCTGAAGAAGAAGATGTCCGGAACATTCTCGGGGGTATCTTATTCAGCTAATGCCACAGGGTATGAAATGTGTTTTACACATCTTATAACAGCATTCTGCCACATTTTAAATCCTATTTTGTTTGCGTCACGGGTGGGCATGTTCAGTGAAATGTATTTGCTTAAATAAGGTGTGGTAAAATAACTAAAAAAGACATAGAAACCATACAGAGTTGTCAAATCCCAAAGGAGTGTTTAACAAAGCTAGTTCCATCAAAATGTTACTCCTGTGTGCACAAGCTATCATCTCATGAGTGACGGATCTCACCTGCCATCAGACTGAGAATGGAAATCTAATTTTCCCCAGGATTCCCTTGGGAGGCCGGCAAATAGAGAGGTACGGCAGCTGGCAGCAGCTGAACCGCAGCCCCGGTAGTCCTTATATGGATGGTAATCGAAATGCCAACTCAAGATCCCTCACACAGTTTGACTCCTCAATGAGTCTGAATGATAAGAAAGTAAAGGTGAGTGCATTTGTGACATTATATTATAGTATAGTATAATGTTTCCCAAAATAATTGTGATAATGTATGTAATTTGTGAATCATCTATATATTTAGTTATTACTACAACACA
This sequence comes from Maylandia zebra, assembly GCF_041146795.1. Taxonomy (NCBI): domain Eukaryota; kingdom Metazoa; phylum Chordata; class Actinopteri; order Cichliformes; family Cichlidae; genus Maylandia; species Maylandia zebra. Next base: position 9,785,658 of record NC_135174.1, on the reverse strand, counting down.
TTGAGAAATATGGTCTTTTTAAATGGATTTCAGACTTAAACAGGTTTTGATTGTTAGATTGATCAGAATCAGAAACATAACTGACCTTAAAGAAGCACCCAAGATAAACAAGGTCCTTTCAAAGCTGACAGTGAAGGGTTCACCAGTCTGTGAAAGACAAAGTAGGCAAAATTCTCAACAATGAGAACATTTTTCAGTTTTAGCTATAATGTTTGTTTCTTTTGTTCACTGATTGCCAAGACTCAAGAAAACAGTCTTCAAAAGTAAAAAAATTAAAATAATATGGGATATTCTGTTAGCATAGGTTAGAGAAGGAACAAGGGTTACAGGGATAAGGATTTGGAGCAACATATGCCACCATCCAGACTTTTTTCCCTTAACAAATTGAGTAGGACACCACTTCCTGTGTGTACCACAATCACACAGTAAAATTGTCAGTTTCACAACCCTCCAGTGGCGTATCTACAAGGTACCATAGTTCCCCCATGTCCCAGCTACTTTAATAAAGTTTAAATTTAATACATTTGTATTTATACTTGTATTTTGTATTTGTTGTGCCACTTTCTGCTTTTACGTTTTCATTACAAATGTCATGCTTTGTACCCTTTACCTTAAAGTGTACTTATTATTTTACAGCTGAATTACATTATTATAGATAAACCACAAAACCAAATACAAATAATAAGAATGATGAACACGTAGAACATTAAAGAGATATACAAGCAACAATGGATTAATACTTATGATCCAGTAATATGTATATGTTTCTGAAAAGTGCCATTCTATGTAATGAGTATTCTTACTTAAGGACACTATATTTTCCTCTCCATTTTCCTGTGTTGCAGGACTTGGGTCTTGAGTTTATTAGAGTGCTGGATGAGCCGCTGGTTGTCTTGGAACTTCCTGGATCCATTGTGGTGAGTACAGTCCTGATATTTTAGGAGATTTTCTTTCAAGGACACACAATACTAGAATACTGCTAAATGTGTTTACTCAAGTACAGTTTTGATGTGCTTTCCTCAGTTGCATTGGTCTCTGGTTGAATGGAATATTAATCAGTTTAGTTTCAAAATATCCATTATAGAATTCTGAAGAGTAATATTTTGCAAAGTGAATATTTTGTCTATTCATCTAAAAAATTATATCTTTCATAATCTATTTTGTTCATCTACAACCAAAATTGACCCGTCAATCCTCTTAGATTAATTAGACAGATAAAAATCTGATATTCTCAAACTTCTATTTTTGCAGTCAAAGAAAGGGAAATCTCCTACCACTCAAAGAGAGCTGAGTGTTGTAATGCCGAATGGCCAGAGCATCCATGTCAGGTGCGAGGTGAAATCCAGAGGAGGAGACGTCTTTGACATGATTGTGGCTCACTTCAACCTTGTGGAGCATTTCTACTTCGGCCTTGCTTACATTGATGGTAAACGTTTTTGTGTGGTGCTGGTATGCTGTAACTGATACGTTATCAAGTCACTAAAGTTTCTTTCTTTTCTCTCTTCTCTGGTCAGATAATGAGTTTTTCTTTGTGGACAACGACACCAAGATTTCTAAAGTTGCTCCAGATAGCTGGAAAAAAGTGCCTACTGCCACCTTTGTCCTTTTCTTCAGGGTCAAATTCTTCATCAACGACATTTCTCTTCTTTTGTATGTTGTTTTTCCCCCTGTTTGATTATTGCCAACAGCCCTAGTTTGAGGGAGAAACCTTTGAGTGTGTGTGATCTTCTCCATCAGGCACAAACAGACCCGACACCAGTATTACCTCCAGCTTAGGAGAGATCTTTTGGAGGACAGGCTGTCCTGTCATGAGGAGACTGCTCTGTACCTAGGAGGTCTGGCCATGCAGACGGAGTATGGAGACTCCATGCCTGAGGTTCTGTACCTGAAGCTAAACTATAGTTAGAATGTAGTTATATGCCGTCACTATAGTTAGTTAGTAACTCATATATAGATTGGATCAAGCTGGAATCCAGGTAGAGTGCTTCTATAGATCCTGCTTATCCATCATACCCTTAGTTTGGGGTGAATATTTTGATTATTATTGTTTAGCTTATGATCCTGATGATGTCATTATCCTTTAATTCTGTTCAGAAATTATTTGAATAGCATTAACATAAGTCTGTTATCTGGTGTTCTTTGCAGGTATATGGTAGGGGCTACTACCGCCCTGATGAGTATGTCTCCAAGAGCGTGTTGGAGAAATGTGCCTTGCCTTACATTCAGGGGGAGCTGTTGCGACTTCACACCAACAATGCTCAAATGCTCACCGACGAATCAGAACTTGAATTTCTCAAGGTATCAAACCTGTCTTTATTGTGACAATATTTAAATAATGATGCAGTGTGTTTTACTGTATCTTCATAGCTGTGACCACTGTTAGTCTCACAGAAATGGTGGTTACCGCTTTGTGTTTTCTTAGGTGTGTCAACAATTGCCTGAGTACGGCGTTTCGTTCCACCGTGTGACACGAGAGAAAAAGCCTTCAGACGGAGAGATTATTCTTGGGGTTTGTGCCAAAGGTGTTATTGTCTATGAGGTGAAAGATGGCAGCAGATCCACTGCTCAGACTTTCTATTGGAGGGACACAGCAACCATCTCGTCTTATGTGAGTGAAGTAATGGTTTCGCCATTGGTTGGTAGTGACCATAAACTCTGTGTAAAGGATGGAGCTGTTGTTTGCTAAGCTATTCTTAAGTCTCAATAAGTTCTGGCTATCACCGTATTAGGTCTTTGAAACCATACTCTTTCATGGTAGCTGCTTGTCCATCACAAAGTTGGCCGGACCTTAAGCTCAACCTGTTGAGTTATCCTTCTGGATAGTAATGGAATTCAAAAAGTACTTTCATAATACTTCAAACTAGTTATTAAGACCGTAAACCTAGCGGGAAAATATTTACTGAGAGCATGAATCAAAGGAGCTTAGGGCCATTTGCCCATAGACTTCCACACAACCAGACATCTCTTTGCAGCCAGAGTAGTTGCCTTCTGCTGATTAGGAATGAGACTTGGAACCTTCCTCCATGTTTTATACAGTCTATGGGAGTGACACACGGTTTCCTTTCATGGTCTAGAAAATTTTCCTTCATTTTTCCGCAGAAGCATAAATTTGTAGTAGAGTGCCGGGGCAGCAAGAAGAAGCACACGTTCATCACGGAGAGGTCGAAGATAGCCAAATACCTTTGTAACCTTTGTTCAGCGCAACACAAGTTTAACAATGAGATGAACTCCCGTCAGCTAAGCCACAGCCTGGTGTCAGGTTAGTTATTTCAGTGTTACTCTGTCTCAGTGAAGAAATACACCAAGAAACTAACAAAAACACAACCATAAAGTCTACTCTGCTGTCCAAATACTAAAGATGACTTCTGCCTCTTTGTTCTCCAGAGGACAATATTGTGCAGTACGCAGCAGTGTGCCGTGCTCAGAGCAGCCAGCTTAAGTCTTTCTCATGTTCTGAGACCCCTCAGGATGACAGCGGTCTGACCACGCCTCAGAATGAGTCCATGACCAAGCTGTATGATGATGTCACAGCCAAGATCGAGGCCCGCATAAAACAGCAGCGCCTCAACGAGCAAAGGTACTTTGTTTTCCAGCGGTTTTTACAAGCATAACGCTGTTTCCCGCACTGAACATTCAATTTACAGATGAACCAAATCATTATGACCACTTAAGGAACACTGATCGTGTTGTAGCATCTAATATATACGGATATATTAGATGATAAGTGAACAGTTGGTTCTTGTAGGAAATGTGTTGGATGCAGCAGAAATGGGCAGGTGTTAAGAGCTGAGTAACTTTGACAAGAACCAACTGGTTGCTGCCAGCCACCTGGGTTGGATCATCTCTGAAACAGCAAGGCTTGTGGTGAGTACTTACAGGCAGCGACACCTAAGGCAGGGACAAACGTCCAACTGGAGAGAGCATGCTGGGGGATGTGCTGGAAGAATGCTGATCCAAGTCACGCCTTACAGGACTTAAAGGATCTGCTGCTGTCGTGTTGATGCCTAATGCTACAGAACTGCTTCAGAAACCCATGCTTTGGTTTGTGAGAGCTGCGCTGGTAGTGCAACGTGACTACCAACTAGTGGTGGTCGTAATGTTTTGGGTCATCAGCTTTTTATCTCATAACTGTAGCAACGACAGAGGAGCAATTGGCTTTTATGGCCCATACTTTCGTGAGAATGTCAGTGATTCTCCTGCAGTTATGTAATCCTTATCTAGATTATTATTTTTATAAAAGTGTACTAGACAGGTGAATAGAAGAGGAAAGATATTAAAGCTTTCATGAAGTTACCACGGGTAATTTTTTTGTGCTTTGTGTTTCTTATTTAATGTTTGCTCTAGCAGTCAGCGCAGCAGCAGTGTTATGCTCTCACCATCGTGCTCTCAGAGGAGTGGATCTGAAGCCCCTTGTGGTTCGCCAGCAGCCCAAGGTACACTATATAACCAAATACACTTTCAGCCACTTTAACCGACATATGACAGGTGGTTTACACCAAGTACTCTTATGATAGAGCAGCATCTTAAAAATGTTTAATTCTGGTTGGTTGCCTTGTGATTCAATGCTCCATCATCAAGTCATTGAAACACAGCTGCTTTTCCCACATGTTAACTCCACTGTTAAACTATATTTTTTTGTAGAAACTCCAACTAAACTGGGGACACCATCTGAGAGAGAAGTTATATGTGTTTCCTTAAAGAAAGACCCAAAGCTTGGCCTAGGTAAGCTAAACTCACTTTGTATATATAAAATGCTGTTTTCAAAACCAGCTGGACATAACTAATACATGTTAGATACAATCACTGTGCCATTTCTGCTACATATTAGTACTATTCTGTATAAATATGTGTGATGGTGTCACGGTCCGGGGCAGCGGCCGTGTGGAGAGCGGAAGGAGGACTCAAAACGCAGCACTTATTCAGGTGTGAGGGTGATTTATTGATAATATCCAATATAAAGTGGGGATGGTAAAACAGAACTAAGGATGAACTAACTGGGAGAAACTACACAAAGAAATAGCAAACCTGAGCATGAAGGGAGAACAGCAGGGAGAGCACGCAGGGGATTACACCAGGTATGAACACAGACGACGCGACGAGGAGCAGAGGAAATCACACACTATAAGTACACGAAGAGACACTGGGAAATCACACACAGGTGGGGGAAACAGCTGGACCTGATTAACCTGACGAGACAGGGGAACACTAACACCAGGGACCAACAGAGGGAGCACAAACCCAGAACCCAGTGTCTAAAATCCCAAACACAAACCATCCCAAAACAGCCATGAATAATAATGAAAGTAATAACAATAAAGAACATAAACATAAAGTCACTGAGTCATGGTCGCAGGACCATGACAGATGGTTCCTCTGGAATATGTTCAACCCAACAAACTCTCTGTTCATCTGGTTTATGTTTTTACAGGTATAGTAATAGTTGGCGAGGACACAGTAGGGCGTTATGATTTGGGCATCTTTGTAGCCTCTATTGTGCCTGGTGGACCTGCTGATAAAGATGGACGCATCAGAGCTGGTATGGACTCATGTGGATATTTTACTTAAAGTTAAGTAACACCACATAAAACACTTAGAAAGAAGGAAAACGGATTCCAATATATTATGCTGACTGTTTCATCCAGCATCGTCTTTTATTCTAAGAAAAATGATGCAGAGAATATGTAGCATGTAAGAAGAAAGGAGGACAAAGATGGCACTTGAGGTGTCTATGGGGTGTTTGAGGTCACATGTAGTCTGTACATGTACTGTCACTGGACACTAGCACCATTTAATTTCACCATGACCTTTGCCTACAGGTGGCCGTCTGATCTCTCTGAACCACATCAGCCTGGAAGGTGTTACCTTCAGCGAGGCAGCAGAGGTCATGCAAAACAGCCCAGAGGAGGTGCAGCTTATTATCTCACAGCCGAAAGGTGCTTTGTGTGCATGTGTGTATGGATGTATGTGTGTGTGTGGTTACTGTATGTGTGTAATAATACTTGAGTACTTGTGACCTTTGACCACTTTTATGTGTAATATTGAGGATTCAGCTGGTTTTTATTTTTTTCTACCTTTTAGCCTGCTAGCAACATTTCAGCTTTTTGTTGATTCCACCTTCCAGCCTCCATTGTCACTATAAAAAGCTTGAAACCGCAGTCTCCATTTTGACTTAATGCTGAGAGTGTTAATATGTGTTAGCATTTCATTCTTTCTGCTTTGCCTTACATTTAAAGTCCTAAAAAAAAGAAACATAAAACAGGATTACGTAAATGGCTTGTATACTTTAAGATTTTAAGATTCAGATCAATGTAAATGAATAATTTTATTACATGTTCTTATTTAAAACCAGCAATATTTTTTCAAGCAGATTCTGTTTAACTTTGTTTAAAAAATAAGTATTTATAATGGGAAACTGCCCACTGTTGCTCTGTCCAAGAGTTTCAAGATTTGATGACAGATTGCAAGACTAGCAAGTACCCAACAGACTTATTTTGTTACTAGTCAGGTTTCAGTTCATGTGCTAGCTTGTATAGACCTAGCTATCAAAAAGAGACTACAGAAGCACTCAATACAGGGGGCTCCGATTACCACTGGGATCACTGTTCACTCCCGACTTCTTCTCGAGCTCTTCTCTCAGCCTTCTTCCTGATTTTGCTATCGCTCAGTATAGCTACATTTACCACGACAGCCATCTTCCTCTGCTTGTCCACCACTAGCATGGCAGGTTGGTTAGCCATCACCGGTTTGTCTGTCTGTACCTGGAAGTCTCACAGGATCTTAGCTCGGTCATTCTTGACTACCCATTTTGACCTCGGGACTTCCAGGTCACACATGGCACACATGTTATGTGTACTATGCCAGTCACTTGGTATGGCGTTCCATGTATGCCCTACCTGCATCTTGCACCCTGCTGATATGTGCTGGATTGTCTTTAGGGCATGTGGGGCATTACACAGCCCACACCTGGGGTCTTGCCTGGTGTGGTAGATCTCAGCCTCTATGGATCTTGTGCCGAGATTTTGTTCCTGTGCTGTAGGGCTGTGCGATATGACCAAAATCTCATATCCTGATATACGATATCTATTGTCCCGATAATGATATAAATCACAAAAATTTTACATTTTCTGTAAATTCTGTGAATCTCGGGCAGCTCGACTTGCGTGAGGTGTTTCCAGCTGGGCGTCAATTCTGCTTAGCGTTTATTAAAGGGTTAGGGTCAGGGTCCGTTGATCGGCGGACAGAGGTGGTTTCTCGCAGCTTAAGTACAGTTTTTTGTTTTACGGCGGTTTTTCCCGAAGTCACAAAAGTATGACATCACAACATTCTGACTGGTCACTTGCAATGCTGATCCTGGAACAACATTTACTATGTTAATCTGGGAACAACACCAACACGACGATATCAGATCGTGCGCCATTATTAGTGCTGCCATTTAGTTCCTGATGAAGGCTCTCATGGTCCTGTTGATCTTGTATAGTTAGGCATTGCAGCATCCATGTGTGGGGTATTGACTCATAGGCTTTCTTGTAGTCAATCCAGGCGGTGGTCTTACAGTCTTGAGCGACTGCTTGGTCTACCAGTAGCTGATGTTTTGCCCCTCTGGTATTCCTGCCAATTCCTTTCTGTGTCCCGCTCATTTATTGAACCATGTGCCTGTTCATCATAGCTGCTAAGATGCCTGACAGGAGCTTCTATGTGGTAATGAGGCCGATTATTGGCTGCTAGTTGGATGGGTCTGTTGTCTTCTGGAGGTCCTTGGAGATCAGGACTGTCCGGCCTCAACTTAGCCATTCCGGGTGTCTCTCATCTACAAGCAGCTGGTTCATTTGTGCTGCCAGATGCTCACGGAGTGCAGTCAGCCTTTTTCAGCCAGTAGGCATGAATTATATCAGGGCCTAGTGATGTAATTCTTCACACTGGGACCATTTCTTGGATATATGCCACTGTGATGGTCACTGGACCCTTTTCAGGAAGGTTGACATGGTCTGCTCTTTGGTCCAATAGCCACTGAGCATTGTTGTTATGGGTTGCGTCCTTCTCCCATATGCTCTCTAGCAACTAGCTAGCTTAGATAAATTTAAAAAACCCTACTTTTTTTAAACCCTTCTTTTTTCACTTATAGTAGGGTTTAAAAAGTTTTTGCACTACCACCATCTTTGCTGTTGCAAAATTATCCTGTACATTTTCATTTACGATTCTTTGAATACTGTTTCTCTTTCTTACAGTGTCGCTGCCATTATCCACAGTTCCCATCAGTCCCAGCAGTAATAATTGTCGTTCTCCTGGGTTGAGAAAATATATATCCCAGACAACACTAATGAAAGATGGACGATCGAGAGATGATAGCCTCGATGAGATTGTGTCAGTCATGATGACGCCAAAGACCAGCAAGAAACTACACTTCCCCCCTGAAGTTCGAGTTCTCAGTACACAGGTAACATCCAAGCAGTTTAGGGATTTAAACTGTGATAATTCTGCACAATTAATTGCTAAATATCTCTTTAACAACCTTCTTTAAGCATACTTCAGGTGAGGTAAGGATGAAGCTTGAACTTTGTGTTGTTAATGTCTGTGTTATGTTCAGGATAGCTGTTCTCTGTCATCATCTATGAACTGCGTGAAGCCGGAAGAGATCAGCATGGAGCTCAGGAAGATATCAGGAAATCTGGGCATTAGCATATCTGTAAGTTTGTGACATGAATGAATATAGAATGAACAGATTGGGCAGGGTATTGACCATTTTTAAGATGTGGACTACAAAGTGAGATTTTGAAAATAGCTTTTTTGGTATTAGCGTTCAATAGCCTGTACGCATCTAACTAACGTGTTAAGAAGAATAATTCGATTAAAAACATTAGGCTTGACAGTCATGGAGGACAATTAGTACAGCAGCTCATCTCCAGCAGTAGACTGCAGCCAATCTTATTAACATCTATGGTCTGACAGGATTAGAGAGAGTTACCTTTCTTGACCTGATCTGCACTGGAAAAGTAAGCAATACGACACTGTAAAGTACTTTGTAGTTAAAGCTCCTTTAATAAATGTTCTTCAATAAAAACACGCAGAATGGACGATTTAGGAAAATAACTAGGATACAACCAGTTGACAGTCAGCTGAGTTGAGTTCTCCATTGCAAAGAGACTGACCCAGATTGACTGGAATATGCTGAGAATCTATCACAGAGGTTGCTCTCCTATTTTATTCAAAATAAACTTTTTAAGCAACTTTATTATCAGTATATCACAGTATAATTATCAATATATCTATGTTGTCATCAAGTTAAACTAAGGTCTTCTGTTAATGATGGTTTAGGGTGGCATCAACACTAACCTTCCTAATGGAGGAATCTACATCAAGAGCCTTGTTCCAGGAGGGGCTGCTGAGAGAGATGGACGTTTGCATATAGGTATTACACTCTTTTGTTCTTTGGCTCTCGGAAGAGGTGGACACATCTTTCTCCCTCTCCCTCTCTTATCTTCCCTGCTGCTGCTTCTATGTGTTTGTCTAGTCTCGTCTAACTCTAACCCTCAAAAAGTTTCCCAGTCTTGTTCTCTAAAACCTAAAGAATTATGGATTTGATCAACTGCTCCTGTAATGGAATTGACACCCTGCTAGGCTTGGGAGAGCCCGATTGTCCTGCGGAGACGTTTGCTGCCGGATACTCGATGGTCGGTTGCGTCGTGTGTCTGGCGACACTCTCGACGGAGGACAATGAACGACATCTACCAATTTGGAACCACGATAACAGAGTTCGAGCTGATTGGAGCTGGCTTATCGAAGAACAAGAAGCGGCTACAGCTGTTCAAAATCCTATGAGGCTGGCAGACATGATAGACGATAGCAGGGCTTTGAGTACTCAGACTGTGTTTTGAACGCAATATGGATAAGATCTTGGAGAAGAACAACGGGAATTGAGATAATTGGTGACCAGTGATGGACATTAGACCAACTGTAAAAATTGGATGCAGTTGTTCGCACTAAACCCAAACATTCATCAGCTTCACTCATGCGGCCCCCCTGGCGCCAGCTGAAGTCCTGCCAAGGTTGAAGCCGACTGGAACAACAAATTCTTCCCATGATAACAGGATTGTTGTCAGAACTCTTTGTCCCTCCTTCAAGGCCACCTGGGTCCACTGGAGACTGTTGACTTTCGCTTAACCGGGCGTGGTGACACTTTCTCTCAGCTGAACACGGGATACACACATGCACACACACGAAACATGTACACTGATACTGACACGCCCTCACTATCACCCTCCCTCCCCCGAATCCAACGCCTCCTGCTTACCTCCCATCCGATGTGGACAACGGATCAGCTGGAGGCGCAATCGAAGATTACAGCGCTCCCAGATCAGCTGTACACACTGGAATACTCTCCTATGTTGCTTGTCTGTGTTTTATTGTGTTATGGTGTGTTGATATCTGTGCATTCCTGGATTATCCTTTTGTGTTACACATTTCGATGTTTTTTCCCCCTTGCTACCTAGCCTGACCTGTCTCCCCAATGTGATGTTTGTGTATTGTATGTACGGTCGGCAAGGTCTGTCATCTCGGTTGTGAGCAACTGCAACTGACAAATAAAGGCTATCTCATCTCTCATCTCTTACACTCTGTGTTAAATCAAGCAATGCTAAAACCTAATGGTTTAATCAAATAAATTTAAAAAAACCAACAACCCAAAAGCAAATAACATGGAGGCACAAAGGAGTCAAAACTACAATATCACACATTTGTAATTGTAAAAGGAAGAAGTGTTATAGTAAGAGTTAACTGTTTCTTAACTCTTTCATTTTCAGGTGACAGACTGTTGGAGATCGACGGCACTAACTTCCAGGGCTTCACCTACCAGCAGGCTGTGGAGTGCTTGAGTAAAACTGGGGAGGTAAATTCATGAAATGCGACTACAAGGGACCAAGGATTACCAGTGTCTGCATTTGATGGTGACTTATGATTTAGCCATACTAATGATGTGGATTTGTGGATGTCAATGTGAGAAACAACTACTGCATGATGAACTATCCAAAATTATAGAATCAGATTTGTGTGCTCAGACTCAGAAAAACTCCTGAAAATCATTTGCCTTCATATTAGATACAGTTTGTATCTTTATTGGATCTCAAGCGATCTAAAGTAAGGTCTAAAATAATCTCTCACTAAAGTGCCGGTGCTGCACTCTGTCTATTGCTGCTGTCCATGGTGCCAACTATAATACCCTGACAGTATAAAGATGGATTTAGTTCACTTCCATGATTCTGGATTTGAGTTCTACGTCCTGTGGTCATTGTGTCTCCAAAGACACTTAAAGATGAGATATGAGCGAGCACAGCGTCCAGACTGAGCCACATTAGTAGAAATCCAACATGAATTCCATTTCAGTCCAGCTGCAAATGGATTTATCCTGTCAGTTTTCGGTCTCATCTTTTTGCTTCATATCAAACTGAATTCTGTTCCACCGTGGCCATCCATTTACATTTTTCCTTTTGTTACTCTCATATCTCCTTCTCCCCCCCTTTTTTTTTAACCAAATCCCAATCTTGTCCTGTCTTCTTCTATCATAGGTAGTGTCCTTGGTTGTGGAGAGGGAGTTGGTCAACCTACCCAGGGTCTCTCTTATTGCTGACACCAGCAGCACTGTATCCAATCCGAGCCTGAGTTCATCTACCAGCCAGCTAAGACTCAACAGCTCCTCATCTGTGAGCACTACTTTAAACACGATATCTGATCGGCCCAACGAGTACAGCTTTGTTACTGATGGTACGACACCTCAGCTCAGGTTTAGAAATTAATACATTAATACAAAATTAATACAAAATGCTTAATGGCAAGCACATCAATGAGATGTTTCATGTAGTTAGTCAGGAGGGATTTTGGACCACTATCTTTACAAAAACTGTTACACAAAAAGGTGTAGTGGGGAAAACAGGAGACATCACTCTGACTTGACTGAAGAGCAAACAATACAGATTCAGACTGGCCTATCACATAATCCTTCCAGAGAGGAAAAAAAGGAAAAAGGAATAGGTGAATAAGTGAACTTTTAGGAGTTGGTGTAACATATTCGTAAGCATTTAAGCAACATGAATTAACAGAGACGTTATTGAATGAAGGCATTTACTACACACTCTTCTATCTTCCTTCTTCTTCTCCTTTGCCCTTCCAATGCTTCACCTTATCATTATCCCATTACTGGCCCTATCCTTGACCTCAAAGACAACACCAAGGAAGTGACTCTGATCAAGAATGAGAGTGGGCTGGGCTTCAGCTTCTTGATGTGTGAGCTGGACCCGCCCACCCGAGATTTTGGGAGCCTCGTCCGGATAAAGCAGCTTTTCCCGGGTCAGCCTGCTCAGCAGAGCGGCAGAATCCAGGAGGGAGATGTCCTGCTGGCCATCAATGGCCAGTCGCTCAAGGAGCTGTCCTATCCAGTATGTGGAGATGCTAAATTAAAGTAGGCAGTGCAAATGCAAATTCATCCTTGGGGCTGTAGATTTTGTGGTAGATGTTCATTGAGATTTACTTGAGAATCTTTTTGAGTAACTGGGTCATGATTACTGGAAAGAGACATCACTGCTGAGTTTTTCAAATGTACTTTTTTGGTGCTTTGAGCAGCACAAGGCAAGTACAATTTAGTTCTGTTATATTCAAGAGCGGGCTGACATTTTTACAGCTGATATCTACAAAAGTGGACAGCTCACACCAAAACAATCTGTAGGATAAACAGCACTGCAGGCAAGAGGGAAGATTTGTTAATTTGGTGTGAACCGTCCATTTAAGCTTAATCATCTGTGTTTGCTAATTTTGTTAGTGGGCTTTGATTTTCTTCCATTCAAATCAGATATAGCCTTACGATACGATGGATTTTATATGTATGAATGCTACTGAACTTGGTTTATATGCAGTATATACGATGATTAAAATCTCAAAAATATCTGCATGCATTTTTGTTTGTTATCAACTATTTATCCTGCAGAAGGTGCTAAAGCTTTTCAAAACTTCTCCACCTGAAGTCCAGCTGACCCTCTGTCGTCCTCCACCAGGTAAATATGCACTCTGACACACACACACATACACGTTTCTACATGCACCGACTTCACCCACTTGTCTGCCTGTTTACCAGGGATTCTTCCTACAATTGATCAGTTCGCTGGCTCATGAGTGACCTCATCGTCTTGCTTCGCCAGCATCATCTGAAGCAACCGTGTGCTTTAGAACAAAGCAGGGAGTGGCGACGGAGACTGTAGGGAGAACGGCCGATAAAGCTGTTTTGATCAGTTGACAGGAACATTAAGCTGATCTCATAAATGGACTCCAACACTGTAGAAAGGTCAGGAATGTTCCACAGCGTCAGCTGATGTGACTTGACAGCAACACTGTGATAAAAAGCCTGTGGGAGTTTTGTCATATGTGATTACACGGTCACTTTTTATCACTGTCAGAAAGACACTGGAAAGTCTATTTAATGGTGTTTGATAGTCCACAGGGATAAACACTGCTCTTACATAACTAACATTGTAATTTGGCATAATGTTGCTAACACTAACATCTTACATAACGTGCCATGACATGAAGGAATGTAACTTTTATTAGATTAAGAGGCTGTGCTTCTAACTAATAATGAAAGTTTATCTTTGTTTTTCAAAGAAATAAAGACGGGATAGAAGAGCAGAGAGGCTGGAGACACAGTATGGCTATGTCTGCACAGAATATCTGATGTATAGGTGAGTGTCTGGATAATGAGAAATAATAATGTTATTGATGTAGATTGTGTTTTGGAATGGATAAGGCAGACTAACACTGACCTTTAAAAAGCCCCACACTCAACCCTATTAAAAGTTTTAGACTATGCTTAAAAGCTTGGTTGGTGCCAGAAAACCAACCAATTTAAATAAGAAGATCGACCAAAACCCTCCAAAACTGTACCAGAAGCTTGCTAGGGGCTATCACGCGTCATCATAATTCTCCTGCCAATACCCCACTGTGAGATCTATCAACTCCCACTGATCTTAAAGTGTTTGTTCATATCTTATCCACAAGGTGGAAGCATTGTGCTACATGTAACAACACTGTCTGTGCCTTGCACCAGAGATCACTAGTACTGAGTCTTGTGTTATGACTTAGTTCATAATGGTTATGGTTTGTTTTATTTTTCTCCACAGCAAACATTTTGGTGACATCAAAACAAGAAGATGACTGGAGCAAACCTCTTGAAGTAACATGTAACAAGTATCATTCAGAGGGACGTAACCGTCATCAGGCATTTCTGTGATCCACTAACTGCTTCTTTTTTTAATTTGAGTGAAATTTTGAGAAATGCAAACCTTCATTTTCTCACAAAAACAAAAGCCATTAAACTAAGTATGACCTGAATACGGATGATCTGCTCCCAAACACCCATTTAGTATATGAACAAACTGGGCAGCACACACAAACACACACACTTCCCTGAGTGAGGAACCAGCAAAGGCCCCTCATAAATAAGGGTTCCTGTATTTTCAGTGAAACCCAGTAGTGCATCTGGATCCCATCAGAGCTTGTGTTCTCTTTGCAAATGATCCCAAATGTTTCTAATTATGCCAGTGGAATCGGCACGAGGATGTTTGAGCATGCATGCGTATGTTTCTGCGTGCGTGTAATCACCCTAGCAGACGTGTACGCCCATACACTGGCCTCTGTTTATTCATGAACTGAGTAACGGAGATGGACAGCGTGGTTTGACCTCTGCAGCCTCTGCTAAGGTCACTGCTCGTGGTGATGACGGATCAGTGAAAGATGGGCTGGAGATGGATTTGTGCGGCCTTTCAGATGTTTTCTAACCCTTGTCTTGTGGTGTACTAATAATAAAAAAAATCCTCCACATACGTTTTCCATACATTTGGATTTTGTGCATGACTCTACACAGAAGGGAACATTTCTTTAAGTCGCACTTTGTTGGATTTGAAAAACAAAAGGTAACAACCATTAATGAGTGACTTTCCCAGTTTTCACAGTAAAAGCATTACCAGAGTTGCTGTTTCTGGAAGCAGGTGTTCCAAGTTAATAAAGTAACCCCCCTTTGTTAGATTTTCTTTAGGAATAGTTTCTTAGAATGCCCATAATAAAAAGCGACAGCTGAATGACCAAGTGACAACCTCCAAAGGTGGAAAACAAAAACAAAGCCAACATCTTAAACCAATTTTGGTCATATAGGTAATATCCACATTCATGTGACATCGTATCTATCCTGCTCTCCTTGTGTGTGTACGCTACACAATTCAGCAGTAGCCTAACTCCACTCGAAATAACGCGCGAAGTCAGGATGTAGCGTCCAACTCCTTTTAATTAGTGAGTATTTCCTCATGGAGTAAAACTGAAATACAAATAACATAGCTAAAATTAACCTAGCATCATTAGCACAACAAAATTAGATTCCAATACACATCCATTAGCGTTAGCACACAGCTACTAAAGTATTCATCTACAGCAAATATTTCCACAAAATATACATAAAATACAATCCTACAATTCAATACAAATGAAACTTACAGACGGTGGTGTCGATGGCACAAACAAAAGGCAGATGTCACTGGATCAAATTTCCCCACATGTGATCCGCTAGGAACTAAACAAACATGGCTGACATCCTGTCACTTTCTGAAACTGGTTTTCAAAATAAAACGAATTTCAAAATAAAATTAGCTCATTGCAAAGAGCGCCTATATTGCAATAAATTAAGAGTGGAACACTCCCCGTCTGGTATCTGTTAAGATGCCATATATCAATATTCAAACCACAACATAACCTTTTCAGTCCTGGGGCCTGTTCTTCGTACCGCGCTAAGTGAGTTAGCTGGATGAGATTGTTGACGATTTTGCGTGATCCTGGATCGTTCGGTTCCCCGAAGCCCATCCGGGACTTGCTGTCATAGCAACAGAGCCGTAAGCGTAAACCTGCTGGGGAGCAGGTTTACTTTATGTAAACAGGATTAGATCGCGGCCACGCAGGTATGTCCGCGTCATTCATACGAAAGCAACAGCGATATTCCACCACTGTTTCACCATAAATAAATAACATCAATGTAACTAAAGATAATGCAGCACTTGATCCTTTTATTGATTTCACACAGATACATACAGGTCATTCCCTAAAAAAGGGAAATGTACTATTAACATTCTATTACATGTATGTGATTATTACAGATGTAATTCATATTTCAGAGTAGTAATTGTAAATTACTTCGTGTAATCAAGATGAGAGACCACGGCTATAAAAGCGAAGGTGGATTTGGGAAGTCTGTTGCAGTCATATCCTGTCCGTTTACGCGAGCAACCCATTGCGGAAGGTGCAAGATTGATAAGGAGAGTCCTCAGAATTCAGCGTATATTGCGGGACAGACAGGATCCTTTAGCTCAGCGCGACAGTGTGCTCATAGAGAGATATCGATTTTCCCGTGAGGGTATTATTCACTTAACCAACTTGTTGACGAGGGGGTGCAGGACCACCACCTGTCTTTTTTTTTGCTCTGCCCTTTTCTTGGTTGCTGTTATGAACAAACAAACAGAGTATTCCAGGGTCTCTTTCCAAGAGACGACAAGCAATATAAGTGATAAATATTACCATTCTGTAGAATATTCTTATATTTCACTTTTACTTGTTCCCATGTTCTAGTGGGTCCTGTTGTGGCTCTAATGTGAAAGGGGATATAATATAACATATTATAATATAATATAATGTAATATAATATTGGATAATATGGTGTGATATGATAAATCTACCCTACCGCCTACTGGTGTTGGCCAGAGGGGCCGATGGCGCAATATGGCAGCCTGGCTTCTGTCAGTCTGCCCCAGGGCAGCTGTGGCTACAACCGTAGCTGCCTCCACCAGTGTGTGAATGTGAGAGTGAATGAATAGTGGCATTGTAAAGCGCTTTGGGTGCCTTGAAAAGCGCTATATAAATCCACTCCATTATTATTGTTATTATTGAATTACTTACGAGTTTGATTTGTCAGCAACTTTCTGCCAGCCCTCTCTCCTTGCTTTTGCAGCCTTTGCAGTGTTCCCTTGCGTTTTAATTAAACTCTGAAACTCCTGAAATCCCTCACTCAAGAGTTCTTGCTCTGCTGCCGAAAAATACCGAGCGCGCTCCTTCGACATTTTCGCCGACCAATCAAAGGGTTGCCGATCAATGTTTCTACTATCGATGCGTAGCCCCTGTTGGGCCACCCAGTGATCTCACATTACTTCATCCAGCTATACTAATCGTCAACAACAGGTGTGTTCGGGGAACCGGAATAGCGAGCTCAGAGTTAGCGCGATGATTTGGTCTTGGATGTTTCATTTGATCTTGGATGTAGTAAGCGACGTACGAAGCACAGGGCCCTGGTTCTTTAAAACCATAACAACCTCCGTTATAGGCCTGAGGTACACTTTGGCCACTCCGTCTTTGACGACCCGGATCTCGATCTTGCGGACCTTTCCATCACCACCGGGGAAAGTGTTTGTTACAAGAGCCATGGGCCAGTCGTTCCGGCACGTACTATCATCTTTCATCAAGACAACATCACCTCTTTCGATGTTTGGGCTGGTTTCTTGCCATTTACAACGAAGTTGCAGTGTCTGCAAGTATTCGCGTTTCCAACGATTCCAGAATTGGTCAGCCAATCTTTGCACTTGGCGCCACTGTTGTTTATACAGGTCCTTCTCAGTGAATGTCCCTGGAGGAGGTGGAACACTCTGCTTCTGAGTGAGAAGCATTGCTGGGGTAAGTATCTGAGGGACGTCAGGATCTGAAGAGACAGAGACAAGCGGTCTGGAGTTGATGATGGCCGTCACCTCCGCCATCAGGGTGCACAGGACTTCGTGGGTCAAACTGGAGGAGGGAGTACGCATCAGCATTGAGTCTAGGATTCTCCTTGCAATTCCTATCATGTGTTCCCACGCACCGCCCATGTGCGAGGAGTGAGGTGGATTGAAATGCCATGTACATCCGCGATTGTTGGTGTATCTCTGAACTTCTGACTTCGACAAAACTTTTTGGAACTCCAACTCTTTGCAAGCACCAACAAAATTGGTTCCACAGTCTGAGTATAGGTGTTCAGAAGGACCTCGGAACGCAAAGAATCTTCTCAAGGAGTTGATGAACGAAGAGATGTCTAAAGACTCTATCACTTCTATGTGGACTGCACGTGTGCTCATGCAAGTGAAGAGAACGGCCCAACGCTTACTCTGAGCAATACCTCCTCTTGTGCGCCTGGCTATCACGGCCCAAGGACCGAAAATGTCCACACCAGTGTAGGTAAAGGGTGGTGAAGTGCTTAGTCTCTCTTGCGGCAGGTCTGACATCTTTTGTTTCTCTCTTTTCCCACGAAGCTTTCGACAGGTGACACATCCGTGAAGAACAGTACTCACGCATCACTTGCCGCCAACTAGCCATATGCCAGCAGCTCGAATGGCACCTTCTGTGATGGTACGACCTTGATGCTCGACCTGCTCATGATAGTGTTTGATGAGCAACGTGGATACATGGTGTTTGCCTGGCAGAATGACGGGATGCCTTTCTTTGTCGCTTAAGTCAGCTAATGTCAACCTGCCTCCAACCTTTAGCAGACCATCTGCATCTATGATCGGGTTGAGTTTCGTTAGAGCGCTTCTCTTGGAAACATCGGCTCCCTTGGAGAGAGCATCTAGCTCTTCAAGGAAAGAAGCTTGTTGCACAGCAAGAAGAATCACTGTAGTTGCCTTGGACAACTCGTCAGCTGTGAGAGGTTTAGGGCACCAATGCCAACCATTACATCCATTGGTTCCTCGGCTGCTTGCCTTAAAGGAACAAACCACATGGATGAGTGTTGCAACTCCTCTCCGTATGGACTTCCAGGAAGAGAATTTCGTGAATCTCTCACAACCCAGCAACTTGTCCTTTTGACTTGTAACACAGGTTGTAACTTGTGGTCGTATCTCAACATCTGCGTCTGGGTTGATAAACTCAAAGGTCTCTTGTTGCTCGCTGCTTGGCTGTGACTTGTATAGAAATGTTGGACCCGTGAACCAGTTGGTTCTGGTGAGCTGTGAGGCTTGAACGGACCTAGAAGCATGGTCAGCTGGGTTATGCTCCGTAGGTACATACCTCCACTGATTCGGTTGTGTGGACTGGCGGATTCTCTGGACCCTGTTGTGGACATACACATAGAAACGTTTGGACTGATTATGAATGTAGCCCAGCACCACTTTACTGTCACAGTAGAAGGTGACTGCATTGATTTGGATATCGATCTCTTGAACGATGAACTCAGCAATTTCTACGGCTAGCACTGCCGCACACAGCTCCAGTCTAGGTATGGTAGGTTCAGTTGGTGGTGCAAGTCTAGCTTTTCCAAGAATGAAACCCACATGAACCTGGTCGTTTGCATCTGTTGTCTTGAGGTACGCCACCGCACCAATTGCTTTGGTTGAAGCGTCTGAAAAGATGCATACCTCTTTACGACTGGCATTGGAACAGGAGGTGGTGGTATACGCTCGAGGGATATGAAGATGTTGCAGTTCTTGAAGCGAATTTTTCCATGTCTCCCAAACCTTACATTTGTCCTGAGGGAGTGGACTGTCCCAGTCAGTTCCATCTAAGGTCAACTCTCTCAGCAACGACTTGCCTTGAACGGTCACAGGAGCGACGAAGCCGAGAGGGTCAAAAAGACTGTTTATGGTGGAGAGAATCCCACGTCGTGTGAATGGCTTGTCACTGACTGACACTTGGAAGGTGAATGTGTCCCTTTTAACATCCCAACTCAATCCAAGGCTTCGCTGTGTGGGTACTGCGCTTCCATCTAAGTAAAGATCTTTAATGCCCTTAGCATGATCTCCTGCAGGGAAGGCTTTCAAGACGTCAACGCTGTTGGACGTGATCTTATGTAGTCTCAGGTTTGACTCAGAGAGAGATGCTTGGGTTCTCTGTAGCAGAGAAATTGCCTCTTCCTCTGTGGATGTGGAAACAAGACCATCGTCTACATAGAACTCGCGTTCCACAAAATGTCTGGTGTCTGACCCATACTGCTGTTCTCCTTCCTTTGCAGCTCTTCTGAGACAGTATATTGCCACAGCTGGAGAAGGACTGTTGCCGAATACGTGAACCCTCATCCTGTATTCAACAATGTCCTTGCTGGGATCATTATCTCTATACCACAGAAAGCGTAAGTAGTCTCGGTGGTCTTCTCTCACGACAAAACAATGAAACATCTGTTCGATGTCAGCCATGATTGCTACTCGCTCTCTCCTGAAACGAATAAGGACTCCCATTAGACTGTTATTCAAGTCTGGTCCGGTGAGTAGCACGTTGTTCAGCGAGATGCCATTGCATTGTGCGCTTGAGTCGAAAACAACTCTGATTTGGTCGGGTTTCCTGGGATGATAGACCCCAAACATCGGCAAATACCAGCACTCTTTACCTTTAGGGAGTGGAGGGGCTGGTTCTGCGTGATTGTTGTAGAAAATCTTGTGCATGAAGGCAATGAACTGGTCCTTCATCCTTGGTTTACGCTCTAGTGTGCGAAGTAATGAGAAGAGGCGGGTCATTGCTTGCTCACGATTGTTGGGCAAAGGTGGTCTGGGGGGCCTGAAGGGAAGAGGAGCCACCCAACTATTCGACTCGTCCTGAAAAACCTCATCACCCATTATCTGCAGAAACTGTTCGTCCTCTATGGAGAAGGCACGCTTGTCATCATCCGCTGTTCTTGCAAAGACTGTGTTGCCGAGTGAGTTGTCGTCCATTGTAGTGCTACGGCAACTGTGTGAGAGTCCCTTGACTTGACTGGAGTTGACAGTTTGCTTGAGATGGATGTGGCTCGTACAAGGTCTGAACAATGATGGCCTTCCGTCTTCCAGTATGTTCGTTCTATAACAGTGGACAATGGGCTTATGAACCTTTCCCAAACACACATCACCTACTAAGACCCATCCAAGGTCAAGCCTTTCAGCAAAGGGTGCATCACCAGGACCGTTGATCTGCTGCCTCACCTTGTGAACCTGGAGAATGTCTCTCCCAAGCAAAAGAAGGATCTTGGCATCATTATCAAGAGGTGGGATTTTGCTGGCAAGGCTCTTGAGGTGCGGGTGATGGAGGGCAGCTTCAGGTGTCTGTATTTCATCACGATTATCTGGTAAGTCATCACATTCGATCAGTGTTGGTAGCGCAAGGCTAACTTCACCATTTACTGCTTCGATCTGATAGCCATTTGCTCTCCTGCCGGAGGTTGCGGCTAAGCCAGCACAAGTTTTCAGGATGTAGGGGTATGAGCCAACTTCTATTCCGAATAAGTTGAAGAACTCTGACCTGGCTAGAGACTTGTTGCTCTGGTCATCGAGCATAGCATACATTTTGATGGCTTGTTGTGGGCAGTCTTTAGGATAAACTTTAGCAAGACATAACTTGGAACAAGATTTTGACCTAGCGCCATTGCCACAAACTTCAGTGCACAGAGCGCTTGCAACTGGTTCTGGGATAGTGTCCTCTTTTCCCGGCTCCCCGCCGTCACCTGTTCGGGAACTTGAGGCCTTGGTTGACAGTTGTGGTGGACCAGGATGAAGAGCTGTGATGTGCTTGTCACTGTTGCACTCATCACATTTCAGGACAACTTTGCAGTCTCGTGCGAGATGAGATGTGGATGCACAGCATTTGAAACAGACGCCTTGATCTTTCAAGTACGTTTTGCGTTCTTCAATGGTCTTTAGCCTGAAACCACGGCATTTCTTTAAGGGGTGGGGTTTTTTATGGATGGGGCAATGCTTGGATATATCCTTCTAGGATCTGGATCGCTTTGTGGGCCCTCAGAAACGACTTTGGTCGTATGAACTGAGACTGGGGTTCTTAAATTTGTGTGGCGTGAGATAGGCTTTTCTGTGACAGGACTGCTTCCAGAAAGAGCAAAGCTGGGATCGTTTCTTGTTTTAGCTTGATAGCAGATGAAGGAAGTGAAAAATGAAAAGGGGGGATAACCAACCTTGTAGTCCTCTTTGTATTTTGAGCCTTGAGTGATCCATTTTTCTTGCAGGTTGTATGGCAGTTTTTCCACGATGGGTTTGATGCCACGGGCGGTATCCAGGTATGCTAAGCCAGGCAAGTAGCCATCCTCTTTTGCTGAAAGTAGTTCCATCAATAGATCTCCAAGATCCCTTAACCTGTAATTTTCCTTGTTTGTTATTTTAGGAAAGCTGTCCAACTTCCTAAAGAGAGCACTTTCGATAACTTCTGGAGCACCGTAGCATTCATCGAGCCTGTCCCAGACCATTTTGAGTGCAGTATTTGGGTTGTCGATATGAACTGCTCTTAGGCGCTTGACATACACAGAAGATTCCTTCCCGAGCCATTTTAAAAGTAAATCCAGCTGTTCGCTTGCAGTAAGGTCCAAACCCTTAATGGTATTGGAGAAGGCAGATTTCCATGCTCTGTATGACTCTGGATGATCGTCGAAGTGGGTTAAGCCAGTGCTCACAAGCTCTTTTCTTGCCAGGTACTTCGCCATGTCCATCATCACTGAAGACTCTGGAGGGTATGTATGAGAAGTGTTGAGGTACTGAGGAAAAGTTAGCTCTGGCTTAGGGTTTTGGCTGCTTAGCTCTTTTGTTCTTGCAGGAGTCCCTCACTGTTAACTTGGAGGCGACCATCTATGTCTGGCTGAGCTGATGGGATAGAGGTGTGAGCGGTTTGGTATGCATGCGTTACCTCAGAACTTGGTTGTGGCTGGAAAGGTGTGGGCCATGAGTCTTTCACGATATACTCTTCTTTAATGATGTACTTAGCCGATGGTGGAGGGCTCTTCTCGATGGGATGCTCTGATATTGAGAGATTGACTGGTTCATTGCGTTGGTTAAGCTGCATAGTTTGGTCTCTGATATAGTCGCTTACACGTTCATGTGTACTCTGCACCATAACTGGGAGACTTTTCCAACTAGAATGTGCTTCAACCTCTATCTCTGCTGCTGCTTCCAAAACTTCTGCTTGGGCAATTGCAGCTGCAGCTTCCTTTTCAAGATTTAAGGCTTCGAGATTAGCTTCTAATCTTGCTTTGTCGACTTTAATGCTGATCTCTCTCTGTGCGAAGGCAACACGTGCACGAGCAGCTTCTGCCTTGGCTCTCGCGTGTGCTGCTGCTGCACTGACATTTGATCTGCTTGAATATCTGGAAACTGAACCAGTGCTTTTAACTGATGCTCCGTCTTGAGGAGGCTTTGGTTCTTTAAGTCTTGCACCTTCGGGGTGTGCTTCGTCCATGTTTGTTGACTTAGCTTGCTGTCGTAGAGTTGTTTTGCCAGCTGCTAACCGTCTTTTTACTATCCTGCTCTCCTTGTGTGTGTATGCTACACAATTCAGCAGTAGCCTAACTCCACTTGAAATAACGCGCGAAGTCAGGATGTAGCGTCCAACTCCTTTTAATTAGTGAGTATTTCCTCATGGAGTAAAACTGAAATATAAATAACATAGCTAAAATTAACCTAGCATCATTAGCACAACAAAATTAGATTCCAATACACATCCATTAGCGTTAGCACACAGCTACTAAAGTATTCATCTACAGCAAATATTTCCACAAAATATACATAAAATACAATCCTACAATTCAATACAAATGAAACTTACAGACGGTGGTGTCGATGGCACAAACAAAAGGCAGATGTCGCTGGATCAAATTTCCCCACATGTGATCCGCTAGGAACTAAACAAACATGGCTGACATCCTGTCACTTTCTGAAACTGGTTTTCAAAATAAAACGAATTTCAAAATAAAATTAGCTCATTGCAAAGAGCGCCTATATTGCAATAAATTAAGAGCGGAACAGTATCAATGGTCAATTTTTCATACAAGACAAATGTGTAAATGGTATTAAAGCTTGCTGTGATTGCTATAATCACTGTAATAATCAGAAGACCCCCTGCAAGCAAGCACTTGGTGAGAGTGGGAAGGAAAAACTATTTTAACAGGAAGAACCCACTGCCAGGACCAGGCTCAGGAGGGGCAGCCATCTGCCATGACTGCTTGTTGTGGGTGGATTAAACGATCAATTCAGTTTGTAATTGGATTACATTTTGGTTTTGGCTGCTTAGCTCTTTTTTTCCTGCTGGTAAAGGTTAGCATCCCATTTAACAGCAGGTTAAAGATGCTGCTTTGCTAACCAACCTAGCTAGTCAGCTGACAAACCCCCCAGGCTGATGGAAAGACCCAAAACGCTAAACTGGAGACTTTGAAAGAAAAGTCCAAAAATAACAGTGACATTTCTGACACACTACCAGCGGTTTAATTCAAAATGACAATGCAAAACCAATAGTAGTGACTTCCATCTTTTATATACAGTTTTATGCTGCAGACCTGATCATATCATGAATTTTACTTAGCACAAACTATAGCATTAAAGAATTATTTTACTTTTGAATAAAGATGGGTTAAATAACTAACTAAATAATATTCCTTAAAAAAATCATTTATATTTTTACATCTTATGGTTTCTGCACACTTCTCTGTGGCAAGGTTCAGCAGCTAAGGACATTATTAGCCAATGAAGGCAGTAGAACATTTAGTAGATATTTACCCAAACCTGGTGGGGAGTAAAACAGAGCATGAATAATGGACCTAAACTGTGTGTGTTGGTGTTCATGTTTGTGTGTGGCCAGAAACTTGGCAATAAATGAATGACACCAGGAATGCTTGCTAAGAGTCAGTTTTATAATGTGGCACTTGAGGCTCCAAAAAGTATTATTGCTTTAAGGTTAAGCTCTGCTTCCTGGAAAACAAAGCTGGTCCACACTTTAACCTTCAAAGGGTGCACATTTTCACTCTCATCAGTTAGTGTCTCTTGTGGAGAGACTAACACATCTTTGAGTTCTAAAGCCCTGAAAATAACCTGATAAAAACTCCACCAAGACAAATAGGCACCGTAACGCAGGCTGGCATGCCTCAAAGACCTCTCTTGTCTATTAAAGGACATTGTGCGGGGTTCACATTTTCCACTGTAGCTACCGTGACACACAGCCTCATCTAGAGGCAGCAATGGATGCCGAGTGATTGCATGAGTTTGGCTGCTTGCCTGCGTCTTTGATGTCACCTCTCGCTCAGCTATTTCCCCAATTAAATTGATTGTGCTAATGTGTAAAGTGGGCCGCCGCGATTAAAGGTAAGCTATGTTGTTTTTGAGAAGGGTTTCAAATCCATCACCATGGCTGCGGTGCCAAGCATCCAGCGACACAAACTCTGTGCTTGGAAAAAGCCCTCCAGCCCTGCTTGAAATATAAAAGGGAAATCATCAAATTTGACTTATTACTGGCAAGTGGAAAAGGAAATCCTAATTATAATTATATCCTGACCAAAATGGGACAATATTTGAAAATGAAAACATCGGTAATTGCACATCCTAATGGAGGTGTTTGCCAAAGAAATCCACATTTCTGGGGGAGTCAAAATGGCAGAGAAGACTGAAACGGTAATGGAGGGGATGTCAGTAAAAAGGAAGCAGTCAAAAGAGAAGAAAAAACAGTTCAATATGTCAAATAGATGAATAGAGGGTGAAGGACTAAGTGGGTGCGTATTCATATGTGCACACACAGACACATTTTGAGGAAAGCATGAGAATCAAAGGAAATGGGAGAATTACTCGGCTAGTTCGTAATGTGTCAACACTGTTCGGTGTGGGAGGTCGCCCCGAACCTGTCTGGAACTCAAGGGAGAAATTCAGCAGCTCTTTCAACGGAAATCCTCATCATACATCTCTTTAAAAAAGCAAAACAGCCTAACGAGAGGACCGACAAGACCCAAGCTGGAGCCAGAGCTGCGGTTGTCGCAGTCCATGAGGCGGAAAGGATCATGAAAGATTTATTCATTTTGATGACAGGAATCCAATAGCTCATGTGTCAAAGCTAAGAAGAAAGAGATACTGCATTTAAACATTATCAAATGGCAGTTAGAAGGTTGGTTTGTCCCCCTACCACAAAAATGACCGTTTATACATCTGCTGGGCGATGATAAGCTCTCTGATTGGTGTCAAAGGGTTCAGCAGTTACTTCATTAGATGCGATTTACAGCTCTCATGTTCTCTTAGTTCCACCCAGTGGGAGTTGTCCACACACTGACGAGATCCACCTATCCTGGGAAAGGTAATGTGTCTCGTGCATGTGTTCCTTCTCAGCAACACCAATTTCACACTTGGTTACACCCATTTACATCTGGGAGCTACACACTACATCAACAGCACGCCCAATTAAATGTATTGTGGCTAAAGAGGACGTCCAGCTCGCAAGACATTTGACAAGTACATAGCTCACCCTAAGGCCATTCTCTGAAAGCATTTAAAACTCATCATTAGCAAATTTGATATCGCAGCACATTTGCTGATTATCATGTATTTCTCTCGGTGCTAATGTTTGGTGCTAGCTAGCTAGCAGTCAGAGAAGTTACAAAGAAAGTTAGCAAGTTGTTCAAATGTTAAAAGCAAAGTAAGTAAAGGTGAAAAACAAGAGATAAATTTTTAGAAGTTGTGGTGAATGAGCATTGCTAACTGCTAGGTTCAGTTGTTTCATTGCTAATTCACTTACCATGTGCCACACTGCAGAGCTGCCAAATTTTCTTCATTATTTGTATTCGTAAATGTAAAGATGGTGAATCTGAGGTCTCAAGACAGAAAAATAAAACTCAATTATTCTCACATTCATTCCTGTTGCGTTGCTCATTGCACTGTTGGCCCCAGTGGTTCTTGGAAGAACAGCATGAACAGTCTTCAGTATTCTTGGGCTCTTTTAATGCCATAAACCAGCCTTTTCAGCTCTCACTCAACACCTTTTCCCAGAAGAAAACCATCTGTGCAAAGGATGAAGTGGCCAAAAGGAAAGAGGCTCAGTCTCTCTTGCAGGACCTTGTGTTCTTCATGCTTCAAGGCCAAACGTTCTGGTTATGAACTTACAGCGGTGGAGGAATGGTACTCGTTACAGACGTGGACAGAGGAGTGATGGGACTTTAATTTGCCTGAATCCCTTTACAGTGATGATAAGACCAGAAGGATAAGGTATTGTGTGACAAATTAACTCATTTTTCCAGAAGCTTTAATGAGACTTACGTAAGAAGAAGGAGTACAGTAGTGCCAAAAAATAGAGGAATCTGCCCCAGTTTTACATTAATAAAGGGGGAATAATATAAGAATGTAAGTTAACGTACCAATTTACAAAATTTAGATACAAACTGTATTCCAAAAGTGCAAGAGGTCAATCAAATAAAATAGTACAAAGGAAAAATGTCAAATGGTGAAACTGTGAAATTTTGTTTGATTTCTGTTCTTTTAAATTTATGCTCACTTTAAAATTAAACCTAGAAATTGAATTTAAAATAATTACCTTTGACACATGAGGTTTGTCAAGAAGGGGGGGGGGGGGGGGGGGGGATATGATTCAAATATATTATATGAAGAAGGAAATGAATTGTGATGAACAATGAATCTGTCTGGCATCTTGCTTGTCTAAGCAGCCGTTTTAAATTACTAATACTGGCAGCAGTAGCATAGGCAGTAAAAGTGTATATTTTCCAAAATAAGGTCAGCATTTGACTCTGCCTCCTTACTCCAGGAGTGACTAACTGTCTGAAATGTATCTGCCACGCTTGTTTTTTCAGCCAAATGCATGAAGCTAACCTTTCGTCAATTCAGCTGTTAATAGCTGATAACAATAAAAACATTTGTCACTTCAATGAGAAAAATTGTATGGAAGTGCTGAAAATAGGGATGGATTCTAGTCTATCCAGTAGACTCCCATGTAAAAAAAAAAAAAAAAAAAAGAACTTTACAGTACTTTAACTTTACAATAAACATGAGAACCATTTTCATTCTTTATAATTTTTCCCTCATGACCACTGCTTTAAATTCACCAGTAAACAGTACTGGTGTAAACGTTAAAGTATTAATATGGAAAGATAGGTTACGCTAACTAGCTGGCTAGCTGTCAGCTAACTCGAGTGCCCAGACATCTGGCATTATAGTAGAATGAGGTCATACTGCCAATTACATGCACTTTGTGATAATATGGTGATGAATTGTTATAAACCAGCTTAAACTTCAAATCTGTTGCTGTCTGTTGCAAAGCTGTTTCCATTTACATACGAAGAAATTCACATCAAACAGAGATTTACATTAGCGACTTACATTGGGAGTCAAGCCAACCTCACAGATTTGAAACAAATTCAAAAACTCCTCGAAGAATAGTAAAATAATTGCTGCAGGAGAACAATTAAACAACAGAATGATAGCAGCCTTGTTTTTCCGTAAGAATATAACCAGTAAGTTTTACTTATTGGTGCAGACTGACTCAGATTGATTGCAGTTTGTTAGCAATCCATCTGCGTTCAGTTAAATTCAGTTTTGTTTAAACAGTGCCAAATCACGATAACAGTCACCTCAAGGCGCTTTATATTCTAAGGTAGACCCTACAACAATATATACAAAGAAAAACCCAATAATCATATGACCTTCTATGAGCAAGCACCTTGGCGATGGTGGGAAGGAAAAACTACCTTTTAACAGGAAGAAACCTCCAGCAGAACCAGGCTCAGGGAGGGGCGGGGCCATCTGCCATGACAAGCGTTAATAAATTAGAGGGTAATTATTATCAAAACCTTTGCTGATCTGTATGAAAAATACTGCACTCAGTCTGTGACTGTTTGGAGTAAGATTGCCTCTCCTCAAGCAACCTGTGCAACTGCCTTGCAATTGAAAGCGATCAATAGGGGTTGACGATGTTGCATACTCAACCTCTGGGCGTTGCTGCTCACTGGAACTACTTTCAAAAACTGTGAGATTTTACACACTGTAACTTTAAGATAAGATACAATAATAATACTGAAATATATTTAAATTAAAAGTTTAAAGCCTACACTTTTCAGTGCAGCAGTTCATATTCTTTCTGTGTAATTGATTTATTTTTATTTATCTGTAATTCTGAGAATGTTGTGGCATATGGTACTCTAGAAAACTATCAATCCTGACCAAAAAGCAATACTTCTACTAGTAGTAGTAGTAGTAGTAGTAATTCTAAAGATGTTTTAAAATTTTCTAAGACAGCCAGGCCTTCATAATTCATTTGAACATATGGTTTAAGACACTTCTAAATATGTTCTTAACGTAAAAGCGTATTCAGGTACGAGACTGTCAATGAATAACTGATTACATTAGCGTAATTGGTGCATGTGCACTGTCAGTAAATGAGGGCTATTGTGACGCCAGCAATAACTCTGTCATCCGGGTGGCATCACCACATGAATGTATAGGGTCAAATCCATAAAGTACAACTCTCACTCGTACTGTAAAGCCAGCCCATCTGCTGTGAGAGCCGTGTCTTCTAGAGCTGTCTCTTTTTCTCTTTAAGCCCCCGGCTACCTTCGTGTCCAGGAGAAACAGACTAAGCTTGGACCCTCCACCTCGCTGGGGCAGTTAACATCAGCCCCAGTGAAACAAAGTGAGACTGCATCAGCCCCAGACAAGTTTTACAAGCCCAATACGCTCTCTGTCCAGGCCTCAATCAGCCCTCCCGTCTCCCCCAAAGGCCCTTTGTCCTCTGTCAGACCACTCCTTTGGGGCACATTAGCACTCACAGCTTGAGGTTTTACTTAAAGAAAAAAAAAAACAGATCTTAGACAGGGCAGTAGCCAAAGATTGGAAATGTTTTGATTCTAGTGGTGACCACATCATAAATTTGAGGTTTCTGCCTGTGATTTATAACTCCTAAATGATTTAAACTGCTAAAAAGCATTACGGTTTTTGGCTCTGTTAAGGCAAATGTGTGCATGTTTTCTTTGTTCTAGTTTTTTCTTAAACTGCTCTCAAAATTAAAATGCAACAGCTTCTATGTGGAGCCTTTTCTTTCCACATATGAAACAGTCATACAGCCAGAAATCTCTACCATCAAATGGAAAAAGAGCTGCACTGTATCTATACAGCAAGTGGTTGGCATATTGAACCTCTTACACTTTGCTTACAAGAGGTATGCAGAAAATTCAGGTAATTTTATTTTATTTTATTTATACAGCATTGAATCACAACAACAGTTACCTCAAGGTGCTTTATATTATAAGTTAGACCATACAATAATACACAGAGAGAAAGCCCCCCAAATCATATGACCCCCTATGAGTAAGCGCTTTGGCAGTGGGAAGGAAAATGTGCCATAGGCTATAAATAAAATAGATGTGACAGTCAACACGAAGAGGTTGAGACAATTCAATTAAATTTTTTATACAGCACCAAACCACAACAGCAGTCGCTTCAAGGTGCTTTATACTGTAAGTTAAAGACTACAATGATACAGAGAAACCCAACAATCAGACGGCCACCTTTGAGCAAGTACTTGGCGACAGTAGGAAGGAAAAACTCCTTTTTAACAGGAAGAAACTTCCAGCACAACCAGACTTAGGGATCAGCCATCTGCTGGGACCGGGTGGAGTAACAGAGGGTAATTCAGGGCAACAAAACAGCACATTTTCTCAGATTAAACGTTCAGAAATTTTCTAAATTTCAAAAAGACACAAATTTATTAGACATAAAACAACAGCACCACTTTAGGTGGTACCAGTCAATTATCTCATCAAATTATAGCAGACTTTGCAGTCAGGCATTGGTAATATAATCAGAAGTATGCATACTTTGAGAATAGAATACAGCTCCCTGATTCGTACGTTCCCTCTGCAAGGCAACGCGTGCGTGCAAGGGCATTGCTGGTTGCATCATCCATGTCCTCAATAACAGCAACTGGAGGTTTATCCAACACTTGCAAAGTGAAAGGATGTGATTTTGAGACAATTTTGTTCTTATTAATTTTGTATTTTTGTGCAAATTTACCATTTTTTGCAACATTTTATTTTATTTTATTTTTTACCTGCAGTGGTTCTGATATGTTTTAGTAATAGTAATTTAGTACGGTTGTTGTTACAACCCTCATCAGCAACAGAATTTATAGTGGAAGCAAACAGCATTTTTTTAAACAAAGAGGAGAAAATAAATCCTTTTTCCTTTTTAGCAAATTTTGGTAAGTATTTAACTGCTAAAAAGGAACACGCTTTCATAAGGAGTTGGTGAAGACACAACAGGGTTTACAGATGAACATTTGCCAGGTGGCGAACTTAAAATGATAGCTTGGGTTGTTCTGTTTCTGCTAAACAAAGCGGCAACATGTTGACAGCAGTGTTTGCCAGGTGTTCCAGCCATCCTATGCCATCATTTTCATTCTGGTGCTTTTTAGATTTTTAAGCAATATTTTGGGTAATTTCAAAACTTTGTTAGTTTTTTACTCTATGAAATTCACGATTCTAGACATGGAGTTGACAAGTGTCAGTGCTGGGTCTCTGTGTCATTTAATGTTATGCCTTTGTTTCAGAGTTGTAAAATAAACTGTTGACAGCAATATTTTTGGGTGATAACGTCCAGTCTCACACGGATGCAGGCAGAAAAGTGAATACTGACATAATGAGTGAAAATAAGGTAAAACCAGGTGACTTCAACCAGGAGTGGGACTAGCCAAGCAAGAGGCTCATTCCTTAATGAGTGGGCACCCTTGCAGCATGGATGCGGTTTGGGCTACAGAAAGCTTGACACAGACAAGAAAACTGTGCTTGCAAATCATGCCACACACCAGCAACAGGCTCAGACACCACAAACCTTTGACCACCTACACAAGAACCACATGAAAGAGTCTGGAGAGAGTTTACGAATAAAAAAAAAAGTCAACGTTAGAATCTTTGCTACCGTTTAAACTTAAAATTACAATCTTTACATTTGTATTTTAGATCACAATATTTTACGTTAGGACATCTAACCATTTGTTTGTGAAGAGTGCTTCAAATTTGATATACAGTATTCTTTTATTCAGAATTAAACATATGATGATTCACGATATACTTGAAATGTATAAAAGAAAGCTTTTTCCATGTGGTCTTTATATAATCTATTAAATGACTGAACTGACAGAAAATGTACCATGTTGTTATATATATTATTGTTATGTTATTGGGTTATACTGGGATATGAGATTTTGGTCACTGTGCTACTATATTATGGCAAACTCCATATTAAGGATAACAAAGCAGCAACTTTATCTTCTGCTGCTACTTTTTGACTTAAAATTGTGGTTCTGTGGTTGATTCTCTTGGTTCCATTCAGCCCAGCATATGCTTTTATAGCAAACTGATAGCCCAATTAGCTTCTCACTACCTCTTTAAATAGATAGGCTGTGATCACGGTGCTATTCAAATCTGTAATATAAAGTAAGGACACGGGTCAACGACTGGAAATGTGTACATAGTGAGGGTTTCAGCGCAAGATGGAATAGAGTTGTCGAACATTAGAGGGCAAATTAGCCACATGCTCGGGGTTTGGAAATAAAACACTGCAGAGGAATGTAGTGTGACCACACCTCACTGCCCTCGCTGTTCTTTTATTTGACATTAAGATAATGGCAGTGAATGAAAGGAATTCCCACAGAACTCTTTTACCCTTTTTTTCACCCTTCTAGTTCCTCCAGTTTATTTCCCGTTTCACGTCCCTTTGCAGTTTTCTCTCGCTCCTTTCTCCCTTCCATCTCTTCCTTAATGTATCCCCGTGGATGAACAGAGCCGTAAATCTCAGCCTTGTATCTGTCCATCACATCTCATAAAAGTCTTATTCGTCCCAGCAGAAACTCGGACTCCTCTCCCCGTAAATGTTTTTTGGGTGGCAAAGATCCCTGTAAATAATTTGTTGCTATGTATTTTACAAATCGTGCTCCCCGTGTGATGTCCATCTTGTTTCAATCACTCCCCGGAACGGATGATTTGATGCACAGCATGCACAGATTGTTACAAGGTGGACTGGGGTTTGAATTGAAGGATGGATGCACGCATGCAAGCGCAGAAAAAAGAGCGACTTTGCATAATGCAAAGGCATTCTTTTGACCTGCGGGGTCAAGCTATCTCCGCCTCTTATTTGTGCTCCTATGGGCAGTTCTGTTGCTTTTCCTTTTGGGAATTTATGGATACAAAGAGTCTTTTTCTGCAGGTTCTGAATCATTTATGATTTTTGACCTCATACCCAATAAATTCAACCATAGAAAGAAACCTGGATGAAAGGGTCTGTTTGCATAAAATCCTTCAGCTGGATCAGCAAAGTTAGCTTCGATTACACAATAAAGACTCTACATATGGGGGTCATTAATGCAACAAAACCAAGATTCATTTTACACATTCAAATACAGAAATGTACTTCTTTCTAATTTTAACGAGTTTCCTTATATGTATTTTCTCCTTTATGTATAAAAACATATGGTGCCTTTCAAAACCACAAATTTAAGTCTTTATTATTTTTCATATAATTTTGCAGAAAGGGTGGCAATATTAATGTAAAAAGTATGAATTAGAGGATGATCAAAATCAACAGACATGAATTGACCAAAATAAAACAATCAAAAAAAATATTAATGCTTTATTTGTTACTGTATGGTAGGACAATATATTGAAATATACAAAAAATATAAAGCCTGTGATTATTGCTTTTGCAGGAGAGAAGAATTCTAAAGTTTCCATTGATATTTGAATAATAAATGATCTGTTATTTCTCCATTTGATTCTCCAGCCCTTGCTGTTTGTCATGTTTCTCAACCAAATGTGTCCCATGAACTCATTGCCATTTATTACAATATATGCAAATCCAGAAGATGGCAGTGCAGAGCTTCAGCTGCTGTCAGTAATACAGCCTGACATTATCTTGTGCTCCAGTTTGTGCTCAGTAGCGTCTCTGGAAGTCTTGAGGACTCAAGACTGATATGAATGTAACTTTAGTGCTACCTGAAGTTGATCCTAATATAACTGTAAGTATGTATGTTTTTGTGGTTGTTGTTGTTGTTACTTTAGTTTTCTCATTTTTTATATGTTCTATAAGTTCAACTCTGTCCATCATTACAGAGAATTGCAGGAACTATCAGTCTAACTGTCTTTGTCTGCTTGGCTATTAGCGGAGCAGACAGACCATCAGATTGGTAAAGTATATGTGTTATTAGTGTGTGCATTCCTGTCTGTTTAGTGCGCATGTGAATGCATGGATGTGCATGTGTAATTGAATACGCGTGACTCTATGTGAAATCTGTGCTCTCGTCCTAATTGGGGATCCAAAGATGGAACCAGAGTGGAATCAATTATTCTGGTTCACTAATGGTAAGTCAATATGCCTTCAGCTCACATAAAAATAAACATACTGAATTAAAAGTATGTACATGTGGCATATATGTTAGCCAAAGTAATGTTAATGATATGTAATAAACTCTAGCTGAATGAACAAATAGCTAAAATTGGTAGCTAAAATAACGCCATTTTCTGGTATTCTTTTGGAAAATATCTCCAGCCACTTTAAAACCCAAAAAACAACGTCAGGTACTATTAAGAGCAAAGCAAAATAGAGAAGTGTCTGATGTCAAAAAGGAGACCAAGTGCACACCTTTGACATTGCAATAGAGAATCTGTGTCTTTTCTTCCACACATAAACGCAGAAATAGAGTTTCTGAAAATCTTCACCCTGCAATTTTTCAAAATCTCAGTTTTCAGTGACATAAAACAGCATCTACATGCTGGCCAACATACATTTAAAAAAATCATCACAATATCCGTGTACAGTGTAGTGAAAAAGTATTTGCTCCCTTCCTGATTTCTTAACTTACTGCATATTTGTCACACTTACATGTTTCAGATCATCAAACAAAATTGAATATTAGACAAAGATAAATACAAAATGCAGTTTTTAAATGATGCTTTCATTTATTAAGGTTAAATGTTTTGCAAACCTACCTGGCTGTGAGTGATAGTCATTGCCCCCTAAACCTAATAACTGGTTGTGCCATCGTTGGCAGCACGAACTACAATCATGCGTTTATGATAATTGGCCATGAGTTTTTCACATTGCTGTGGAGGAATTTTGGCCCACTCTTCTTTACAGAATTGTTGTAATTCAGTCACATGGGGGGTTTCAAGAGTGAAAAGCCTGTTTAAGGTCATGCCAATACAGCTAAATCTCATTCGAATCCAGACTTTTATTTGACCACTTTAAATTTAGTTTTTTGTTGAGACATTCAGATGTGGACTTGTTGGTTTGTTTCTTATTGTCCTGCTGCATAACCCAAGTGAGCATGAACTTCAGGGCATAAACATTTCTTTCAGGCATTTCTGTTAGAGACCATCCATTACAGGAAGTCATCCACATCCTGACCACAGCCATAGACCGTCACACTACCACCACCATGTTTGACTGTTATTATAATGTTCCTTTTTTTATTAAATCCTCTGTTAGTTCTGTCAGTTTTATGCCAATTTTAACGGGACTCAAACTTTCTAAAGGTTCACCTTTGGTCTCGTCAGTCTACGGGATATTTTTCCAGAAGTCTTGGGGATCATCAAGATGTTTTTTGACAAATATGAGATGATGTTGTTTTTTGTCAGCAGTGGTTTTCTCCTTGGATCTCTTCCATGGATGCCATTTTGTTATTGTTGAATCATGAACTCTGACCTTAACTGAGGCAAACGAGGCCTGCTGTTCTTAAAATGTTGTTCTGGGATCTTTTGTGACCTCCCGAATGAGTCGTTGATGTGCTCTTGAAGTAGTTTGGTAGGCTGGCCGCTCCTGGGAAGGTTCACCACTGTTATGGTAAATTGACTGATTCTTATATAGCGCTTTTCTACTCCCCCAGAGTACGCAAAGCGCTCAATACAACATGCCATATTCACCCATTCACACAATCGCTTTCTTCTATGATTATAAGTAACTCCATACTTTGATGATGCATCAGAAAGTGAGGCAGGATCGAACCACTAACCTTCCAATCAGTAGATGACCTGCTCTACCTCCTACAGCCACCCATACTGTTCCAAATTTTCTCGATTGGTTAGAGTCCCAGAGCCTTAGAAAGGATTTTCTACATTATACATATGTTAAAAAGCTCCATTCTTGAGTGAGGTTAACAGGCTTCTCTGCGTTTTCCCTTTTAGGACAACCTCTAGCATTCTGTTCAGAATCAGACACACTTGAAACCCAACAGTTGGTGAAAAAAAACACCTGCTGGACTTCATCTGGACAAACCTGGGAGGTTACGTCACTGATCTCGAGTTGCTGTTTCTCCCATCAAACCTCAATGGATAGCCACAGCGACCACAGCTTTTCCAGACCCTAGCGGCTGGCGGTTGGGAGCACGCTCAGTTGCTGCTGCTCTGTTTCCTGAACATTTCATGATGCTTCACAAACCTGTGAGGGGCAGTAAAAAGTGATATTTCCATTGCGACCCATGTGTGTGGACGGTGGACAGGTCTATATGTGTAAGGATGCCTATGGTGGCCCCATGATCGGAAGGTCGGGGGTTCGAATCCACTGAACGGCTACCCTGAGGTACCCCTGAGCAAGGTACCGTCCCAGTGGCTGCCCACTGCTTCACTGAGTGGGTTAAATGCAGAGTGGAATTTCCCCACGGGGATCAATAAAGTATACATTATTATTATTAGGTCTTTCCGTATGAATAGGTGTGTAGTGGGTTATTGTCTGCTTCTGTGTTTATGAATGTGTGTAGATGTGACACTGGTTGCTCCATCTGCGATGACCTCATTGTAATAATGACACCATTATTCTCTCTAACTAAGATTCCATCCTTAACTTCAGATGACAGTTGAAGCTCCTTCAGCCCCAGCATATGTGTGTGTGTGTGTGTGTGTGTGTGTGTGTGTGTGTGTGTGTGTGTGTGCCAAAGACATATGCCCCAGGACACACAGCTGAGCCGGCTGGTGGAGGCTAACGTTTCACTACATAAAATGTGTCATCCTTTCTCACTGTGATGGATATTATATCCATGCCTCTTCCAGGTGCCTGGGCTCTGTTTGACTGCGTGTGAGCATGTTTCCTGACTTACTGTACCCTCGCCATGGTTTCATTAATCACCACCCTCAGACATTCTTTTTCCTGTCAAAAGAGAAAAAGACGAGAGACAGATGATCTTTGTTTCCACAAAAAAAAATAGTTCTTTAATTTCCGCAAGTGTCTTTCCTCTCCCAAAACCACTAAGTGGGATACAAAACACGATCTCTTCAGACTGCCAATACAAAAACCCCAGTGGCACTCCAGACGGAAGCCCATCCTGTATTGTCTTTAGATATGGACTAGATCATATAGACTATGCATGTGGTTTCCCGGCTGGGTAAAAGTGCAGCAGCAAGAGGAAGACGAATGTTGAACAGACATGACCAAAGCCATTTATTTTTCGTTGCTAAAGGATAACATCTTGGGCCTTTTACAGCCCATTTACTGGGCTTTACTGGCACATCCATAGTTTCATTCATTCACTCACATATTACTCATACGTCCTTTTAAAGACTTGGATTAAATTGCTGTTTTTCTTCTATTTATTTGGGCTGCTGCCTTTAGGGAAGAGCATCCCTCTCCGTAACACCAACCCTTTGCATGTCCTCCATGAACTTTCTCTGTGGTCTTTCTCTTTTCCTCCTCAGGTCCATACTCAGCATCCGTTGCCCAGTGTATCCACTCTGTCTTCTCTGCACGTGCCCAAACCATCTCAACTTTGCCTCTTTAACTTTATCTTCAGAACACCTGTCTGATACACTCATTTCTAATTTCCAGCTTGGCCTCCTGTCTTTTACTAGTGCCATTGTCTCCAAATCACACATCACAGAAAGCTATCAAATGCTTCCCATAATTAAGCAATGCTCTAACGAACATGTGCCCCTCAAAAGTACATTTCAGGGTTACAGCAGCTACTAAGACTGACACTCTGCAACTCAGTGAAGAAAAAGATGTTATTCCAAAGCAGCAGCCTTCTATTAAGTGCAATCTCACAGCAGTTTAGTAATGTGCATAGCACAGTAGAGCTCTACCACAGAAAGTACACGAAACATTGCAAATACAGTTACTGTGGGGAATAAAACCAAAGCAAGAGGGTTGACGCCCTGCTGATATCAGACCCAATTTTGAAATAGAAATCAAGCCATGCTGTGTAAGCATTTACATGGGGATTGCTGTTAACTGCTTGCATCCAATTATATAACAAGGAAGTAGGTCTGCACAGCATCTGAACCAAAGCTGCTTTTTTCTGCAATAACTTGATAACATTTGCAGGTTTATGTTAAAATACAAATATGACCCCGTTGGATCCTTGACGTGCCAGGGTCTATAAAGTTGCACATTTTTGACGGAGCGTTCCCTGTAGCACTTCGGTTTCTTCCTGTGGGCATCAAATGACTGGCAGGAAGCAGAGTGTAATCTCATGATTTACTGATATGAAAACACAACTTGTGCACTTTATGGTTATTCTGTTAGATTCTGACACTCTTACATTTGTTTTCACAGTGAGCTACAGTGCAAAAGAGCACATGGATTCTTTTGAAGGTGGAAAAAACATTGTTATATCATGCTGCGCTGATCAAAAAAAAATACAGAAAGAGTATTAGATTTATAGATTGCATTCATTTATCATTCTTCAAAACACTGCACCCACAAATGCAGGACATTCCAAGCGATTTGGGGTGTGTCACCCTCTACATATTTCTGATCGTTGTATGTGTCTGGCTGAACTCCCGTGGTTTTTGATTCATGCACATTGAGAATATTCAGAGGTCGCTGAGGTCCAGCGAGAAGCGGAAAACAGCATTCCTGTTAAATGGTTTGAGCTTATCGACATGGAAGACACAAATTTCGGTTATTTATTTCCCCACTTAAGAAACAAAGTAGTGGTTGGTAAGAGTACTCCGGAGCCCCAGGAGACCAAGAATGACTGACCAGGATGGTTTCCAACAAAGATTTTCAAGTAAAAGTTGTCTCTTGCCAGAATGCGGTCTTATCACGTCGTAGAGTTCAAGGTTTGGACAACACAGAAAATCCTCTACAGTAAAGCCTTGAGTTATCCACATCCATTCTAGAGTTGGTGCATCTAATCATGCTAAATACTGTTTATATGTTCACCATGGAACTGATTTTAATGCATATTTTCTCTAAGTCTCTGGCTGTAATAGAGGTAGCAGTTGAAATTCTACTTCAAATTCAGGTTTATTTCTTCATGCCGTCATGATAGGTCTGTCCCAAATCAAAGTAACCAGCAATCAATTACAGAACAAAATGCAGCTACACGGAATGAAAAAGTCAGAATGGTAGACATAACAAGTCTTCCTAATCTCCAGAAGCCAGCCCAGGCTACCTGGCACCACCACCCACAGGTTTTTAAATGTGTTTAAGGAAAAACTGCCATGAAAACCTTCATGCATTTATTTATCCTGCATCCTTCAAAAGGCCTGGAACAAAATGTACAGTCTCCTACGAAATGCCTCTCTGCCAAAAGCCCAGCTCTTATTTAGTGTTTGGAGAGGTCATGTACGTTTTTAATCCAGTGTAAATCTACCTTATTTATTGTTTGTTTTATAAAACATGTATGCCCAAATGGTACTCCACATTTTTGGTTAAAGACAGATGTCTTTTGTTAAAAGTAATCCTACACAAATCAAAAACATGACTTCTTTTTTAAGTTCTCTTCAGGACATGGAGTTACTATTATTGATGTCTTAAAACTAAACGTAACCGTGGGTTTCTAATGCATTTTACGCAGAGATTTACGAAGTATGAAACATGAGCGTGAGCGATAAATGCTCGACTTTATTATCCAGTGCAAATGCATTTCAGAAAATGCATAATGCCAAGGTCTGGTTCACTGGGAGTGAAGAAAATGACAGCTGTGCCAGGCACAGGGATTTAAAACAATAAAGTAAAAGTAATTGTAGCTTTTCCCAGGCTTTTCTGTAATGATGTTCAGTTGTCATTGTCACTGTAGTTGAAAAGCTACAGATTGCAAATTTGGCTCCAGTTGCATCATTCATTTTTCATTTTTGATCAAAGATTTTGGATTAGACATTTACACACAATGTGATTTTGAGTCCAGTGTTAACATGCACAAAAGGACAAAATCTACACATGGCAAACTTTTCCATTAAAAAGGACACTCTCAACAGAAGATCATTATGGTGGTGGAGCCCACGGCATGATCAAAAATCATTCCAATCATGTGCAATAAACTTGCTATCCCATTGCCTCTGAAAAATGGGCTCGGTTGCTGTCTTCAAAGGGAGTTTGGTGCGTCAAGACTGCGATTAAATGGCAATAATCCAAAATCAGCCTGCCATCAGTGTGCAACTGAATGGGGTCAAGCTGTCAATTACATCCAATCTGTTTGTGATAATCCTGCAATTCACTGAGAAAAATTGGTTAAAATCACAAAACTGTTGCAGCAAATTTGTTGCTGTGTACATACAAATCATAAAATTGAATTCACATTAAACAGAAATTCACAAAAATAACTACACACATTCAGAGTTCAGCTAGTACCTCATAGACCTGAAACAGAA
This sequence comes from Maylandia zebra, assembly GCF_041146795.1. NCBI lineage: Eukaryota > Metazoa > Chordata > Actinopteri > Cichliformes > Cichlidae > Maylandia > Maylandia zebra. The sequence continues at coordinate 9,745,271 of NC_135174.1, read as the reverse complement.
ATTTAGGCATAGTTGCTGCATTGCAATGACACAACCAGCCATCGATTGCAACATGTTTAGCAATCTGTTTGTGTTTAGAAATCAGACTATTTTCAAACCGATCTGTCCGGGAGTGACTGCACTCAGTCTGACCCTGATTGTTTGGAGACAGGTTGCCTCCCACAAAGCAACCTGTGCAATCACCTTGTGATCAAAAGCCCGCCAATTTTTCCAAGCTGCAAAGTGCATGTCGGGGAATGACTTCTCTGCTTATGATAAGAAGCCGGATTGTTTTAAAGACTAAATAAAATGTACTCCACACTGAACAGTTTACAGTCTTGATTGCAAATTTCAACTCTGATGTGTCATCTATGATCAAGTATGATGCTGATTTAATTTCTGGTCCCATTTAGTGCTGAACAGACAGTAAAGCTGGCAATGCTTTAGGCTGTGGCGACCGTGTGAAAAATAACGAATGCTCTCACAAGTTCTCAGTCAGGTCCCTCCTGTTGTTCAGCTCAGCTAAAAAAAATCCTTCCTAGTTTTCGGTAGATTTTTATCAATGAGCGATGGTTGAACCTTGCTACCAATCTATCTTGCACGAGTTTGCGTCCTCTCATCCTACTAGTTACTTTGGTTTCAAATATCCAAGGCAATGGCCAACATGCTAAACTCTTGGCTTAAGAATGGTAGTCCACAAACCATTAAGATCCCTTTATGTTGGTTATAACTGGAATATTAGGGTCCATAAAACCATAGCAAGTGTTGAAAATGAAACGCGTGCCCAGTATTTAGGAATTCAATCTATATTTGAATAGCAGTGTAAATCACTAAAATTGAAAATTAAGTGTGGATCGGCATTATCATTTCCATCAAAGCCCTGAAGTGACGTGCTCTGAACCATTAAAAAATACTGTTTTAAATGTACATTTCTATGCTGCACTTATCCAAGTGCCATAAACACTTAACCCTGCTGGCTAGCTAGCATAACAAACAGAATTCCAAGGAGCACATCTGACTCCAGATCAGCAGTTAAATTGTGGTCAGTTTTCCCACAGAGAACATTTCTTCTATGGCCCTTCTTTATGCATTCTGCTGAATGGAGGACAGAAGTGTCAAAACAGGCTAGATGCATGAAGGCAGTCTCACACAATGGTTGCTACTGTGCTGTTTGTATTTTCAGGGCAGCACCATTAAATGGCTACTTACAGAGAAAGTCATCGGGGTTCAAGTGTGTTTTGTTTCACTGTTGCTTCAAGCTGTGTTACTCTGAGGCCCCACAGTCATCATGGGTGGCCACACTGGGCCATTGGCACAGCATGCACGCACACACATGCACACACATGCACATATAATTAAATGTTAACGTGCCCAAAGTACTTTCTTTTTTTATATCTCTCTTGCACAAACTTAGACCTACTATGCTTCTCTGCATGTATACTTATGCACGTGTGCATTAACTTTCTCTCACTTCTAGAAAATCAGCCACAAATTATCTCTCACAAACATGCGCACGCACGCATGCACGCACGCACGCACACACACACACACACACACACACAAACACACAGGTATATTAATATGAAGTAAGTACAGAAGCATGAGAGAAAAATGTGCTTAATGCAGGTTTATATAACAGCACAAATTTAAGGAGACATAACCACCCGCCTGCTGGGCCCTAAAAACAAACTGCACAAAATATGGCATTTGTCTTCTGATTAAACACCCCCGCATTCCAGCAATCTGCGTTTGGCCGACCCGGCAACGGCCATCATATTGACAGTCGGACGTGCGGTTTGCCTGGGTGATCTCTCATGAAGGGAAGCTTTATGGCACAGCCAGCTCCATATAATCAGCTTTAAATGGTCCCAATGCTAACGAGAAGGACAGCACCCTCCCTCCTTTCATGGCAGCCAGCCGGCCCCCATGAGTCAGGAAAGACGGAGACAACAGCTACAGTGCCCACGAAGAAATGAGGAATGCTATGGGATTCAAAGATCCCGAAGAGTCACTTTTATGCGTGTACAAGTGCGATAAGATGTCGAATGTGTCTGGAAATTGTTAAGCTGGAATGATTGGCTCCTGCGTGCTAAATTGCATGCTGGGTTATGCTAATCAGCAACAGTAAAATTGCTGAAAATATTTGAGGTTCCCTCAAGTTAGATTTACCGAGAGAAACCAGCCATCTGAATTCGTAGGTAGACGTGAATCGTTCATTTCAAGCCATGTTGACGCTGTCATGAAGATCAGTATCATTTTCATTCAAATGTTTTAAACAACAATACTCTCAATTACAGTAATTTCACTTAAAATTAGAGTCTTCCCTCTTCAACAAAGTCACGCAGGCAGGTAGAAACATGTGCCGTCTTTATCCAAAAATCCTGGAATGTCTTGATGAAATTATCCTGGCAAATTATTCCACAAACTCTTTAGGATGCAGGATAAAGTCATGAAGGACTGTTGATGTCAGCACGCTTCGGTAGCATCCTTTAACACTTCCTTCTGCTCTTGGGTTAAACAGCTGTCCCATAAAGCTATCCTCTTCCTATCTCCATATAACGTCTTTTTACACCACGTTGCTCTGTCTGTGTGGCTTGGCCTTGTTAAGATCCAAGATTTCCTTTTACCAGATGCTCTCTGCCTTGTTAACTTCAGCCCATTTGTCTTTGTGCAGCTCAGCATGTTTAATGAGATTTGCATTGTCGAACATGGAGTCAACAATTTAGGAAGCTAACCGCAGGTATGTGTGGTAAGTCCTGGAGAATTTTACCCACCACAGTTCCTGCAATCATGTTTTCTTCTGTGTGAAATTGCCAAGTTTTTAATTGCTGTGATATGACCGATTACTTAACATTACAGCCAAATGTATTAGTAAAGCACAAATAACCAGAACCAACCCCCCTCCTGCACACTCACGTGTGTGAACTTTTATATTTTATATTTCTTAGAACTCCAAATCTCCAAATCTTATTTTGTTGTATTGGCTAAAAATTGTGAATTTGTAATGCATTTCTTTTCACTGATGATGTAAATGGCAACGGATTGTTTTGGCAATTGTGACAAAGGAGTGTAATGAGCTCCACTGGAGGACTTTAAAATTGCAAAAATACCCAGAGAAATTCCTTTCCTCGATTCCTTTTATGTGTGTGCCAGCATTACTCCACAAGAGTGGGAATGTATGAAAAATTGAAATGATTTCTACATCTTGTCCAATTGTTTTAATTCTCAAAGAAGTCAAATAGCTTTGTAAAAGATTTTTGTACTTTTGAAATGTATTCTTGAAACTGCACTATTTTTCTTAAGATAAATAAGGCTTTTCATTTGTTTCGTAAATCTTCGCTAGTGCTACAGCCTCACTAAAGAAACCGCAGTTCAAGATTACTGCCAAAACGACTGCAAGCCTGTGTGACGACTCGTGGTCAGCTGCCATCAAAGTCAAAATAGCAATCAGTTTGTGATAATACATGGATAAACTGTGGTACGATGAAAACTACACCTGTGTTGTGGAAACTGTTGGTATCAACATACCAACAATTCACATAAACTTGCATTTAGAGTCTAGTTAAAAACGTGTAGATTTGTAACAGATATTCTACGACAAATATTGATGTAGTTGCCGCAGAATGGCAATTTCACTGCAAAATTATGCAGGCCTGAACTGGTTGCATATTGTGAAGTGACACGTTGCACATCAGTTGCACAAAGTTCAACTGCAACTTGTCTTTAAATGATCACCAGCCAGTCTGAGTCAGACTGCAATTGTTTGGAGACAAGTTGCCTCCCACCATGCCACTCCTGCAACTTCCTTAAAATTGAAAAGTGTCCAAAAGTTGACTTGTTCATCTGGACTTAGCGTTTTCAGTGGGAGAAATGTTTCGTCACTCATCCAAGTGACTTCTTCAGAAACCTGCAGGTCAGCTGACTGATGAAGTCACTTGGATGAGTGGCGAAATGTTTCTCCCACTGAAAACGCTACGTCCAGATGAACAAGTCAGCTTTTGGAGATTTACTTACCTGGATGATTGAGCGTGCATCAAGACATTTGAACGAAAGTGGTCACACAGAGGTTAAAAGTGTTGTATGCTCAATGTCTAGTCAACCATTTGGTCACTGCAACAATCTGCTTTTGGTCATCAAATTCTTAAAAAATTCTATGCAGTCGTCGATTCACCACTGATATTTCTTGGACTTCTGGCTTGTCCATATGGCAGACATGCGGGGTTACTGAGACAAAATAGTTTGATTATTATACTGAATGTTATTATTTTTACATTTTTTTATATTTCAATATTCATAATATTTCATATTTAACATGTTCTATTTTAATTCTAATGAATGTAGTTCTCAGGAAATTTAAAAGGCACGTCTTTTGTAAGTGGAATGCGATACTGCAAATTTTGGTATTGATCCGATACCTAGAATATACAGGGTCAGCTGATACTGATGCATTGATCCTATAAAGGCAATACTATGGGTCAACGTCTTTTGCTTAAATGTGCCATAGCCTATAAATAAAATAGATGTGACAGTCAACACAAAGAGGTTCAGACATTTTTCATACGGCTTGTTATTTCCATGAAAAATTATTTAATTCAGTTCAATTTTATTTTTTTATACAGCACTAAACCACAACAGCGCCTCAAGGTGCTTTATATTGTAAGTTAAAGACTACAATGATAAAGAGAAACCCAACAATCAGACGGCCCCCTTTTTAGCAAGTACATGGCGACAGCGGGAAGGAAAAACCCCTTTTTTAACAGGAAGAAATGTCCAGCAGAACCAGACTCAGGGAGGGGCAGCCATCTGCTGTGACTAGTTAGGGGTGAGGGGAGGAAGACAAAACAAGTAATCAACATAATTTAGTGGACTGCAGACTAAATTTAGAGTAGAGTACTTAAAATATCAATCCTATCATTCTAGTATCGAGCCGATACCAATACCAACTTTTTAATTGATATTTATCGATATTTGGATCGATCTTTCCACCTCCATCATTTGTATTATATCATCATCTGCCTTGTGTTTTTATACTTCTAGCATAACGTCAATACTATCTGCTCTGGTCTCTTCTTTTATTTCCTCTTATCTTCCTTCCTCTTCATCTTATTTAAGTAAACAAAGAGAGAGACTTGGTCTGACGCCTGATGTTCACCAGGATATTTTTATTTCTTTACCCACCCTCTCAGATTGCCACTACATAACTGCAAAGGCATCCTGTCTCCTCTGATAGATAAAATGCGTCACTCAAGGATATGAAAGGTTTTCAGTCAGCCAGTGGAGCCGAAGCAGCACAGACTTCCTGTGTAAGCACAAGACGCTGTAACTGTATCTCCACTTATTGCTGTGCTGTCTGTTGATTTGAATGTTTCCTATGACTCAGTGCCAGATGCACAAAGTTGAAATTGAAATTAATGGAAAGAAACATCATGATATTGAAGGTCTGAACATATGTGAAGGCTCACATCACAATTGCATTTTATTGTAATCTTTGTTTGGATCTGAAATGACTTTTCCCATCACAGCTGCGCATGAGTCTTTGAAGATGAGTGGTTTTGTAAATGCAGGCTGCATTAGATATTGTTTTACAGTAACCAACCTGAACGTCAGAAGACTTTGGATAGAAGGATGTGATGGCTTACATCATCAGGATGTGTAGCTTTGTACAGGAAGTATAGAATCGGGCTTTAAATTTAAGCAATTCAGAATTTTTTCTTATTTTAAAGTTAATTGAGCAGCATAGATGTGTGTTTGTTCACAAAAATTGTGGATTATTGGGGGTTTGGATTTGTCTTAGTAAGGTGTTGGGCCACCCTGTGCTACCAGAAACACTTGATTAGCTGAGTTGCTATCAATAGTCATCACCAATTTCCACAGTTTTAACACAGTTTGCTCAGTTTTAACTCTTTGATGTCTGTGCATGCTGTTAACTGTACCACTAGTCATACTCCAGATACATTTTTTCCAATGTCAATTATGAGATAGAATGATTATTGTATTGCAAATGTATGGGAAGTGGATTAAAAAGTGTAATAAACAAGAACTATATACTGATAAGAAATAACATTATAACCACCTGTCTGATATTGTGTTGGTTACCTTTTCCTGCCAAAACAGCCCTGACCCGTCGAGGCATGGGAGTACCGCACGGACCGGCCATCGCCCGCCACGTACATCGATGAACCTTGGTCGCTCATGACCCTGGTGCTGGTTCACCACTGTTCCTTCCTTGTATGGCTTTTGATAGACACTGACCACTGCAGACTAGGAACATCTCACAAGAGCTGCAATTCTGGTGCTGTGACCCAATCAACACAATTTCAAACTCTCAAATCCTTATGCTCATTTTTCCTGCTTCTAACACGTCAACTTGGAGGACAAAATATCGCCTTTACCCTAATATATCCCACCAACTAACAGGTACCACGATGAAGAGATAATCCGTGTTATTCACTTCACCTAGCATGTAGTATATGAACGCCATGATGTTATATATATGTGTAATGTTCAGATTGACAGAAAAGAAAAACAAAACATTGAGTCCACTAAAATTATCTATAGTATTTTTTTAAACTCAGCCTTTCCATGCTGGCTCAATCAGCATGATATAACATGTTGATGCTTTGTGACTGTATCTAGAGACTCCTTGAGTGTCCAAGAGTTCTTTGGCCTGATTTTAACTGAAATTTTTATGTGCCCAACATTTCCAATTGAGTGTTGTGGTGAAGTTTCCAGGTTTCAGCTGCTGGATTGTTTAGGTGAACTGAACTCCACTGCCTTACAGAGAACACTGGTTGCAACTCACCTCTGCAATTGTTTTCTTAACTGGACCCCAATATAGGAGACACGGTACTCAAGCACTATCCCAGATGTACGCTATGCATCAAGCGTTTTGATTGCTGTCCATAGGAGACGGAGTCCAAATGGCCATGGATCCGATGGCTTTCCAGTGGCTTTATGACTTGAGATCTTAATAAAGTGTCTGAATGACTTTCCAGTGCTTTTCATTCAGCCTAATTCCCTTTACTGGGGGAAAGCAAGCTCACTTTAAGTGCTGTGAGGCTATTGCTTGAAGAGCTTTGCAGGTTTTAGCCTTTGAAGGATCCGTACAGCAGGGATTTTCCCAGTACAATTCATCACTGTCTCTATTTTCTGTGTGTGTATGTGTGAGTGACTGAATGTGCAGGCCCACGACAGGCCTTTGCAGCTATTAGGGGGGATTTTGCCCTCTCTTTGAGGGGGTGATTTGTTTCGTTTTAATAGGTGAGAACTTGGACTAGTCCCGAATCTCCTGCTCACCGTGTAGGATTCACTTTCCCACCGGGTGCTGCAGATCATCAGACGGTGGACCACCATTGCTCTGGACATGTGGTGCGTCTGCATGTGTGATTTTAATGAATGCCAGAGATGAGATCACACTAGGAGCATGGCAGCACAGACACCAAGAAGTTACACAGACTATCTTGTAAATGAATGGACCAGAGTCTGATGATGAAGAACCAAAGCCATGCTCATTCCTGACATCTAAATGGAACTGTTATGCCAAACCCACTGGTGTGTCTCAGTGTCCTTTGGTAGTGATATAACCTGGTGCTATGTCATCTAGAGTTAAAGGGATGTATTTTAACCCAAACAACCTTTTCCCAATCAGTTAGCGAAAGTGTCCAAACCTATGTAGTGCAAAATAACTGGAAACTGAAAAGGTCCATACAGGATGCAAACCTTGCTCACAAACCTGCAACTTTACAGCTATAAATCAGTTTATGTAGCTTTAAAAAAATTCTTCTTCTTCTTCTTTTTTTAACCATGCTCATTATGAGAAAACGGGCCACTGGACATTCCCTGCAAAGCTCATTTAGGCCCCAGTATGGCCCGTTGCAGCTAGCCACTGTAACTTGGACAGATTTGTTAGCTCTTTGTATTCTTCCATCTTTTTAATATTATTTTGTCATGTTTTACGATTTACTCAATATGCCACGACTGTGTTTACCATAAATTTAAAACAAATGCTGAAAATGGAAAACGGTCTTTTTTTTAATGATAAAATTCAAGATCTGCATTTGATCAACAGCTAAATGAACAGAAACACTATACCGAGTTTACCCAGGGCCTAAACATTATTGCCCGCTGATTGGTTTGTGGAAAGACATGAACCGAGTAAACATGTCTGGATGTATCAGGCAGTTTTTGACAGTGCATTCCACAAATCCTAGGTGCCATGTCTTTATATCAAAGAGAGGGTTTTCTCCCGAGATTGTTGATAATTTACAACCTCGGGGCTTGTTTTAGCTCCTGTGTGTCTTACCTAACACACATACACACACATACACACACACACACGCGTCTTTGGAGTACCTCTCCAGTGAGGTATTTTACCAGGAAGCCACAGATGCTTTCATGTACTTAAATCATGTCTGTCACATTAACCTTAATTGCAAGTTCAAGAAACAACAAACACATCCTGAAAGCTGCAGCAACAGCTCAGGCCTGAGGGAGAGGCAAATACTCAACAAGTAACTCTGACAGGAGAAGAACCGGGAGCAGTGAAATGCATTTAGGGTTTCAAAATATACAAACCTGAACTTGGTAGCGCTTTCTTTTTGTATTTGCTTTCCTACAGAAGCTCCAAAAGCTTTTATCTCATTTTCTCTGGAAGATCAGAAACTCTTCTGCCGACTAATTATTATCATTTCAGTTCCCATAAAATGCAACCGCGCCAGAAGCTCCAGGCTACAAGCTCCTAGATGTCGACAGGTTTCACTCCAAATTTGTTTGCTTGCTTGAAAACCAGTGAATACATAATTGTGCGCTGATGTTATGCATTTGAAATTATAACGTCACGAGTCACCGCATTGTATATCAAACAGGCAAACACTCATCAGAGGGCGACTGAAAGAGGTAAACAATAAAGAAATGAGAAAAATCAACACTTTTATAAAGAATTTTTTTTCATGTCCCAAAAACCATTGTGGTAGTCCCAAGACATTATATAGCATCTGAAATATTTTTGATTATTGAACATTTTCAAAATCTGTTACTGTTCTGTGAGATCTAACAATACTGATAGTGCCATGTGAAAAAGTTCAGCCAATGATTAGATGCAACTCTCTTAATGTCCAACCACACCGTTTCAGTCGTGTTGAGGTCTAAACTTCGACCTTCATTCGTTTCTCTTTGCTTGAGATCTTTGTCCCAGTCAGCGTTGGTCAAGTTACTTGAAAAAAGTAATTAGGTACTAATTACTTATTACTTCTCCAAGAAAGTAATCCCGTTACTTTACTGATTACCTTTTTTCAAAAGTAATTTCAGCCCTTTTAGCCAAATTCTATTTTTTCTGCATAATCCATCATGTAAAATTGAATCAAATGAAAAAGTCTCTTTTAAAAACTTGTTTTATTACTTTTAATCTTTTAATTTTATGCACATTGCATTAAGCAAAAATGTAATTATATGCAACAGTCTCTGACTTGAAGAAATTTGTTTAACATTTAAACCCATTTTCTGCATATTCGAGCTTATGAAATGAAAAAAAACTTGTGTTTACACTCACTCTTACAAATAGATGCAAGTAAAACACAGCAAAAAATAGATAAAATCAAAGATTAAGCGACGCATAGTCCTGTCGCTCTTAAGTCTGCCCATCTCAGTGACTGAAAGGTGCCAAGGCCCTGTAGCTGTGAAACAAACCCATATCGTTACCCTTCCACCAGTGCAGTCTCGCTTTGAGGTTTTGTGCGGTTTCTCCGAGCATTGCACAGTTTGCTGTGTTGTCAAGTACTGATTGTGGCTTTGTGCTAACACACAGTTGAGAGCTCCAGACCTGCAGGCTACCAAAACCTCTGCTTTTATATAGGTGCTCACACTTGCTGATGCTCAGTTAATGAAGTGCATCTGATGAGCAGCACCTGGCTCCTACTTACTCCAAATTTCTAGACGTGAGCATGAGCTTAGTTTCAGTATAGACTCCTGTGAAAACCTTCTCTTTCACATAACTGTAGCTTGGATTCATATAGCAGTATTGGCCTGCGCTTTGGTCAGACCGCTGCTTTGATCTAGACTCAAAAATGCCATTAAATTTCAGTCAGCTGTCTCTGGTTCCCAGACAGTGAATTCTGTATTTTCATTTTACACTTCATCATATCAAACTTTCAGTTCAGCTTGTGTCGTAATACGCAAAACTGGAGCAGCACAGCGTTGTAAGGACGAGTCCTATCGTCGCATATCAAAATCTTCTTATCATACAGTTGCAATACTTGAGACCAGCTTCAGTAATTGTCAAAGTTAGGAAGGCATAGTCTGCTAAGAAGGAAAGAGAATGAATGGGCTGGAATAAAAATAAATGCTCCAGTAGTCTTATTCTACGCTGCCCCATCATGAAATGAAAAGAGTGAATGAAATGTGCAGTAGTGCATCTACTGCAGGTTATTCTAAGCGTATGCTTAGTCGAGCACAAGCTGAGCATACTACTAAAAACTGTGGTTGGGGTGTGATGTAGTCAGGAATGGCTTCATATAGTCAGTGTACAGAAATATGACAGGCAGCCTAAGGTGTTTGTGTAAGTCCTGGGAGAGCACGAGTGGAGAAGCTTAGTTAAGTGTTTGATTCACACCTTCAAATACCCCCACCGCAATGTATATACACTCACACACACTCACACACACACACTTACACACACTCAGACACCTTCCTTTCTCCCACCATTGCTGGCGTCAGTTGAACCACTACGTGTGAGACACTCCTCATTAAGTTTGTGTGTGCGTGTGTGTGTGTGAATTGTGACTGGCCCCTCTCCCTACTTATTAAACTTTCATAGGAGGGCAACTATTCTGAGGCATAAGCTCCATTAGTTTGTATGTGTGTGTGTGTGTGTGTGTGTGTGTGAGGCCTGTGGTGATCACACAGGGAGAATGTTTCTGTCTTCTAACAAAGAACCACTGTTCAACATGCTAGCACACTGAACTGTGCAGAAAAGCGGTGGTTTCTGCTTCATGCTGCTGAACATGCGTTTACTCGTGTATCCTATAATACCACTTTTTTGGTAGTATGTGGAACTAATGTTCAGCTTTTTATGTAAAATCAAAGCTGACATCAATATTAACTATGAAATTGTTTAGCTTTGTCAAGTAGAGAATGTAGAAGAGCACAGTGAGAAGTGCAGAGGCTGGACTAGCAGCAGAGGCAGAAGAAGAGAAGAAGACAGAATAGGTGGAGGTGAAGGAGGCTGGACGTAACCAGTGAGGAAAGAAGAACCCCTAAAGGTGCCAAGCAGGAGGCTGGCAGTGAAGTGTCACGCATACACGTATCCACAGAAGGTCAGGGCACCTTTTGGTCATTAAGAGGGATGCTGGAGAGACCTGTGACAGGCGTGTTTGCACATGTTTTTCAAGGAACTTCTTAGATCCAGTCAGACACGTAACCTGACAGGAATCTCATTGCCAAATCGAGTCAAGTAGGATGAACTGTGACAGCTTGTCAGTATTATTTTCACTTTGATAAAGATTAGATCACATTGTGTGAGTTTTTATTAAAACCCAGTGGAACTGCTCAGTGTTATATTGCTGTGTGATTTATTACTATTACTGAAGCTTACTCGTCATAACAATACCAACTAGATTTTTAAATCTTAATATAAAATGAGTAAGAGTAGGGTGGACATTAGGTAAGGCTGCACTTTTTGCAGCGATCTCGTATAGAAAACTATTCCGTGCGTATATAAAACAGGTCCGCGTAGTAAAGAGACCTCTGGCTAATACGTCGGGTTCGTGTCGGGCTCGTAGCCGAAAACTAGCTTTACTTTCTTGCCTGGGTCAACTTTGCTAGCGAGAGACAGAGAGAGGCGTTGAAAGGCTGCTCCAACAGAACGTATTGTTTCGGAGGAAAACACGAACACAGTGTACAGTCGAGTCTTAATAGCTTACTTACAACTGGACTACACTGCCCATGAGGCTACATTTGCTAGGGCTATGCCTGTAACAAATAGAGAGGGCACAATCTAACATATGAAACAGGAAAACACCGCCGTGTAATCCCTTTATTTCAGCAAAGTAACTGTATTCTGAATACCACCTTTTTAAACGGTAACTGTTACTCATATTTTGTATTTTAACGTTACGTATTTTAAATACGTAACGTATTTGGACAAAATTGTATTTTAAATACGTAACGCCGGTACATGTATTCTGTTACTCCCCAACACTGCTGTACATGCCAGTCTTCACACATTTCAAAGCTGAAAACACAGACCTCTTTCTCTTTGGCCAATATTTTTTATATATATGTTTAATACTTTTTAAAAATGATTTGTGGCACTAAAATTCTAAAAAAAAAAACCCCACCTTTTAACCTTTTAAGACCTACCATAGAACCAAGTCCGCCAGAGTTTACTTTATATTTTTACATGCTGTGGAGCCATTTCTGGGAGCATTTCAAGTTGCTATACATCAATACAACTGTTATAGCCCAAATTTTAGTAATATGTATGCATTAAGTCCATAGTAACTACATAAATTGCAAAACATTGCAATAAACTACAAAAAAAATTGAAAATCCTTTTTTGTTTTTTGTTTTTTTTACATACATTTCTACTTAGAGAAATTTAAGAGGCTTATCCCTCAAAACTTTAAATACAAAAAAGTTGAAAAAATAGTTTCCAACCACAGGAAATTTATTTTGAGTGTCTTCATAGTTTTATTTTTCAGATACACCAATTTTTTACATACTGCAGAAAAAATGAAAAACAATCCTATGATGCAAATTTTCAAAGAAAACAGCATGTGCATCAAAATAAACTATTTAAAGCAGTGCAATTTGAGTTCTAAGCATCCCAGAAACTATTCAGAAAAGCATAAAGTCAAACCTGACTTTTAAAAACACCAGTAGGCAGTATAGGCCTACAAGTAAAAAACTACATTTTCCGCGAAAACGACGTCACTTCCGGTTTCGGACACGCACTAAAGTCTATTTCAATGTAGGAAGTGTTTTGAACAGCTGATCGGATCGGCAAAATGTGTTTCTGGAATATTGTGTTTTTTTCCTGTATTTTTTTCCGCTTTTTGTGCAGTTTTTGCAAAGCTATATGTGAAAGGAAACTGTGACATAGGACAAGCTGATGGCATAAGATGTAAGTAGAACTCCTCCGGTTTCATATTCAAAAAAAATTATTGCGCTGGCTTACGTGGTTCCGGTTCTACGGGGATTTAAAAATAGTTACGCAAAACCGGCTTTAAAGGGTTAAAAAAGGACATTTACCATAGTCTCCAGAATGTTCCTGCTCCTTTACCACACTTTGTTTTTAACGTAGCTGATACCAATAAAATTATTACAGAATAATACCAAGTAAATCAAGCAAGCTGATAACAACAACATAGAAGCATAATATGATATCAACACTAAATATCAAAAATAAATATCTGTATTGAATGTATTTGCAGCCACTAACTGTTTTCACTTACATACCTACAGAAACTTCTGCTGGAATATTCTTACACAACCATCTCAAAAGTGTACAGAGAATGGTCCAAAAAAGCAAACAAACAATTGAAAACAAAGATCCAGATAAAGAGAGAATATTTGGTGAGTTCTCTAGGCCAGAGCTCAGAGGAGAATGGCTAGACTGCTTCAGACTGAAGGGAAGACAGCAATAATCACTTGAAAGTGTACAACCTTGAAGTAGCTGGGCTACAGCAGAAGAAGATGCCATCGAGTGGGAAACTGGGACCAAAACTGGACAACAAAAGCTTAGAAAAACTGCCCCTGTACTGATGACTCTCAATTTCTGCTGCAGCATTCGAAGAGTTTTGCATAAAGAGCATGAAAGCATGGATCCATCCTGTCGTGTATCAAAGGTTCAGGCTGCTGGTGGTGTAGCAGCACATTCTTGAATCTCTCTTTGTGACCAAAGCGTACCCTTTTAATGATGACTGCGCAGAGCAGGATAGTGTGCCATGTCACAAAGCTCATAACACCTCAAACTGGTTTCTTGAACATCACAGTGAGTTCACTGTACTCAAATGACCTCCACAGTCACCAGATCTCCAATAGAGCGTTTGTGATGTGGTGGAACGAGAGATTTGCATCGAGGATATGAAATGGACCAAATCTGCATCGATTGTGTGATGCTATCATATCAACATGGACCGAACTCCGTGAGGAATGGTTCCAGCGCCCTGCTGAATCTACGCCATTGAGAATTTAAAAAATTATACAAATTTCATAGCCTACGCCTACCGCTTGGTCCCTTATCCTCTTAATTTTGCTGATATCAGTGGCAGAGGCAAACACGGGCGTATACACATAAATGGCTATTCTGAAGTCCCAGATTTTAATTCTTTACACACCATTAGAAATGTTCAAAAGGCAAATTTGCATTAAATAGGTCATTTGACTTTAATTGTAAGACTCAGATTTGTTTCTTTTTATACGAAATTGCTCAAAAACAGCTCTTTTGATAGTAACAGTTGTTGACTGCTGCTTTAGTCACTCACAACTGGCTGTAGCTGAACTTTGCCTTCTTTTCATCAGTTGTTCTTGCTGGCCTGCAACAACCGCTAAAGACCCGTGGAGCAATTTAAAGAGGTGGGAAACTCTTAAAGCTGCTGGTGCACACATGATTCTTGTTTACCGTTCTCTTTAAATTATATATCCATCCAAATCTAAGAAAGACAAAATGTTGAAATGCAGAAAAAGGCTCTTTTCTTGCATCTTGTCTGCCTCAGCGATCGTCCTCAAGCCAGCAGTATTAGAGGTTGGATCTTTTTAATTCTCTCCCTGGGGAGCTAATCTTCCATTCCATGCTGTTAGCCAAAAAGACATTTATCCCATGTAATTATTCTGCTTTCACAATGCCTGCAACCTCATCTAAGTACCTGGCTGGCTCCCCGTGTCGGGTTATTTGCACAGCTACCAACTGCTTGTAAAAAAAAAAATTCAAAAATACAAAAGCTCCTTCTGAAACAGAAAACTCATTACTTTCGTAATCAACTTCAGATTTTGGTTTATTTATTAACTGTTGTTTTTTCGTGGCGTTACGAAAACCAGGTCGTCATCTTCTTCTAATTTAGACGTTGATGGTCCTGAACTGTTTGTGTGAGTAATAGGGCACGGGCATGTGTTTATTTAATCACAGGCAATAAACTAAACAGTGACTGAGCACAGTGTTTGATATAAGAAGTAAATGGGCAAAAATAAAAAGCAAACAAAAGCACAAACTGCAAATGTTAATGCATAAACAGTTTAATTACCAATATGAACAAAGGCACACGAAACATAAACATTCACACGGACTTTCTCAGCAGTGCTCTTGTGGCTTGTGCTATGTTAATAATTGTTTCATCGCTGTATTTAAAAAGCTTTTACACAGAGTTCCTGTGAAGAATTAGGCAATCATAAGATCTCTGATTTACATTAATTTCTATTGTCGCTGGCATCCCCATCGTTAAGTTGCCTAAAAGACAGATTGTGTCAATAGGTTTTACACAAACGGGACTTCACCCCTCAGTTTCAGGGCTGCTATCGCTAAGTTTTACCCATTGCATGTCTTGATGAGATGAGACCCAGCCTTTGGTTCTTTCTTCCTTCTCTCACTCCAGCCGGTGGCGACAGATGGCCGCCCCTCCCTGAGCCTGGTTCTTCCTCTTAAAAGGGAGTTTTTCCTTCCCACTGTTGCCAAAGTGCTTGCTCAATGTTGGGTTTTTCCTCTGTATGTATTATTGTGGGGTCTGCCTTACAATATAAAGCGCGTCAAGGTGACTGCTGTTGTGATTTGGCGCTGTATAAATAAAATTGAATTGAACTGAGTTAAATATTTGGATGAGAGCTTGAAAATGATCAGCAAATTAGCCAGCTAGCTTGGGTAGCAAGCTATTATTAACTGTGGTAATATTAATAGGGGGAAAAAACTGAACATTCAGATCCTTACGGTAACTCCAAATACAACTGAACACTGAACAACTTTTTTCACTTGTGACACATGACAATAAACACTTTGAATCTTGAATATTTTGATCTAACTGAGAAACAGGACACTGTCCATATGATTTGTTACACAAAGGACACCAAATTTTACTCTGAATTGGACTCTTAATTTGTAAAATCAACTTCATGGTGTATTAAAAGAGTGCTGTATTGAAAGAAGTTTTGAAACTAGCAAATGAAACAAGCTGGGTGACTGGATCTAGGCAAGGCAAACCTAGAGATACTTTGAAAGGTGAGAGACCAGTAGCTGAAGAGCGTAAAGTTTTTTCCTCCCACCTTTAACACAAAAATTGATGGAGAACCAACGGCAACTGACGGGCTGCTTTGTCAGCACGGGCACAGGTCGAGGATGAGGATGGTAAGCCAACAAAGCAGACGGGCTTTGTTCTTAGACTGACTGGGCAACTGATTTCACATTGTTTTTATCATTTATTATCATCCTCCCAAGTCCACAGTGCTGTTGTCGCCACTGCAGAGAGATGAAAAACGTGAAATTTAGCCTGTATCTCCTAACAGCCACAGCTGACTGTTGGTTATCTTATAACCAGCTGTTGTTGTTGTTTAGCCGATTTGTTGTCAGCTGTTCGGAGATGGACATGTCTAATCTGCTGGCAGTTAGCACGTGCCACGATATCTGGAATAAATACGCATTTGTGAACATTTCCATGTGCTAGAGCCCTGACGTCATTTCAGGAGATGAGGCTAAAGATGAAGAAGATGGCATTTTATCCATTGTGTTCTCTCTTTCCATCATGTTTTCAATTGTTTGGTAAAGAAATGTGATTGTGCAGAACGGTGATGTTCACCTCAGCCACTGTTTCCAAGATGATGAGATTTTTGGAATGTATGACTCAATTTTATGAGAACGCATCAGTGTTTGTTGGAAAATGTGATTAAAAAACTAACTGGTGGATATTTATGAGTGTCCAGCCTTTAAGATATCAGTTGTTCATAATATTCATATACTAAAATGTACAGTGTTATTAGCACAAACTCATACAAACTTGAAGTTTTCATTGCTGAACTCTGTTTAAGTTGTTTTCTTTGGTTAACTTGGGACTCCAGCGTTTGCAATACTGTTTTCGCAGTCCTCCTCTATCTGCCTTAAGGGTGATTTATGGTCTGAGTTGGCATCAATTTGTAGACTTTTCCACCTACACAGAAACCCCCTCCCCCCCATTATGGAATACAACCAACACAAAGATCAGAGAGACTTGAGTGTGTGTATTCCACATGTGAGCCAACATCAGCCTGTTTGTATGCTATGCTTAGGATCACTGTGGACTGGTTGCGAAGTTGGCTTGGACAGGATAAGGAATGAAAACAGTGGAGATCACCATAAAGAGCATAAACAACAGATATGAAACATTCCTGGTGTTAAAGGACAGGCAGTGACTGCAGTGGACAGTTTTAATTGTGTTTAGCACTTGGCTTTAATCCACTGTAAAGAACTCCTTTGTATATCTTGTAACATCTGTCTTCCCTGACTGCACAGACATAGCAGGCTACACATTGTCCCACATATTTCTGATACTGCCCTCAAGTGGCAGCACCCAGTTACAGCATGTCGATGTGTGTCTGCGCAGCTGTGTGTAGCACTGAGCAGCAGCTTCCTGGGCTGAAAAACTGCCTCAGTTTCAGTGTGTGAAATTTGGAGAGAGCTTGCTGGCCTTAGCTGATAACTTAGCACTTCACCTCATTCAAATATTGTCACTTCTGGCTCGAAATATCCATAAACCAGAGGGTGATGTCATGATTTCTTTCCATCTTTTGTATACAGTCTAAACATAGCCCCAATGTGGCATAATGCTAAAGCCATTAGCATATTAAGTGTTTCCTCAATTAGAGCAAAATTTAAAAATAAAAATTGGAACAGCATCAAGTCTGGAAATTAATAGACCAAAAATAAAATTAAACTAGAAAGTGAAACATTTTTACCAAAATGTGATTGAATGTGGTGTCAAATGCAAATGATCTCATATTTTCATATCTGTCTTTGTGGGGGAAAAGCATGCGATGGAAGTCGACACAGACCTCGGTGAATATCAATACCTTCAAAGGAAATCATGATACGAAGGTCTGGAAAAGTTTGAAATTGTACAATTTAACCCAGGAGCCCTGCTTTTCTCTTTAACGTCTCCTGTTCCCTTCTTGTTGTCATTTTTCCTCATTTTCCGCTCTTTCCTCGCACACGTGCAGTTTTGTTATCAGTTCAAAGCACAGAGAGGTCAACGAGGGAGTGTGTCAGTCAGACAAGTTGTCACCCAAATGATGACAAATTGGCCGCCTCTCCGCTCACCTCCCAATCAAGTCCAGACCTGGCTTTTAAATGGAGATCAATGGCAGTCAGGTAAAGCTCTCAGTCGCCGAGCTCAGTCACACAAAGTCAGAATTCTGTCACCGTACATCTGCTTAGCCTCCAGATATGAACTTTATCGGATTTTCAGTGTAGTGTTTGGTGATGACGTAAATGCTGCTCCTTATGCTTTTTCACCCAGAACGCAGACTGAACACATCTGCTTTTGACAGGAAAATTGTCATATTGACCATATTGAACGCAATTGCTCCCAATTTATATGGCAGAAGGTGCAGAGATAGTATGACCAGCAGAGAGTCTTCACCTGTTTTTGATCTCAGCTCTACTGCTAACCCATCCGCCTCTCCAACGGGCTCGTTTCCAGGGAGACAAACATCATGTAATGCAACACCGCGAGTCTTGCAATAACATTGTCTTTATCGTCGGCAATGGGTCGAATTTTCTCATTTTATGCCTCGAAGCTTAAAGAAAGTAGAGCGGAACTCAGAGCAAGATATTTGCTTTCTTTCATGCTACTCTGTCTCACGTTTCTGAACCATTGTTGTCTCTCTGTCATGCTTTGCATCTTTCACACAGAGTATGTTTGGATAGCGACCTCTCATGGAGCTGTTACCATTTAGCTTTCATTCTCAAACCATACATATTCATCTACATCATGTCTAAAGAGGCTGGCATATGATAAGCAGAAATAACTGAGAAGCAAGTTTGATCTTGTTGTCCTTCCTTCAGTCACTTATGGATTAAATTAGGCTACTTATTCACCGAGCTGGCGTGCCAATCTACTGGCTTGTTGTTAGCGTCTACGTTCAAAATTGTTGAACAGCCATAAATTCTGGGAGAATCGGTTTGGGATTTTTTCCTTTCTCACACAGGAGGAAACAATCAGCTTCAAATACTGCATGACTGGAAACACTTTATGGTTTAAGTAAGGGAGCTGTGAGGGTTGAACCTAGGGGCAACCTTTGTAGCTGAAGAATGAAGCCAGTGATGAAGTGACAAAAACTGAAGTTCTGCTAGGTGCCACCTGAAGCTCAAGTCCCCATAGAATCCCATGTTAAAACGTCCAGCTTTTAAAGCATGTTTGCACCCTGCTAATCTATATAAGAAGAACCTACATACACACATATTAAGTTTAGGTCATTATAGCGCTAACACTATATAGGTCAGCTGACTTATAACCAGATTTTCCATCTGATTGATCAAACTGATGGTTGAGGTTTAATCTTAATACCAAGTCATTGTATTCTATTAAAATTGTTGGGTAACACATCGACATTACCCAACAGTATGACGACAGTGATAATGTAATTAGGTCAGTTTATAACAGAGTTGATGATGATGTTGAGAAGTCATTAGGAAATTAAAGTTTTAAAATGGCCAATACCACTTTCCATCTTCCAAATACTGAAAAGTCATTGACCTGGAGATTATATTAAGAGCTATACCCAGGGTGACTGTACGAAGTTTAAAGGATATCCTTGTATAGAGGGCCAAGATAATTTTGACTCTTTACAACTGTTATTACATGTGACTTTTTATTTCTGGTTGTTAAAAAAAAAAAAATGTAAATTCTTTATGGTTTCTTCCCAGAGTACTAGAGTTGCCAAAGCCTGCAGGACTGTGTGCCTCCCCTGCTTTTACCTCGATCCTCCAGGAATCCATCAGCCCAACACTCATTTTACCCCAGTGTCCTTTTGTAAGGTCAAATAACCAAAACTGGTTAGAATCAAACTGGTAAACTGTAAGCTGGGTTGAGTTAAACTAAATTGCCCAATTTTAAATCCAGTGAGTTTTAGGGTTTGATGTTAAAAATGTGTCGTGCATGACTTCGCATGGCCACATTTAGTTCTGTAATTTAAGTTTGTGTAACAGTAATAATATAAATCTGAATTGAAAATGGTAAATGGCCTGTATTTATATAGCGCTTTTCTAGTCCCTAAGGACCCCAAAGCGCTTTACATATCCAGTCATCCACCCATTCACACACTGGTGATGGCAGCTACATTGTAGCCACAGCCACCCTGGGGCGCACTGACAGAGGCGAGGCTGCCGAACACTGGCGCCACCGGGCCCTCTGACCACCACCAGTAGGCAACGGGTGAAGTGTCTTGCCCAAGGACACAACGACTGAGATTGTCCAAGCCGGGGCTCGAACCAGCAACCTTCCGATTACAAGGCGAACTCCCAACTCTTGAGCCACGATCGAAAATGATTAACAGCTAAATTAAGATATACATACATCAATAGGCGATATCATGAAATTTTAGTCAGTTTAAAAAAGTGGAGGCAGCTATTGGTTTAATAGTTTTTATTTAGAAAAATTTTTATACAGCAAAAAGGGAAAAAAATGAGGTCATGGGAAGACAAATATATGCACGTATATACATCTGCACATACATGCATACATAAAAACTATATATTGTAAGTTCTATGCATTAAAGAGTGCTGCCACAGTTTGTAAAGCCCAGCCATTTTCTCCTTCCCAAGTCCCCCTGAAGTCGCAGGGTGAAAGTCATACATTCCTTCCAACCAGAAGGTTCGTACGGCCGGACAGGACCAGAATATGTGTCCATGATCTGCCATGACTTCCCCACAGTTTCCGCACAGTGCAGTTGTAGCACTGAATTTAGACTTTTGTTTAGGTGTTATGAAAAAACGTATAATGTTTTTCCAACAAAAGTCCCGCCACGTGTTGGAATTAGTTGTGGTGAACTACGTTTCCCAAATCCTTGTCCACCCATCTTCTGTAATCTCAATCTCCATTTCTCTTTCCCCATTTCTGTTTTATGTAACTTGTTGAGTCCTTTTTAAACTTAATCATACATTTGTACAGTTTACTTATCAGGGCTTTGTTACTCCCAGAGTCATAAGCGTCAATGAAGATGTTAACAATCGAGAAGTCTCCAAGGACACAGCTGTTTATTTTTTTACCAATACAATGACGAAATTGCAAGTATTGGAAGGTCGTAAGTCTTACATAAAGTATCAAAAGCCATAATTTTAGATTTTGCGATAACTGTGCACACAGCAGTAATACCATGCCATGCCCATTGTCTAAATCTGCTGTCATGGGAGGCAGGTAAAAATTCAGGGTTGTATGCTGGCCACCTCAGAAGTTTTATCTCCTCTTGAAGTTGTGCCTGCTTGACCACTCCCCTCCATGTTTTTAATGTCAAATTGACCCATTGGCTGGTTGTCAAAATATTGCCCAACTCAGAAGCTGTGTGACCAAGCCTAGACTGGATCGGCGTCTCCGAGAGAGACATCTCAATCGCCATCCACCTTGCACAATAAGATGGGTTACACCAACACACCAAAGATCTCAACTGAGCAGACAAGTAGAAATCCCTTAAAGAAGGTAGAGCCAAGCCCCCTTTTTCCCTCAGCGACTGCAAAGTAGAGAACTTCATCCTTGGTCTTTCGTTGAGCCAAATGAATCTTGAGAGCTGTTTATTCCATTGCCTGAATTGCTTCACAGGAATCGGTATAGGTAAAGCAAGAAAGAGATACAGTAAGTTAGGAGGAATGCTCATTTTAATTATTTTAAAGTCCTCTTTGGAAGCCTCAACGTACGTCGCCATCTTGTTTGCAGAAAAAAAAAACAATGAATGAAGACTGACTCTGAAACCTCAAACTTGTTGGCTGATGACTTGTGACTGACATTTAATTAACCACTGATTGTGCAGCTTCATGCCACCGATGAGTCTCCTTCTGGAAAACGATGCAATCAAGATTTAAGTCATACTTTTTTTTTTTCCAGTATTATCATGTGATTGTGTTTCCCCAATGTCAAGACAAAAAGCCACACCTATCGCCATCTAGTGACCTGGAGGCAGAATGCAGATCTTTAGGCAATTATCATCTGATTCTTTTCTCTGACCGTTTGCAGAAATTAAGCAGAGGTTAGTGACAGCGGTTATCAACTTAGGGGGCTTAAAGAATATTAAAAGTGAGGTTCCTTCCTCTTTTGTAATGATAACTGTATCTTGGTATATTATCTTTATACTTCATGAAAGACGGAAATATGTAAAATTATTAACTTCTTCATCACAGAAAGTTGAATAATGTTAACTGAAAATTCAGACAATGTTGAGTTCAGATATTCATTTTGGCTTCTTTCAGTCAGTTTTCCCAGTTTATGATCTTCATTGCCTTGTTTTGGTACAGCAAGCAGCAAGACTTGGACAAACCCATCTGAAGTGTTAGATTAACATACCAGCCCGTACTACAGCTCGTATTAATCCAGTTAATTTAACTTAAACCGACTCTCCAACTAAAACAGCAATGCTTCCTGCTTGAAAGTCAAAGCAGCCAACTCATTGCCAGGGACAGATGTAGATATGGAATATGCACATTTCACGTCTCGCTTTCACCACTCGAGTTTTCCTTCTGCGTATCTTTTTTTTCTTTGTTATTGTTGCTTCTGTGAAACCTACCAAGATCCATAAAGTTAAATGTTCTGTGACTGCTCAAATCCTGCCTTTTACCGTACATTTGCGCCCGAGAGTTTGAATTTAAAATACACTGACTTCAGTCTGTTTTCTGGGCCTTTAAGAACAAATCATCTGGAGGACAAATGCAGGACAAAGGTTTCCACCAAGGCTTCTGTCGTGATGTGGACAAATCCCAGGATGAGCGTTCGCTCTGATTCATTGCCATCACTACATTCGTTCCCACATGGTCAAAAAAGCCGTTTTGGGCTTGGAGGGGCGCGGGCGTTAGAGGGCACAGAGGTGAAATTCAAAACTTTAAGGCTAAGCCACAAGGTTTGCATAAAAAACAACCCCGGACCTCAGATGGCAAATGTGAGGAAAATAACCCCCCTCATTTTCTTTTCTTTACCGCAAGCTTCCTCCAGGCGGGGGATCGCCAAGTTAAAAATTAACGTTGATTTAGAAACAACAGAAGCCTTTTGTTTCACAGGGCTCAGACTTTTTTTTTTCCTCTTTTCTTTCAACCATTGAGCCGCTTGGCTCCACGTCCTGTTATTTTTCCACGTATAAAACTTTCACAATGAAATAAAGCAGAGGGTGGACGACGGCGGGGACAGGCTCCTTGCTTGGTCTTTTGGCTGCTATCAGTCATGAACCTGTCTGACTGATGAGATGAAGCAAGAGCGGAAGACTTCCTTTCTCTGCCTCTGCTTGCATCTTTTTTCTTTCTGTTTCTCCATCTCTCTTCCTTCTTTCCTCTCTTTTTATGTTCTCTCGTTCTTTACCATAACTGTGTTTGACTCTGTCAGTCTCCTTCACTGAAACACAATAACCAAATATTTTATTTGGCATCTGAAACCTGAAAATAAGCCTTGCTGATGAATCAGAAACATTCCTGTAATCGCTATCACTCTCTTTCTCATCCTCACCACACACACACACACACACACACACACACACACACACACACACACACACGCACGCACACACGCACAGATGCTCAGTTTCCTACAGATGTTTGCTTGTGGGATTCATCCTGGACATCTGATGAAGAGGGTGCGTCTGGGACATTTCCACGTGGATGTCGGTTTTGTCTGCCGAGTGTAGCTTCGGCGTCCATATATGATATCCATATTCTGTCATCTCCTAAACCCACCTCTACCTGTGCTCATAAATAAGGATAAGCTACAGATTTAACAGGGGGAGGCAGACGGCGATGGCTTCTAGGGGTTCCTCACACCACATTTACATTGCATATCTTGAGCGACTCGGTTTCATATTTTATGATGTGGGGGGGTTTTAACCTGTGTCCACAGGATACAAAAAATGATCCCATTTTCAAGAGAAAAACTGATTTAGAGAGCAACACCGTGGTTGAATCTGATATACTGAGCAAAAAAAATCTCCCCTAACGTCTTAATACTTTTTTGAAATTGGAGCTCCAGTGGAAAACTTAAAATTATGAGGGGGAAAAGTGGTGCTTGGCTACCTGTTAAATCCAGAATTGAATTCAAAACCCTGCTCCTCACATACAAGGTCTTAAATAATCAGGCCCCATCATATCTTAATGACCTTGTAGTACCATATCACCCTATTAGAGCGCTTCGCTCTCGCTCTGCAGGCCTACTTGTTGTTCCTAGAGTATTTAAAAGTAGAATGGGAGGCAGAGCCTTCAGTTTTCAGGCCCCTCTTCTGTGGAACCAGCTTCCAGTTTGGATTCGGGAGACAGACACTATCTCTACTTTTAAGATTAGGCTTAAAACTTTCCTTTTTGCTAAAGCATATAGTTAGGGCTGGACCAGGTGACCCTGAATCCTCCCTTAGTTATGCTGCAATAGACGTAGGCTGCCGGGGGATTCCCATGATGCATTGAGTTTTTCCTTTCCAGTCACCTTTCTCACTCACTATGTATTAACAGACCTCTCTGCATTGAATCATATCTGTTATTAACCTCTGTCTCTCTTCCACAGCATGTCTTTTATCCTGTCTTCCTTTTCTCACCCCAACCGGTCGCAGCAGATGGCCGCCCCTCCCTGAGCCTGGTTCTGCTGGAGGTTTCTTCCTGTTAAAAGGGAGTTTTTCCTTCCCACTGTCGCCAAAGTGCTTGCTCATAGGGGGTCATATGATTGTTGGGTTTTTCTCTGTATCTATGAAGCGCCTTGAGGCGACTTTTGTTGTGATTTGGCGCTATATAAATAAAATTGAATTGAATTGAAATTGAATTGGTGCAAACGGTGCATGATAGCAAACCTTTTCTGCCCTTTGCATGATTCAGTTTTGTCTTCCCTGGCTCCTTAGCTGATAAATAAGCTGTTCACCACATTGGTAAGGCTTTTCTTTACCTGCTGCCTGGAAAACAAGGATAATAAAACCAAAACATTGAGCTGAAAGATGCTAAAGTGGTGTGAAGAGTGGGGTAATTCTCTGTAGGCCTGTCAGCTTTCAGGTTTTGGGGGAAAATGCGAGTGATAACTCCCAACAGAAATATTTACTTCATGCTCTGATATCCATTAAAATTGGCTTTAAATAATTTCTTGATTAACAGAAATGTAACTATATTCAGATTTTTTTAATAATCTGGCAATGGGGTTATAACAGTTTAATAAAGCATTCACTAAGGATTTATTAACCTTTTATAAAATCTCCTAGGTATGCTTTATCAACCTTCACACTGTGTTCAGACTCCTGAATACAGCTGCTGGTGCATTTTTGGAAAACCTCAAATATTTGCCCATAAAAGCCAATGAGAGAAGAAGGAGTACAACTGATCTTTGGGATCAAGTTACAGCAGCATATTTTAAGAACTTACCAGGAGGTCCTATAATTTTACTTACTGGTTCTCAAAGCCTCCCCCTGTCTTTGTTCTATCTTTTTATGAAGGTGCCGATCACGACTGCAAAAAAAGTCTTTAATTTCTGCTACTGTATGAAGTCTTTTTTTGTGTGGCAAAGCTGGAATATCTAAAACCACTGTGTGCATACAGGATATAGGGGTTGAGATTTCATGTATCATAGTAAGCTGTTGCCTTGGTTTGCTCATTTTAATGTGTTAAGTGGAAAACCTGTGATTTTCCTGTTTAGTTTAAATCAGAACACACTCTGCTGTAGTTTTTGTGCACAAATTTCTGTTTTCAACACTTGGAAGATTCTGTTTTGTGTCAAATCACATTTTATCCTAACTTTAAAAGGTAATGAAAATTGTTTTGGTGTTAGAGATAAAATCTGTTATATTTGTAGCTATTGTTAAGTTTTTTAATTGATGACAGCTAAACATCAAACGGACACTCGTGATTTTATTTGCATTCTAGCAGTTGTGTCCTTTTTACCACATCGAAGAGCTGGCAGAGTATACTATGTTACCTGGTAACACTTGTGTTTATTTTTTTAATTAATCTTATGTTTAGTGTTTTTATCATATTTGACCATTTTAGACTGAACCACACTCGTTACACATGTTAGTCTTTAATGCTTCGGATGGAATTTTCCATTCCTTCAAGCCTTCGTCTCGTGACGGGACAGACAGTGGGGTAAATTATGAAATGACACATTAAGCTAAGTCCCTCTTCACTCTCCCACAGTAATATGAGGTAGCAATATCAAATGTCTTAATTAAAGGTGTTTGGCAGAAAGCGGCAGGTTGACCTCACTTGTAAACACACACTTGACGCACAGGAAAACTGAGTGACTGACAGGAAGTGTGAAAGAAAAGAAAGAGGACGGGGGGAGAATGGAGGGAGGGAAAGTCTGCTGTGGTTTTACTGCCCCATCACACTGCATTTGGAGTATTTAGTATCAAAGGTTCAGGACGGGGTCATGTGATCATTAATGGCAACCTGAGAGAGACGGAGAGAGAAACAGAGGGAGCAGCATTGTGAAGTTGAAGTCTGATTACGAGTTTGGTTGGAACGAGAATGTCTCTCAGCTGAAGTCAGTTCTGGCTTAAGGATTAGATTATGTGTTCAGGCTCCTTTACATACTATTACATCTACGACAACAGCAACACTGGCTAATTAGTGTCAGTGAAAGTGCAGAACAGTAACTACAAAAAGAAAGTTACAGATGCAGAAGGCAACAAACAGCCCTACAGTGATATCACCTTAAATACTGTCACTCTGCTGCAGATTCAGAAAGTATTTTCTGAATGAAAGAAGAGTTGCAGTTGGTGTAGCAGTCAAACAAAGCAGCAGAGTCGCAGAAAAAGTTTTTGAAAGATGCTAAAGAGTTGAGTAGCAAGTCTTTATGTGATAAGCAAGTACCTACTTCAAATGGTACCATCTCAGATGTGTATTGTTGGTGGTTTTGAACCGTGGCTGCTCCAGTCTGCATGACAAGTATATTTTGGCACTTTGAGTGCTCAGGTAGAGTACAAAATCAAGTAGACCAGCGGTCCCCAACCCCAATCTTCCAAATTCAAATAAAGCAAGAACTAATGCTCTATTATGCCACAATAACAAAGGGTCAATCCTTGAGCTTTAACTACAGAAAATATGGAAACCTTTAATATTACCCATTAGCTGTGAATTGTAAGTAATATAATTCAAATAGTTTATAAAAATGAACATACATAGCAGTTAAAGGCAGTGTCTAAAGAGAGACAGACAGACAACAGGAACAGGAAGTCTGGAAAATCACATCAGACTTTGTGCACGTGGAGATGAACAAACTCCCCCAAAAGCTCAAAACGCTGCCAGACTTACAGTTGTTCATCCCATCTTAATATAACAGCAACTTAAATGATGTCTCTGTGGAGAGGTTCAATTGGAGTAGTCCCAGCAGGAATGTGGCTATTAAAAGTATTAAGTTACTTTTTTCCCAGCCAACAGTGGAGCTCAACAATAAAGATGACAGATGTAATGTTAGACATTTTCATGCACTGTGGCATGCTCTCCCTAAAGGAACAGCTTGTTGTTTGGTAAAAAATACACTTATTAGCTCACTTGTCCAGATTTAAAAGCTGTGCAACGAGCAGTAATTCTTTTTGACCAGCGTGTTTGTGTCGTCGATAGCTCTTCTGATTCAGATCCAGTGAATGGTGCGGTCCTGACACCATATTGCAAATGAAATGTTAGCAAACAATATATGTGAATTTTACATTTAATCAACTTGGCAAAGTTGGTCCCAAAGGTGTTGCTGACTTTCCAAGTTGTTCAGATTTGTGGTGGCGTTTACATTCATTTGCCCCTTTTGGAAATAATTTTTCTAATTATTCTACCACAACATTAAATGTGGAGTGCTTCTACTAAAACATAGCTCCCAGAAAAACTGAGAGCTTATCAGAAACACATTTTGCAACACTTATTTTTGTGTGTATTTCCATCCAATCGATCCGTTTTCACAACCTCTTATCTAATTCTGGGTTTTACAAGGTGGTAGAAGCCTGTCTCACCTAACACAGGGCAGAAGGTGGGGTACACTCTGGACAGGTTGCCAGTCTATCACAGCTCTATGTATGTTTATGGGGGAAATTCATAAAGCCCCAGAATATGTGCCAGGTTGTTGCTCAGTCGTTAGAGAAGAAAGCCGAGCTGGCTGTTTGCCCCTCTTCCTTTCTGGTGAGATAGTTCAGAATGAATGAGGGCCTGTGGGGTTAAAGAGTAAATCCAGCAATATGTACTGTATATATTTGAGTATGTTTTCAATGGAAAGGGTCATGAGAATAGATTCCAGTTTCGATTTATTTATAGTGCTTCAATCGTCATACTATAATGCCATGCATGGCTCTATGTTCATTCCCAAACTCCCCTTTGGGCCGGTGTCCTGCAGGTTTTAGATGTGTCCTTGATCCAACACAGCTGATTTAAATGGCTAAATTACCTCCTCAACATGTCTTGAAGTTCTCCAGAGGCCTGGGAATGAACTAATCATTTGATTCAGGTGTGTTGACCCAGGGTAATATCTAAAACCTGCAGGACTACAGCTCTTGAGGACTGGAGTTCCCCACCCCTGCCTTAGACAATGTGCTAAATGAAACTCGAAACATGTATGTGATAATTGATTAAAATATTTACTTAAGATAAAAAGATCAAGGCAGGTCGTGAAGCTACACAGTTTTTACCCACGTGAACGTGGACGTTGCATGGACTTGACGAGCACATCTTAACAGTGACTAGAGGGTTTAAGTTTTAAGCAAGTAGCTAAGTTTTTATTTCCTGTCTGGTAAACCTATACTATTCTACACAATTAGCTAAGGGTGAAAGTCACAGAAGATACCAGAGAGACATTTGTATGCTACACCCAAAGAACCGTGGCCGTTTATTCCTGTGAGGTAAAGTATTTCCTTACCTTTTCATTCAATTCCCTCTTTATTTCCATGTTTAGAATTAAAAGCCCCTATAATTGATACTAATGTGTCAATTAATCTACAGGTAGATCAATGATATGTAAAAATCAACAACAATAGCTGCCAATGATATGAGAAGTCCCCCATACAGGATTGGGTCATTGCTGTTCTGTCTTTTCTTTAAAAGATGTCTTGTTATTGCATCGTTTTTACTTATTCTTTCAAATTCTCAGCTTTGATGCAGGCCTGGACAGGGGATTCTTTCTGTACGGTATTTGCAGCACTAAAAGCCATTTTATGGCCATTTTAATTTAGCATGAAACAATCAGTAACTATTGTAAGCAGCTACGGTGTTTTATATATTGATTTCCTCCTAAGGTGTGTTGCTATTCCTGTTTGGAAACAAGTATCAAAAATGTCTAGTTTTATTTTGTTGTATTTATCCGCGACACCTTAAAGGCCGGTCCGTGAAAATATTGTTGGGCATAAACCGGTCTGTGGCGCAAAAAAGGTTGGGGACCGCTGTGTTAGAGGGCAAGTGAACATTTCGTCCTCAAAGTTGATTTGATAGAAGCAGAAAAATGGACAAATGTAAGGATTTTAGTGAGTCTGACCAACGCTGGTTCTGATAGAAAGTTGTCAAAATGCAGTTTTTGAGTACAGGGCTGCATAGCCACAGATCACTCAGTGGATGTTACTTTGACATGTATTGCCTACCCAAGCATTGTTGCAGATTGTGTGCACTCTATCTTCGAACTAGTATGCCCTGATGGCTGTATCCTCCTTCAGCAGAAAGTGTTCAGGAACGCTTTGAGGAGCACAGCAACAAGTTTGAGGTGTTGACATGGCCTCCAACGTCTCCATATCGCAATCTAATCGAGCAAACAAGCCCGATCCATGGAGGCCACCCCTCGTAACTTACAGGATTCGAAGGATCTATTGGAAAAATCTTAGTACCAGATACCACAGCACACCTTCTGGGGTCTATGGGTCTACGGGTCCACTAGAGGGTGACCAACACAACACAGCATTACCAAAATATTTTAACTAGTAGTGTAACAAGTTACTTTCTTCAGAGTAAGTAATGCACCACAGCTCTTTTTTGGTGTAAACGCCTCAACAATGAATACAGTTGTAGTCGGAGAAACAATAGACTGTGGCTCATATTGTTTCAAGCCGAGGTATTTGTTTTAACGATAGGACATGTAAAGCTATTGTGTCCCTGCTATCTGTGTTCTGTGCCTCCTCCTATCTTTCACTCATCAGCTCTCTAAGACAGGAAGCAATTCACTAACTCCTCTCATCACCACTCCAGTTGTTCCTGTCTCCAGCACTTTGGCAAGCCATTTTGATAAATACCATGACAATTCATATACAGTGGGCCTGCCATACTATATTAACCTCAATATGATGGAGTGTGTGAATACCGAGCGCAAATCTAAGCCCCCTGACTGAGTACGGTGCAGTATCCTCTTAAACTGCTTCAAAAAGCAAGCATTCCCTCATGGATTCATGAAAGGAGCCCATTTATAGACATGAAAAAAAGGCCTGTTTCAACAGACTTTAAGTGCAGCGGCCAAGGAAAACAATATGCCTGGCCAGAAAAACTGAAGTCTGTAATGCACCGACTTAATTCCATTCTCTCGCATGAAAAGAGAATAAAAAGTTGAGCGCTGGCTGGAAAACTCGCTGCGTCCGAATTGTGTGCGACTGACAGAGGCACTGACATACAAAGTATCACTCGGCACGAAAATCAACTTGAGGCTAAATCACACCACAGGCTGCCTCAGTGGGGCCAGAGTATGTCACAGTGATATGACAAGTGATTTATGGACAGCAGGCCCAAAATGCTGAAAACAGGACAAAGAGAAAATGCGAGAGGGGGGGGGCAGAGAGCCATAAACAGACTGGGAAAGAAAGAAAAAGTATACAAAGATAGAGTATTACAGTGAGTGGGGGAGAGAGGAAGATTGAGAGCTCTTGGTGCCAGTCGTCAGGTCCGTTTGGTCCATTAATGTGGAGAGTAACTGCCTCACTGACTGAGAGATGATGGGAAAATGGCCCCTTTCGGTAGGGTAGCCCTCGAAGTGATGTATAGAAGCGTGGATAGAGTGCAGCATTCCCTCTTTCTCAGCTCATCAGTTGCATAAACATCGCGGGGTCTTTGGGTAAAGACAGCACAATTTCGCAATACCGAGCCAAAGCAAACACAACAAAGTGGATGAACTGTTTTAGCCCGATAACTTTACATTTGTCTGTTAAAACTGCTGCTGCTTCAGTCCGTTTGCCCAGGATGAAAATGTCACTGCACCAATGTAAAGTTAATATAGGCTGTTGTTTCTGCCCTTGTGGATAAAACTAATGCACACTTTTGTTAGAACATGACAAGTGACCTCAAACATGTTAGTCAGCTCTCTAACCGCTGCACCATATGAGTGAGAAAGCTATACTAAACAGCAGCCTTACCCTAGCTATTGATCAAACAGGAAAAACTAAACAAAACCTCCATTTACTTCTTAAGTGGCTGAACACAGTACGTGTGTACATGCATGACTTGCTGTCTCCAAAATAAGAAAGTAGTAGAACTAAATAATATAGAGCTAGCATCCATCATTTGTGGTCACAACCTGTGGGTCGTGACATCATGGAGACAAGTGGTGGAAACTGGCTTCCACCAAATGTTGTCTGGGCTCAGCTTTTGTGATAGGGCAAGGAGCGTGGCTGTTCAGGACTCACTCTAGAGCCACTGGTTCTCTACAAGAAGCCAGTTGAGGAGGTTTTCTGCTTTTCTGCTTTTCTGAACTGCTTTTCATAAACTTGCTAGTGAAATGAGACTAGAAAAAACTTGGAAAGGTGTGGCACAAACCGGAAACTGAAAACATTCACCTTTAAAGTAAAAGACTAACATATTTCAAAAGGTGGAATTTATACTCAAAAGGCCAATTGCCCAATCTTCATTGCACTCTTTACTGTTTCACTGTCGCTTAGTGAGTAGTTGCTATCTTCCATGCAAAATTTGAACAGCAATCGGCTAGCAACCAGGGCAATTGCATGGGTTTTTGTTTGTTTGTTTTTTGGTTTAGGACTATATATCTCTTTGCAACTCTCCCGACTCTCTTACAGCAACCTTCAGCAACTACTCAACAACCAGTCGGGGGTGCACATTTTTCCTTAACAACTGGTGCTTACAAGGAGGTCACAGGCTGGTCTCAATTGGGGCTTAGCAATCAATTGCACAGCAGCTGCTCGTGATCTGTGAGGGAATACTCATTTTCCCCTAGCAACCAGTGGTTGCCAGGTGCTTGCCATTTTGTCCTCCACCATAGTCTCTAAACTTGAGTATGGTGTTACACATTTAAGACCTGAGTAGAATGTTTCATCATGGTATGATTATGTCTAAGTATGTGAAAAAAGTAAAAGGGTTTTTATCTACTGTGGCCTTAAGCACTGGACACCAGTGTCTCCAAAGATAAATTTCAGCCATTAACTAATTCCTATATTTTCTTCCTCTGGGATGCTGTGTAAAGACCTCTTAACTGATGATTGCTGAACAAGCAGTAGCACACTTCCAATATCCTGGGTTGTTCATCATCTTACTGCAAAGAAAGAGCACACTGCCTCTAAACGAACACTTATTTAACATCCAGAGCCAGTTTAGAAGTTAAACAGCACGGGGTGAATCCAAAATAATCACAGTGCATCACAAAGGAAATGTATGTGGTTGTCCTCACTTCCAGTGCATTCAGAGGGGAAACATATAAAGTACAGCCAAATATCTCAAATGAAAACTGGTGCCTAACTAGGGTAGACAAAACAACCTGCAACTTGAGTTTCTACTGCCACAGTAACTTGAGATTGAGTCTTACCATTAATGTGATGTCAAATAAACAGCTAAAGCTGCGTGGACTTGATTTAATGTAATTGTTTTAACAGGAAATTGATATATATGTAGTTTGGATTTTGCATGTCAAACAATTTTGGGTTGTCTTTAAAATCCATTGAATCAACATGATCACATGAATGCAAAAAAACTATATTTTGTTCTATATTTTTGCTTTTTAACTTCTTTGTTCAGATTTTCACTTGTTTCATGTTTTACGTTTCAACCACAAATCATTTGCATCACTTAATTACTAAACTGAAAACAGGAATATTTGATAGAAAGTAAACTTTATCTGACTTACACTTTTATTATTGAACTCGTTATAGGTGTTTTTCAGATTTTAACTTAACATTACAAATTGTACATACCCCATTCACTAAATAAGTATGCTTATGGTTGATTGTACCACCATTTGGGAAACACTCAATAATCTAAATTTAACTTAAAGCGTTTTTGGACTAATTATTAATTAAACAAAATTTAAAATACTCAAAAAGCATGCTTTATTCACCTGTGTGTATATTTTATTTCCACTTTTACTTCAATGATTATGCATCTTTATTTATTTTTTTCCTCTCTGTCTATGCAAAGGATGTAAAAAAATATATATCACAAACCAAATTTTGTGATAAGGCATTACTGGCTTTCACAGTGTGTAAGCTCCATCAGGATTAACCATCCCTATCTTTGTTACTGACAAAAGAACAGTTTAATATGAAGGTGGAGCCAGATTGAGATCAGCTTGATGGTACCAAACATCCCTACTGACACAGAGAGAGATGCAATCATGGCTGTTTTGTTTTGTTTTTTTATACAGCTGGTGCAGAAGTCTAAGATGTGAATAATAGGTCCAATTTGAGATTGTTGTGAATTTTTCAAATAACTGACAAACACATCTTGGATGATTGTTCTCAGACAGGGGCCTCTGAGGAGGAATTGCCAAAACAACTCCCTTCTAGAAAATTGCAGTCCTGACAACACTCAAGAAGAGTGAACATCATTTTCTAATGAGCGGTCTTCTCAGGGGAGACATTGAGTTTCGTCTGTCACGCAGTCACAGACTGAGATTAGATTTAGATAAAGTTTGTAAGGTCTGGGACTCCTTATGACATGTCTTCTTAGTGAGAGCGAGTGAATCCCAGAGACTCCTCACTGGGAATCTGCTGTTGGACGGCACATTGGACTCATTTTTCAAAACTGCATGTTGGTCTGTCTGCGAGTTTTCAAGCCTTTTTGTGCCTGTCTTTCTTTGGTTTGGAGCTCAGCACCTAGCTTAAGATCTGCTTTCTCACTTTCCTTTTGTGCAAAGGGATTTCCCCAACTCCTTATTCTGAACCATAATGAAACTTAATTTCCTCTTTAAAATCAATCCATCTTCCTCCAGCACAGGACATTTATCACCGGATCAAACAGGAAGACACAATGAGAACTTTGAGCTTTGTTAAAAAAGAGAAAAACAACCCGCAAAAGTATTTTTTTTTCTAATTGGGTCGCTTGAGGGAAAGCGTGTCAGAGCTTAAATCCATCACACTGATTGCTGGCCTTGTCTGCGTGGAGCCACATGGCGGTGGTGCTGCATGGGGTGTGTTGGGGTTCTTGTGGTTTTGGATTCTGCACATGCTAGTTGGATCTCAGGAGGGAAGCCCTTGCGCAGCCGAGAGCTGCTCATTACTTTGGTTAGTCATCAGGCCCATTGTCTCCAGTGAGATGATGAATGAGCCTGTCTGCATGTGTAGTTCTGACAGACCCGTGGCACAGGGTTAAGCTGACACTGATCGTGGGGCGCAGGTTGAACAAGAAGCTACCACAGTTCAGAGAACCTGTGATGGGAGGACTTTCTGGGAATTCAAGCATAACTTTTAGTCAGTATAATGGACTCTTTTCTGGCAGCAGAGGTTGTTTGACTGCTTAACATCGAACTGCTCATTGGTTATCTGTGAATGAGCAGTTTGGTATTTTGATAAATGTTGAAAAAACCCATTACCCTTTACTTTATATTTACTTTATCACATTACTACTAAAAAAACTGCCAAAACAGGTCTAGATTATGTAATATGATTTGTGTAATATTCTGTAAGTGTTAGCTCATCTGGCAAAATTGCCAGATTACTTGTATAATCACAGTCCACATTGTACAAAGCCATCATTTTCCTTTAAGGTAGGCGAAGTTTGAATGAAAAATGGCCTAAATTAGTGGTAAGAACTATTTGCTAGCTTATCTAATAAACCTGGTAAGCTAAATACAGCTGTTTTGTAAATATATACCAGCAGAAGTGGTTTAAACTGGCAAAACTAGGCCACTTGCACTAGGTAGCTATTTTGGTTTAGCAACTCAAATTAAACTGGATGGCAATTTTGGTTCACTAGTGACGTCTTATAGTATTTTTAATACAGCTGAGCTAAAAAAGAAAATATGTAATGACACACATTTGTTATGCATAGCACCCGCATCACTAATTCAGTATAACTCAATTTCAGATAGATAGATAGATAGATAGATAGATAGATAGATAGATAGATAGATAGATAGATAGATAGATAGATAGATAGATAGATAGATAGATAGATAGATAGATCGATCGATCGATCGATCGATCAGTTTGGAGCTATACATAACTCTTTGTTCTCTTCCACAGTGTGGCTTTTGTCCTGGCTTCCTCCCCTCACTCTCACTGCAGATGGCCGCCCCTCCTCGAGCCTGGTTCTGCTGAAGGTTTTTTCCTGTTAAAAGGGAGTTTTTCTTTCCTAATGTTGCCAAGTGCTTGCTCACAGGGGGGTTGTCTGATCATTGGGGTTTTTTCTCTATTATTTCAGGGTCCTTACATTACCATATAAAGTGCCTTTAGGTAAGTGCTGCTGTGATTTGGTGCTATATAAATAAAACTGAATATAATTAAATTTTTCACCGTATCGCCTTTTGATTATTAGACCTTAAACTGGAAAACAGTGCCCTGTTCTTCTGGGTTTTATTCAGCTTATAGTTTATCCCTGAGTAGAGAACATGGCATAAACACCGTCGCTTGATGTTTTCTGTTTTCTCTTGACATTCAAAAGGGAGATCTTTTGGTTAAACTGAAAGCCTTTGAACTTTTGAAGATCATGTAACTTTGCCCCATCCCATTTGTTTCCCCTCCAACTGCGCCTACTCTAAGATTTCCTTTATGTTCTCTCTGACTACACTGTAAAATACAGCAGTCAAAGAAACACAGTTAAACTGAATGTTGTGGATGCACAGTGAACATCAGACTCGCACGCAGGTTTTGTGGATTTGGTTTTCTGTCAAGATACAAGGTGGTGCAGGAATGCGCAAATGACATTTAAACCTCTTCACATGTCCGCAGTTATTTTATTTTTTTACCATAAAGTTTGGCAAAGTACCACGATCTGCAGTCGTAAATTTGTCATGGTCAAATTTCCCCTCTGACTCCAGCTGGCACTGCTGCACCTACTTGCACCACTGTGCATGAGACAACCGGATATCTCCCAGAGAGCAAGAGGTTTCTCTCTGTGTGTGTGTGTGTGTGTGTGTGTGTGTGTGTGTGTGTGTGTGTGTGTGTGTGTGTGTGTGTGTGTGTGTGTGTGTGTGTGTGTGTGTGGACCTGTCATTCTTGTCTGAGTGATGCTGATGTGAGCTGAAGTGGCATGACTCTGGCTGGCTATGAGGGAGGTATGACACTGGATTGGGTTATGCTGTTTGTGTGTGTGAATGCGTGTGTTTGTGTGTGGCTTGGCAGACATGAGATGAAGGGATGCCATGCCCCTCGGGCGCTCACACACTCGAACACAAACAGCCACATCCAGCATCGGTGAGCATGAATGGTCATTCAGCACCAGCCAGCAGTATGAAAACAAGTCAAGGGGAGGAAAAGGGGGAGGATGAAGGATGGGGTCTCACGCCAAAAAAAACATGGTGGGCTCGTCTGTCCTCCTCCCCATGTCCTGATGAGCACCCCAGGCAAATATTCTGTGAATGAGAGCATATTTGTGCGAGCTACACTTCAATTTCACCCTGCACAGAAGAAAGAGGAGGAGGTGGCGGAGAGGTGATTCATCGATGATGTCATACAAATGAAAAATGTTAAATGAGTCTCGGTGTGCAATAGAGGATGTGAATTTTGGCTTGCTTATTCATCTGGTAGTTATATTGCTGTACAATTATTACTTACAATATTGCTGAAAAACCTCCAAAGGCCCTTACAATGCACAGGTACATGCAAAACATTAAGGTGGCGATTATTCGAGGTCTTTCAGAGTGCTAGATAAAAGGACTGATACTGCTCTCTGTCTGCAAGCTAAAGCTGTTAGCATAATTTAGCAAGAAGATTGAAAAGAGGACAAGCTAGCCTAGCACTATTCTAAGGCTATTTAACGCATGGATAAAATGCAGACTTTGAACATGATTACATTTATACTACAGGGTATATGTAGAAGGGTATACTAAGTTAGTGCAATCCACATTTATGGATTAAGAAGGTAAATGGTCAGGACAGAAAGAAAAATAACCCACATGCTTGTAAAAAAGAAACAGAATATGCTATACTATAGTGTATAAAAGTTTAGCTGAACCACCTGCACATGTAGAACTGGATTTTTGTCAGACATGTTGAGTGACATGTCTTGGGTACCCTTAACAAATGAAGTTGGACATTTCTGCATCTCTGTTTTTACACAAATAAATTAAAAGACATATAAATTCATACTTATTGGACTTCATATAGGCTGACAGGCACAGTTTGTCAGGTTTGACAAGATGAGCTGTTACCTCACACATAACCTTTATGCTTAGCTAGGCCAGTCTAGGCTTTAGGCTAATCTAGGCTTTAGGCTTGATATTGAGTGCATAGATGTTCAACATGTTTCAGTTTAGCACAACATGATTTTTTTATTTAAACGGAAGCTATCCTTACAGACTGAAGAACTCTCCAGAGTGAACCCTACTGCTCACCCTGTGATAGGCTTTAGCCCCTATGACTCTGAACTAGCTACCTTCACCATGCATGTTAGTTCCCTTTCACGCACTTTTGTTGCAAAAAGGTTTTCATTCATGTTCCTGAAAAACACAAGCATGTTCAAGGAACCACTCTATCGATGTTAAACTAGGATCTGTGTTCTAAAATAACTGTTAGTGAGAAAGCCAATTAGCCTTTTTCCTAAAAAACTCAAGCTATTCCTCTGTTTAGCCAAAACCACAACTACAAAGAATGGAAATTACATTTTGGACATTTATTCCACTGCTTTATTCATATATCAAGTACAAATAAGTCCTTGTGGAATATAGAGTGTCAACCCATTTAATATTTCTGCTTCAACACCTAATTATTAGCGGCCTTACTGCTAATATGGATGGCGTGTGTGGGACACTGGGCCTTTGACGTCTGGCAGCAAATCCACAATAACGAGGCGACTTTATAATCACTGAGAATTTATGCTCATTGGATAGAACAGTTTGAAATACAGAAAATGACGAGGTATGTCTTCTCTAAGATTTTCTTAATTCTCCTATGGCAGTAAAGTGTTGAATGAGGGTTCTTACAGACTTTGCTGGAGGTGTCTCAAATACTGGCGGGGGTTTAAATTACCTTTAAACATGTGGCTAATGACTGTGCTGAAGCAGTCCTGGCTCAGTGCACAGGCATCAATATAGAGCTTAAAGTTTCATAGTCAAAAACTGTCAAAACATCAACTGTAAATTCTCCTCAGAAGAAATGACTCACTTTCTGTGTTCAGCGTTCACCAGAAATAAAAAGAGGAGCACAATGAGCACCTTGTATTCAGTGTAAGAAGGCACAAATCATGACGTGAAAGACAGCAGATAGAGAAAGATTCTGTAATAACACAGGTGAGTATTAAACACAATTTACTGAGCTTCTATGACAGTGTGGAGTTTTCTCTCTTTGTATTATTGTACCTGAAAGGACCATGAGTTGACAAAAGCATAAAGTTAAATAGAATATCAGTTATGTAGTAGCTCATCCAGCTCACAATACATAAAATGTGTAGTACAGAAAGAAAGAAGGCTTTTTTGTCATGCACAGGGTACATCGCCCGTAGAAACCATGGCCATAAAAGGAAAGGAAGGAAAATATGTCATATGGCTGTCACTATTGGTCACAAAGATAATGCTTCTAGTGATTGATGTGGTCACTACTAAATTGCCAGAGTCACGTATTTTGCATGGAAGATGCAAACTACTCTGCAAACAGTTGCCTTTTAATCTCCAAGCTGTAGTAAAACTTGATAAAAGTGCAACGCAAACAGGAAACAGAGAACATTTGCGTCAAAGTAAAAGTTATGCCTTTTAAAAAGTGTTGGTTCCAGCAGTGAGGCACAATTTTTACTTTGAAGGTAAACAAGAGTTTCCAC
This sequence comes from Maylandia zebra, assembly GCF_041146795.1. Classification (NCBI taxonomy): domain Eukaryota; kingdom Metazoa; phylum Chordata; class Actinopteri; order Cichliformes; family Cichlidae; genus Maylandia; species Maylandia zebra. The sequence continues at coordinate 9,706,048 of NC_135174.1, read as the reverse complement.
ATATAAACTAAAAGGACTGGTGCTTGTATAAAATCTGCTCTATTGCAAGGAGGTTTACTGGTGCAGCATTGTACACCTCTTTACAACCTGGCAGATGCAGAACACTTTTCCCAAGCAACCGGTTATCAAAGTGTCAATTGCTGATCTCTTGGCCTGGGATCAGGGCTTTATCGATCAATTTTACAGCAATTGCTAGAAACCCCGAGAAACCACTTGCATCTGGTTGTAGACTTTTCCCCTAGTGCTTCTCTAGTGTATAGTCATCAATTGTTCTGTAGGCTGTAGGCATGTTCTGTAGTATGTGGCAATTGATATTTCAAGTATTATATGATTTTGTATTTTATGTATCAACATTGACAATCTTATGTAAATCATATCACAGCCCTGTTTTTGGGCAGCCTTAACCGAGTTTAAGACATTATTTATACCAAAAAGAAATCATCTGACACTGACCCTGAGCAGGGTTTATATGAAAACCCATTATTAGGTTATCATTGTGTGCAAGTTTCACTGAAATCTGATCAGCACTGAAGGAGGGGTAGTGACAAGTGACTGGAGTAGTGAATTTTGGGCAGGTGAATGATGGTGCCTGTCCATGGTGCAAACTCGTCGGTTCTTTGGCCAGGTGAAAGAAAACTGATGACACTGCTGGAGTTTGTGAAAAAATATTGGACGATAAATGACTATCGACCAGATCCCTGAGCCAATGATCATGACGCATGAAATAAATAAACACCATTATCCTAAAGCAAGAATTTTCTAGATATATTGTTATCAGAATAGGGAAAGTTTCCGCTGTAGAATAAAGTGTTATTATGAAGTTCCATTAACTTAAAAAAACAAAAACCAACCAACTCTTTTCCATTTTTGGAAATGGGTTATATTTTATATTATTCATTAATCTAAGTTAAAAGCAGCAGCCAGGAGCATCTGACAAGTTTTAGCAAAAAGGGATTTATTCCCACCAATCACATCCCCCAAAAAGCAAACCTCAGGCAAACCTTTAGATGGCCTTGTAAGAAGTTCAACAGGCAACCTCACGGTGAGAAAACACGTAAAGGTTGGGGCCACCCAAAAACCACCTGATGGAAAACAGCCCTTGAAAGACCAAGACTATGAGGCCAAAAGTCGGAAACAACTGTAGTCATTTTTCAAAGAAACCACAGGTCCGCTGTTTCTTTCTAACAGATTAAATGTGAATGGTGGTCTCGAATATCAGCAGCATGCACTTTGTGCCCCCATTCATCTTAACTGATCTGCTTCTTCATCAGTTTTGTGGCACTGTAACAACTTCCAGATAATACCAGGGCTACAAATCCCAGAGGGGGCAGATAGTAATCCAGCCAAGGCAAAAAAAAAAAATTTCAGCTTAAGGGTTTTGATAAGTGTTTGGTCAAATTATTAATGTTTTTACCTTTTTTTTCTGATGAGGACAAACACAACTGTGCTGATCGTTTTCACAGTCACATATGCCTACTTTGAAATGGGGCACAAAAACCACAACACCACAAAAAGAAGACTCACAAGAGCAATGTTACTTTTCCAAACCCTATTATAACCAATTAGACTGCCCCACGCTGAGTGATAACATCTTTTGATTACTCTCTGGGAGGAGGCTGATACTATCTGGCTCTTTCCTTGAAGCAGCACGACCTTTTAACACGCCACTGTTTTACTGAAGGGGATCCCAGTCCCAGCAGAGTCCTTTATCTCTGATGTAGGACACAGTGGTGTCAAAGAGTGCCTTGTGATCCCTCTCAAGGACCAGCAGGAGGTATTTTAATGGATGTCTGACCCGTGGTGGTGAGAGCACGTCTCTTACAGGGAAACCATTGTGCTACAGCAGAAACACACAAAGCAGCTCTCCTTTTTTTCTGCTACTCGCTGCCTAAAAGAAACTGTCAGGCAACAAAATGACACGTGTTTCACCTTGAGACTCGGCCATCAGTCAGTGAAGCTCCTGTCTGAACACTCATCATGGTTCAGCTTTTCTAAGCTTGGAAGATCTAGCTTTAGTAATAAAGCTTCCAGAGGTATAAAAATAACATTTTTCTGATCACCCAGGGCTAACTGACTGCAGCTGAAGCGAACATATACCCACATAGCAAAATTGGTATGGCCTGGATCTGGCCCACACAATGTGCTTACACATGGCCACATACCGCAAAGAATGAAGGCCCTTTGGTGGCCCAGACCTGGTTTGCCAGAGGTGGCCCACACATGGGCCAGACACAAGGCCAGTTGCAGACACGCTAGTGGTCCTGTGCTGGCCCATGTGTGGATTACCTCTGGCAAACCTGATCTGGGCCACAGAAGGGCCGTCATTCTTTGCAGTATGTGGGCCATGTGTAAGTGGTGTGCAGCCACGGCCCAGTTGTAGACACACTGCTGGCCCTGTGCTGGCCCCAGATGTCAGCCTAATGTGTACCTTAATCAAGCCATGCAATAACAACATGTGCCAAAACATGCAAAACAGTGCAAAAGTTACATGACAAAACTCTGTTCAGACAGTGAATGGACTAATTCTTATATAGCACTTTTCTACTCTCCCGGATTACTCAAAGTGCTCTATACAACATGCCACATTCTCCCAACCAAAAACTTTCTCTTAACTGAGTGCTTCCTAACTACATACACACTCTTGACAAATGTGACTGGAGGATCCAGGGATCGAACCACTAACCTTCTGATCAATAGGTGACCTGCTCTACCTCCTGAGCTACAGCCACCCACTGGCAAAGATGAGCAAACCGTTACTAGGTTTTGGAAGTGTACACTCACAAACCTGTCAAACCTGCATTTGAAACGTTGGCTACCACAGCAGTATAGTATTGCAAATGGCATTTGGGTCTTCTAACTAAAATAGAAAAATAGGAACATAAATAGCGCCATCATTGCCAGACCTGGCCCACATCTGGTTGACATACACCCTGCCATGACACCAGTCCGTCAGAAAGTGCCAGCAGGGAAGACCTGTTTTCTATGGGCCTGGGCCACATACACCAAACCACAATCGGGCCAGATATGGCATGCCATTGCATAGACAGTGCCATTTATGCCAGGCCTGACCCATATCTGGATGACATACGTCTTATCATGCCAGAAGTCAGCCAGCAGATCCGGCTTGAAACCAGATCTGGGCCAGACCTGTTTGCTATGTGGGTAAACACTAAGACAGTAGTAATATCTAATTCTGTGTTACAAGATTGTTGTTTCAAATATGTGTTTTTCATGGTTGAACAAGCAACCTGCAGTATATTAGCAACAGTGCAAGTGTTGTTTTAAAATGCAGTTTTGCTAGGATAGCTCCAACACAAGTCTTCTAGGGCACTTTATATAGTAAGGTCGAGTCCCTACAGTATTAAACAGGAAAACTCCAATACCTCTCTTTGTGAAAGCACTTGGCACCTTCTCCCTTTCGACAGATAGAAATCTGCAGCAGATCCACAGTCTTGAGGGGTGATCATCTGCCTCAAGCAGTTGTTGTTTGAAGCAAGCAAAAATCCCAAGAGGTCTTGGGGTTTTGACCCTTTTCAAGACTTTTTACCTTTTCTGTGCTGTAATGGTGGAGTCATCCAAGAAATTCCTTCAGGCAAACTTCAAAGGGAAGGAGAAATGAAGAAGGTGTTGTTGCAGCATCTTTTATTGCCTCTCCTTTGTTTGAGTATAAACTGCTTGCAAAATGGGTGATGGCTTGCAGATAGTTAGAGTACAGAAGTTAATTACATGGTCATTATTGAATTGTAATAATGGGCAATGTTTAAAGAGTGACATGGACGATATATGAATATGTTGGGATGACTTGTAAGCCAGGATCAGTGTGCGTTTGGCTTGACTGTAGAGTGCAGATGAAAACATGGACATGTATTCACGGTCTGCGCAATACAGCTGAAGGAAGTGCCTTAAAGCTGCATTCTCGCTAATGACCACCAGACCTCTAATTGCAGAAAAAGTTCAGGTTTATTTAAATCTCTGACAAAACATCCCTGCTTCTCGGTTTATTTATGACCACAGTAAACATTTTCCTGATGAGTTTATAGTTTTGATCACTAGTTCTAAGTCCCACTTAATACAGCATGATGATCATTTTTGTAAACTATTGTTTGATGGGGGTATTTTGCTTTCTTCGGTTTGTCAGTCAGATTGAGGCTGATGATGTCAGTTGTTTTTTTCAAGTTAAAGCATCAGAACTTGAGAAATCTGTCTGATGTCACAGTAACAACATGTATATGTTTTATTTACATTTTAAAGGCTTAACCAGTCCTAATGGTGACACCACAAAAGGTGTAGACCTGCAGTATACTGGTAATTCGTCCAGGGTGTGCATCACCTTTTGCCCTGTCACAGGTGGGATAGGTTCCTGATTTGGTTAAGTGGTAAAGAAAATTGATGGATGGATGAGTTTTAGTTGGATTTTCAAAGTAGTCTTCCAGTGCAGCATGATAAAACAAAATTATTATTATACTCCATCATAATTATTTTTTAAACGCCCTCATAAAACTCTCAGTGATAGCGCAGAATGGTGTTCAGCATGTAGTCCTTAGTGTTGATGCATTTTCTGTCAGAGGTCACTGTCTTAAGAAGTTTTGGATTGTGAAGCCTGTCAGTGCTCATGAGCACTTCACATAATGGGCTGCATGGCTCTCGTTGGCTGCGCGCTCTGAGGCGTCACCATCTGTCATCCTGCAGCAGCAGCGTCTGCGCGGATTTCCTCCCATTGTAGAAACAGCTGTAGACCATGAACCGTGGAGTTCGGATCTGACACGGATAACCTGGGCATTGATTTGAAGTCTGGGTGGGCAGCAAACTGGCAGGACCAGAAAGAGATTTTTACAACAAAAAAAAACCAACTAAAAATTAATTAATTATTAAAAATAGACAAATAAAATTTTTATTGATTGAAGATAATTTTAATAGAATCTGCTTCCACATCAGCTACGATGGAGAACCGGATTTTTTACACCCTGTGTTTACTGGCGGTCCTGGAGTCCAGCTGGAGTTACTTTCAATCTGAAGGTCTGGAAAGAGCCGTGCGTCAAGGTGCCGAAGTCTCTGCAGAGCAGCGCGTCTTTGCGCAAGAAAGCGCGAACCGGGACATGGTCACCATCAACATGTTCAAAGTGTACGAGAAATACAGTAAAGAGCCGCAGAGCCAGAAGGAAGGAAACACCGTGAGAAGTTTTAAAGCTCTTCCGAGTGAGTGACAACACCTATATTTGTTTAAATTCACCGATAAATATGTCAGAGCAGAGCCGCGCGTGGTTTTGTTTAACAAGATTTGCATGTGTAAAACTACAAAGTAAATATTCAGTTATACATTTTTATTGGATGACGTTAATTATTTGGTAAACATGTTAAAATGTTTTAGCACAAATTGAAGCAGGTTTGTTGTTGCTGATATCATAATTACTGTAGTCGAACACTAAGTCAGCGTATTAATGCAATTGGTCGATTTGCAAAAAAGGGGGGAAATTACAGAAGCAACAAAACTAATAATGTGTGGATCTGGATACCAACATGTATGTATTTATCTTTATAAAAGTGCAGTTCTCTCACTGTACGGTTAATTTCATTTTTGTTTCACCAAATATTAACTTAAAAAAAATACAGGAGGAAAAAAATGTCCAAATTAAACTTTAGTAGATAAGATAAGAGACTAAAAAATCTGAATTACTTTTAATCTTTCAAATTTTAACTTTTCATTTCTTTATCCTTAGCATCCTCAGCACAGGTGTTTTGTCAATCGCCCAGCAGACCTCGATTCCCTTTGTGCCAAACGTCTTCACCTCTGTCTATGCTGTGATTTACTGAACTGAGAAAACTTTATGTCTCAAACACTGTTGTTTCCCCAGTAGCTGTAACAGCCTAGGTGTCAGACAAGAGCCCATTATCACACTCAGACACCGCATAAAGCCTCAGAGGAGCTCTTTCTGCTATAAGCATTTCCATATGTCAATGATAGACCTGCTGGTCCGACCCAATGTTTATCTTTCAGGCTGCGGTGGAAGTGCAGGAGACAAGATTTGAACTTCAATAGTGTAGCTTTCGAGGGTGAGGTTTTTTGGTCATGCACGAGGCAGGCATTTAACCGTGCCGTGCTTAATGTTTTCCATGCTGCTGGTGCTGCTGCTTATGTCCATCAGATGTGTTGAGCAACATTTTGCGAGTGATATATTGACATTGTTACTGAGTTGAATCAAACGTGCCAGCGTGACATGATAAAGAGAAGGGGAAAGGGTCAAGGCAGCAGTGCGATCACTTCACTCGTCTTTATTGTTCATTTCAGAGAGAGGTGCTCCCTCAGGGCTGTAGCATCTGTTCAGCAAAAGATCTGTATAGCTGAGCTCATCACATCACTGTTTATGTGTGTATTTCCTGTATTCGGATCATAAAAAGCACTGTGCGTGGGATGAAAATGTTTTTCTCTCAGACATTTTGTAACCTGAAGAACTTTTTCTTGCCAAGCTTTTCATTTGTCTCCTGATTCCTTTTCATATTCCCCAGGAGTCTCACAGGGCAGAGACATGTTCCAGTTCAACCTGTCCTCAATCCAAAACGCCGAGCTCATCCTCTCCGCCTCTTTTCACTTCCTCTACAAGAGGCCCCGCCACCACCAGAGACCGGCGTGGCGTTTCCGAACGCCTCGCCACCCGTCTGGAGGCATCCAGCATCCCGATCCTGCTCATTCGCGGCTCCTCTTCTATGGGTCGTCCCTAAACTCGGCTTTTCTGACGCCTCTGGGAAACGTAAGTCTGTCTCCTTTCAAGAAAAGCTCTTGGCAAACGCAGGACGTAACTGCAGTGCTGAAACATGCCAGAGATGTCAAAGAGCTTGTGGTCATGGTGGAGTTTGATATGGGATTTGGGGGGGCTCGGGTACAGCAGAGGAGCCCTCATGGCCAAGAACGCCTCTCACCAGCCAACCTGCCGTATATCTTGGTGTATGCCGACGATCGAGCTATAGATGAACCAAACAGCGTGGCCATGTCACTACAGAGGTATGGGCCTTTTCCAGCAGGGGATGACTCATCCGCCACAACGTCAGCCTCGAGGATTCGGAGGGAGCTTCATCTACAGATCCAAACCAACGACATACCGGAGGCGCACTTCAATAACCTGAAGAACCACGAACTGTGGCAGAGCACATATTTCCCAGCAAAAGCAAAAACTGTGGTCAAAACGGGAAGAAAGCATGGCCTGGTAAGCAGCGAGGGCCTGAGCAAGCCACAAGTGCTGAGCTTTGATGAGAGGACGATGAAGAAGGCCAGGAGGAGACAGTGGAGTGAGCCCAGGGTTTGCTCCAGGCGCTACCTCAGGGTAGACTTTGCAGACATCGGCTGGAGCGAGTGGGTGTTGGCACCAAAGGCTTTTGATGCCTACTACTGCGCCGGGACCTGTGGATTCCCCATACCTAAAGTAAGACATGAAAACCTTCTTATTGTCACTCCAACCATTAGCTGATTTTTTTTTAATTCAGTCAGTAGAATACTTCATTATTTTACCAAATCCACAAGTAGAAAAACTATTAAAACTATTATAAAAACATGACTTTATTTTAAGGGTTAGGAAAGTTCTCTTGTTATTTTACTAATAATCAGTCCTTTACAACTCCTTACTTCCTCAGGTGGCACGTCCTTCCAATCACGCCACTATCCAGAGCATTGTCAGAGCTGTGGGAATTGTCCCTGGTGTGCCTGAGCCATGTTGTGTTCCAGACAAAATGAGCCCCCTCAGCGTCCTTTACCTGGATCCAAGCAGGAACATGGTGCTAAAGGTTTACCCAAACATGTCTGTGGATACATGCGCCTGCCGGTAGGGCCACTGCATGAGCCGCTGGAAACTGTGATCAATGAAGATAGGAGACAATGAATACAAAGAAAGTGTAGCTTCAGCGCCTAACAGGAAGCTCGTGTCAGATGGAAGAACAGTTGTAGAGAGAAACAGTGAGAATAACTGATACATACAGAATTTTCTTCCGAGATCTTGGCCTTGTTTCGTGTCTGCCAGGATTGGACATTGCCTTAAGTATTTTTCTGCTTGTCTAACAGTGTTCATAGATGCCTTTCATCCAAGTTTATTTTCTGAAAATGCTTGGGTGCCCTTAAAGAAACACGTGTTTGTATTACTTTTAATCTACAAGTTCCTGCAAGTAGATCAAGTTCCCACTGATCCTTAAAAAGCTTTTTTATTTATTTATTTGGAGCAGTTTATCAAGTTTTTTCTCTGTTTCAGTTTTTAGAAGGATGTTGTTTTACCATCACCTTGGACTCAGACTTAACTGGACTTGGTTTGGGAATCTGCTCAGACTCCTCAAAAGAGCTCAAAAAAGGCTAATCAAATGTTCTGAACTGTGGTCAAACTGATAAGAAGAACTTTGGACACAGATGCTACATGGCAGCATATTCATATTCTCTGTTACTCAGCATTTGTCATGGAAATCATTACACACGAACATTAAGTGGTACTTAGTGAGTTTAGCCCTTTATCATGCATGAGAGGTCATATCTTCTTCAAACTATATCTCAGCAACTATTTGTTTATATCTTGTATATAATGAGTGTATTTTGCCATATGGTGACTGTTAATGCATTGAAAGCAGGGTTAAGCCCGTTCACCAATCACACATAACCAATGCACTGCTGCCACCTGCTGTGCATTTTGTTCAGTTGAAAGGATGTCAAACTTGGATGACTTTCTGTACTTCCTGTGTTTATTCACCACTTCCTTTAAACACTAAAACATTATTTATCCATAAAGACATGTACAGTTTTTAATGTGTACAGTAATGAAAGTAGATTTCCACAGTAACTAAAGGAGATATTGCTAAACTGTAATCAAATATTAATGGGATGTGCTGATGTGTGCTTTAATAGACCACAGACTTGGTGTATGCTTGGTGTAAAAATAAACTGAATTGTACATACTGTCAAAAACACTTGTTAACGTAGGTTTTTATGTATTAAAGTATGTATACCTAACCATAACATGCAGTACTTTATACACACTGTACCTCTTGTCATGTAACATTAAATTTCATATATAAAGATGGAGGGAAAACATTTAAATTCCACTTTAGAGGAAGTGCAAAATTGTTCACCTTCGTTTTATAAATACTTATTTCCTGAGGATGATAATGCTTGAATCATATACCTTAATAATCAGCAGATGTCAGTCCAGTTTAAAACCTACTACAGACTTTGGATGAATATGCTCTCAACACTACTAACATCATCAAATGAGGAAATATATTTTGAGGTCATGGTTTCCATGTCTCCAGTAGATTTCCAGACACTTAAAGAACCAGTGCCAAAGGGTATTTGTGCTGACCTCAGACACTTTTGTGAACTTTTCCTTTAATTTCCAACTTTGCTGATGTTTTATTCAGCAAATTGGGACATTAGGTCTGATCTGTAGGTTTACTGATTTTATTTAATTTATTTAGAAAGAGGGACAATGAACATTTTAACAAATGTAAATATGCCAGATTATAGCCTTGGCTAATGTCCATCTGCAGACCCTCTGGCAGGTTACAGGTTTTTGCGTTTTTTTAAATAGTGGCAGGTTAGTGCTTTTTAGTTATGAATGCTAGTCTACATGACCTGTAAATACATTTGATTAAAAAAAGTTTTGTTTTTGTTTGGTACTTTATATAAATCGATGTGATATGTGAGTCACTATTGATGATAACCACAATCCCAGCTCCAAATCCCAACCCTGCTGTCTGGAGACAAGAAAAAAGTATTTAAAAATACATTTTATTTTATTTTATCCCCTAATTGCCAATAATTGGGAGAATAATTTTTTTTAAAAAGCACTTTTTGATAGCATAGTGTTACGATTAGGCTCATCACCAGTGACGACTTAAACTTCAAATTGTTAATGTAATGTATGTTTTGAAGATTCAGAGTAGCTGTCACAGGGCAGGAGTCGCTTGTATGAAGCTACAGAGAATATCACCACATAACAGAAACAAACGTAGACCTCATGGAGACTATTAAGGTCTTTAATCTAACTGTTTTTATTGCCTAAAAATGTTTTTATTCAGGTTGGAGACTGATTTGCTACCTGATGAGAAAAGAATCTGGAACAAACATGCAGCATACTGACAAATGCCTTGAAAACAAAGCTTGGGCCAAAACATATTGCTGGTATGACACATGATCAAGTCCTCACTACCCTAAAACATTTTTATTATTTCTCTTTTCTTTTCACAAGTTCATCCAACTGATCAGGTTTAGATCATATTAAAGTTTTCTCATCGTGTTTGTTTTCCTTCTGCGTGCCTACACTGTTTGCTGTACCCATGCCAGTACATTTGCTCCTCGTCTTTCATCACTGATGGACTCCATAGAGCAGACCTCTTTAGACCATGAAAGGGCCACAGCGAAACCATTTTATGAAACCCAGTGTGAACCAAGTAATAAGAGACTGAATAATTGAGAAGAAGAAGAAGAAAGAAATTCCACTATAGGTCGGATGTAAGCCAACGTCCCCAGACTCACTGGCTTGTGGTTTGGGCTCAACCAGTTCGTCAACATTCTTCCATATGCTGCTTTGCGTCTGGTTCTTCTTCGCACAGAAGAAGTGCACAACAAGAGATACAGTCACACACTTTTTTAAGATTAGTCCACAACATATAGAACTTGCCTGATATGCAATCTCTTATTTTATTTTTGTATTATCTGTACTTTTACAGTAATGCATTACTGCTATTAAATTGCTCCAAAACTTCACATAGGGTCACATCTCATTGTTAGTTTCTTTCATTTTATGGAAGAGTTTCCATTGAGACAAGAAACTCAACATAAATACATTTTGAAATCAAACACAGATTATATTATTAATATTTTATCAGTATAAATATGATTGTAGCATATATGTCTACATACTCTATCACCTCCTTAATGTTGGGACAATCTGAATGAAACAAGCACAATCACACATACAGTGATTATTAATATCTATATGTTTAAAAAGAAACATCAATCCAAATTCTTTGGCTTTTCGTGTATATTATGTTAATTTCATCATCCCCCTGTGAATAGGATGTTATGCTCTCCATTGTGTTGCCTGTACATAACTTAATCACCAAAATGTGTATCCTCAGTGGACTCTGTGGGACTAGCAAAAGTTTAACATGAGTATAATGGTTGTAAATAATGGGATTATTAGGTCATTGTAAAGAACTTTTGCATTTGCAAAAACAAGTAGTGTTTGAGCAATGGGCTAGAAAACTGATGCCAGAGATGTGAAATGTGAAATATGCACACTGATAGGATTGGTTGGATCCTGCTGTCTAATTAGAAATTTCTTGACATTTTGACCACAGCACTGAAACCACGAGAGCTACAATGCTAATCTAGCTACAGATTTTAACAAGCAAGGCTGTTACGCCTTCAAGCTGACATTTTATCACTTTTTCTTTCTTTTCTTTTTCTTTTGGCTGGTTTCGTTATGAAGCCACATCCGAGTTGGGGAAAGTAATTTTATAAATGTCTGTTTTTCAGTAACCTCGCAATTTCCAGCACCCCCTTCATTATCCCTGTCAACTGTTTACAGTGTCTTCATTAGCAGACACCCCTCTAATGATAACAAAGCTTTAAAGAAGGCATCGGCTGCAGTGATAAGCATGGCCAAGCTACTATTTTAGTTGACACAAGTCCCCCTGTTTACTCTGGGAGCATGGGAGCGGACACCAGGAGTCTGATATGTGTACTGAGAATTGCCATTTTCAAAATTTGCCACAGCAAAGTCTGTTTTCGAGCAGGGGAGACGGTGAAGTTCTCACCAGTTTAGTCACATTCAAAATGCAGCTCTCCAGAAGCTCCCTGTTCCAGGTGTGTTTAAGTCTGGTGGCTACCATTGGTTCCTGCCACTGTAAACCTATCAACAATGACATCAGAAGGAACATGGAGGAACTCTACTCTCAGCTCTCAGAGGACCTTCTGGAAGAGGAAGAGACAGATTCGAGGATGGAGAACCTCCTGGGAACCATGAAGGAGGGTTTTCTGAGACAGCTCAACTTGTCAGATGTTCCTCAGGAGCACAGCAAGATCATCCCCCCTCAGTTCATGATGGAACTGTACAACAAGTATGCCTCGGACACCTCGGCAGCCCCTCAGTCTGATGTCATACGAAGCTTCACTGTGCAAGGTATCTGAATTGGATTTAACTGGACACAGCAAAAGTACACTCTGAGTTACATGTAGCTGATGGCAGAGGGACATTCATGGATCATGAAAATGAGTCTTGTTTATTCCAGTATTCCAAATCAAGAACCATATCTGGAAAAGCCACCTTGAGAAATGCACATTTGTGTTATATCTGGTTTAGATCTTTGCAGCTAACACAGGTAATACAGGTTTCCCTCTTCAGAGCTACAACTAGCTGATAAACCCACATTGCTATTTTTTTTGTTGTTTCTTGAAATGTTCAGCTGGGGTAATATTAACATTTCCTAGCATATATGAGCTGAAACTTCTTAGAAATAGAGAAATATTTACTTCTAAGCCCTCATCAGTGGCTTTTCCTTTGCTATTACATGATTTTATATATTCTGGTGAAGATGCAGGATGTAAAGTACCAACGAAAGTATCCCCAGATGATTTCCTTTGATTGATTAGCCAATGAGAACTACACATCAGTTTCTGTATTATGGTTACTGCCTGTGTGGTCTTTGGATCTCTAGTGGTTGTGAACTGTTTTTGGTCTCGACAGACAGATATCGAATCTATCAAATAACATAATATTGTCAATGTTAGGGTACTATTTCGGCAGAAAATGAAATAAGACTCGGATTTCACTTCTGACTGTAATAGGTACACAGTCCGTGGCCGACCATGACAATCCCTGCTGCTGTTTCAGATGTATCAGTGATCAGGGTGTTTTTTCTCTTTGACAGATTTTACTCTCTCTATGACGAATGGGACAAAGTCAAAGTACAGGCTGCAGTTCAACATCAGCATCCCCAGCCATGAAAAGATCACAACTGCTGAGCTGCAGCTTTTCTTCTTCCCAAACTTCAGGCCAAGAGTCACCTCCCACAGTTTCAAGATCATGGTTAAAGTCTACGAAGTCGATACGAACAATTTCACATCCTCGGCCCAACTGCTGGTGGGCAAAGAGGTGGCAGGCTCTCAGAGCACATGGACAACGTTTGATGTGACCACGGCTATTCAGAGCTGGATCAAGTCAGGCCCTGCACCAACTGTTTTTGACGTAGCGGTGGATATGAAAGATTGTGGGGATTCTAGAAGCGGGGCGGCAGGGGCCAGCTGTTTAAACATGAGCGTGTCCGTCGGCGATAATACCTCTGCGGCTTTGATTGTCTTCTCAAATGACCTCAGTAACAGGAGGAGGGAGATGAAGAAGGAACTAAGAGAGATGATCCTTCATGAAGAAGAAACCATCCTACATTCAGGGGCTGACTGGAACAGAGGATATCAGCTACCAAACGAGATCCCTGATTCTCAGCACCCACAGAGAACAAAAAGACGAGCACCGAGGGAATACTGCCGGCGGACCTCGCTCAAGGTCAACTTTAAAGACATTGGCTGGGACAGCTGGATCGTGGCGCCTCGGGAATATGATGCCTTTGAATGTCGCGGCCAGTGTTACCATCCACTGACGGATGAGTCATCTCCATCAAAACATGCCCTTATCCAGACGCTGATGAACATCAGGGACCCCAAGAAGGCCAACATGGCATGCTGCGTCCCAATCCAACTTGACCCCATCACAGTCATGTATCAGGAGAATGGGCGCATCACTATAAGATATCTGTATGAAGAGATGAAGGTAGCAGAGTGTGGCTGCAGGTAGTTTGCCCTTACCCTAGCAAAGGTAATGATCATCCTAAATTTAAATTTTATTCCATTTAGTTCAATGTTCAAGGATAACAGGTCATATGGCAACTTTCATGCCCTGTATTGGTCCAAAAGGTTGTAAAATATTCCAGAGTTTTTTGTTTTGTTTTGTTTTTTAAAGTCTTTTCTATTAATTCTACTGATTTTTTTTTATTGATCTGTTGATTCAACTGATATATGCACATGACTTATATGTAGAAAAAAGTTCAGTAGCAAACTATGGCTTCATGTGGGAGTTAAACGCCACCCTCCCTCGTGAAAGTTCATAATAAACGCGCACCACCTGTATTTAGCTTTAAGTTCTCCATATTATTTTATTTTTACTGTGAAAAAAGCTGTGATTAGCTCTTCTAGACTAGAAGGGGTATTTCTAATCTATCATTGTGGACTAGAATTCTCTACAGCGTGAAAAGAGATGTCATACAAGATGTTGATTGTGCTAAAAATATCTCCCATCCCTAGGTTCAATTTTAGGTGAAGCTAGGAAGAAGCTAAACTTCAAGATAAGAACTTTTCTAGCAAATATTCTAAATAAATGAATACTAAGGAATAAAGAATTGCTCTAAACTATGCACCTATTTTTTGTCAGAAGTAAGGTACTATGCATAATTGATGAAAAAAAAACTGGCAATCACTTAAATTAATACCCCAATGCTAACAGCATGACAGACTTGCTGCTTTTGAGAGTTCATTGTAAGATATGCGTGACGGTTTGTCAGACCAACAGAATAGTGGAAGAGCAAAGGAAAGGGACACATTTTGCATTTATTGTATTTAATTCTCATTATGTGTACAGTAAAGGTTTTCCCTGTATGTGTGGAGTACATAATAAAAAGCATGTAAAAAGCAAAGTTAAACGAGTTTACTATTACAGGTAAAATAGGTATAATTATTGTTTGTAATAAGCTGGTGAAACATAAATTCACATATAATCACTGCTCATTTGCTGATATAACACATCTGTATATTGATATTGTAAGTATAAATTATTTATATTGATATATATCTGGTATTAGTCTGTAAATTATTAACATTACATTCATTGACAGCATAAACATGCCCACCATGGGCTACTACAGAGGGGCAGAAGTCAAAAATTGATAGGTGTGTATCTGTACTTATGATCCCTGAGAGAAAGAAATTACAGAAAAATGTATATTTAAAAGAAATAATAATTATTAGAATATTTGCTCTCAGTGTGCAGATTTTTACTCTCCTATATGTAGCATGATGTCATCATTTTGTTTCTAAGGCATTCCAACCCTGAAATTAATAAAAAATTCTTGGGCTCTTCTCAGCCAGAAGTCTCCTTTTTGACTTACTCACCTCCTCACCTGTTATTGATATTTATGGCCAATAAATGAAATGCTGTGAGTGTCAACAGGGCACAGTTTGTCCACTAGAGGGCACTCTGCCACTTCCCTTTTGGCAACATCCGTGAGTCTGGAAAACCACAAGCACATTAACCAGCTGACCTGACCATAGCTGTCCAGAGCATGAATTAATTAATATGTTCCTAAAACAACTGTAAACAAATACATATAACAAATCAGGGAAATCTGTCTTTTACATGCATATGAAAGGAAAAAACAGCCAAAATATCAGATTTTTAATCATTAAATATCACCGTTGCTCCTAAAAATCCGATATCAATTGGACTCAAAACACAAGATACAGTTGGGGAGACTGGCTGATCCACAAAGACGATTATTCATTAGGTACTGAAACAGCTGCTATACAGTGGAAGACTAATAAGATGATTAGAGGCAGGTGATGAAATAAGAAATATCACAGTTATTCACATTGTGCAATGCTGACTTTTTATTGCACAGAGTAATAGCGTTACAAAAAAGCCTGTATAACGTCTCCATGAATGCTATTTTCCAAAAGTCCACAAATTATAGAAAACAACAAAGAGAAAGAGAAAGTGAGAAAATCGTGGAAAAATGACTGTATAAACTAATGACTATGTGGAAAAAACAATTAGTTATCCCCCTTACACACACTCATCATACAGTAATCTATACTGTCAGCTGTGTAAATATTAAATGTCAGTGACATAGTCTTATCTGAGTTTGACCCACCATGTTGAAATCAATGAGGGGACAAGTTTGTGCAAACACTTCCATGTCCTGTAGCACTAAACTGATCTTGTTTTAAAATAACATCAGTGTCGGGGTCAGAATTCCTGTTTCCTGAGAACCAAGGAAAAAGCTCCATTAGTTTTTTGCTTCATAACAGTGTGTTCCTTCAATCACCAACAGCATGGGACAACAGAGCCTTTAAGTCTCTGCTTCTACTGTTTAATATTATCATTTAAAAACAGCGATTAGAACAGCCACGAAAGGCAACATGAAATGGACACTGATGATTCTTGTGTTTGTTCATTCCTGAATGTGTGTTGGGAACTCAGCTCTAAATCTTGCTGACATTAATACGTTTTGTTGCGTGACTATCACAGCTAACATCTTAACTCTTACACCACTTCATTTCTACAGTCTACTTTCTGAATCAGTTCTGAATCAATGTTAACCCTTAGGTATTTTATTATCAGCGAAAATGATATAATCTGTTCTTTTATTTGACACAAAGTGACAACATCAGGAAGTATTCAGTGTTTCGAAGTTCTCGATAAGCACCCTGGGAATTGGATGAGACTGGAATTTGTTATGTAAGGTATGAGGCCATAATAAAGGCTAAGACGTTAAGATTAGCAAGTCTAGTATTTGGAATAAGCTCATGTCTGGCACTATTAGTTGTGAGCTGGTCTTATGATGTCTTGCTGTTTAAATCTGAGTAAACGATGGAAACTTACCAGCTATCAATTTTCTATTATATCCAAACTTGTCCTTGTTGTGAAAATAAGGCATTCAATAGACATAAAAACTTTCCACTCAACTGTTTGTTCCTTAATTCAAAGTGTGTGTGTTACACACACTTTGAATTAAGGAACTTGTTACCCAGTTCTTATCCTGGATGTGTTTTAAGAAGGCTTTGTCTGTAAACTGTGTAATCATGTCACCAGTGAAATGACCCAGACATGACCCACTAAAGCTACCAACAGCACCAAAATACACCACCATCAGCTTTCGTAACAGGCAAGGAAGAAAGAGATAAAAAGGAGTGGGAGTGTTTCAGTTGGGGCTTTGGCACAAATCAGTGCAGCCTCATTTATCACCTTTTTTCCACGGGGAGAATTTGGTAAATGATGCAGACTGTAATAGAAAAATAAGTAGAAAAATAATAAACAGTAAACTGTCTTTCAGTTACAAGTGTTAAAACTAGAGGTACCAGAACCCAAACCTCTATTACATTTGTGTCAAAAACAGTGAGAAACTGTACCTCCCATTTATCATTTTTCATTCTGTCTGCTATCGTCTGCAGGCTGAAGCACTACATATAATGCGATTAAAGGTTTATTGTAGACAAAAGCCTCTTATGTTGATGTTGCTGCCCGAAAAACCTTTGACAATGACATATTCCTTCCAGTGAAATCCACAGTCTCTGAACACAAATCAACTAACACAACCCAGAAAAAGCAAAGACGGAGGTGGTTCTCTTTCTATCAGCGTTGATGAAGATATTAGAGATGGCGCATACGACAGTGCCACTTCTGTTGATGTTTTTTCTATCTACTCTATCCAGCAACTCGTCATTCCAGCCTGCTCTAGTATTAGAAATGGCCAAGATTCTTTTGGAAAACTACTGCTTCCCTGAGAACCTGGTTGGGATGCAAGAGGCCATCCAACAAGCTATCAACAGTGGAGAAATCCTGCAGATTTCAGATAGGAAGACCCTGGCAACTGTGCTCACAGCTGGAGTACAAGGAGCATTGAATGATCCTCGGTTGACCATTTCCTATGAGCCTAATTTTGTCCCAGTGATGCCACCAACTCTGTCATCTCTTCCAAAAGAACAGCTGATCCGGCTGGTGAAAAGCTCTGTCAAGGCGGATATCTTGGAAAACAATGTTGGCTATCTACGGATAGATCGGATCATTGGGGAGGAAACAGCAGTAAAGTTTGGCTCGCAGCTCATGGGAAATATCTGGGATAATATTGCTCACACATCCTCACTAATCTTTGACCTAAGGTACAGCACAGCTGGAGAGCTCTCTGGAGTTCCTTTTATTATCTCCTATTTCTCAGACCCTGAATCCGTTATTCATATTGACACTGTATATGACAGGCCTTCAAATTCAACCAGGGAACTATGGACCATCCCATCTATAGTGGGGGAAAGGTATGGAAAGAAAAAAGATGTCATTATTTTGACCAGTAGATCCACAACGGGGGCTGCTGAGGCAGTGGCGTATGCTCTAAAAAACCTAAGGAGGGCCACCACAGTTGGAGAAAAGTCTGCTGGTGGGTCGGTGAAAGTCCAAAAAATAAGGATTGCTCAGTCGAAGTTCTACATAACAGTTCCTGTGGCAAGATCTGTCAGTCCAATTACAGGTCAGAGCTGGGAGGTCACTGGTGTTTCTCCAAATGTCCACATCATTGCCAAGGACGCTGTTGCAAAAGCCAAATCACTTCTGGCTATAAGGAATTCTATTCCAAAAGTTGTCCAAAGAATCTCTGACAAAATCGACCGGTTCTACACGTTTACTGAAAGAGTTCCAGCTCTTCTTCAATTCTTGGAATCTACAGACTTCGTGTCTGTCATATCTGAAGAGGGTCTAGCAATCAGACTCAACCAAGTGCTCCAGACTGTGTCTGAAGATCCCAGACTGACAATCAAATACATGCCAGAATATGCAGCCAATGTAGAGGAAGGCCATGAACATGAGAAAGTTCCAGACGAACCTGGACTATTAACGGAATACATTGATACATTGCTCAAAGTGGAAATTCTCCCAGGAAACACTGGTTATGTCCGCTTTGACAGGTTTGTCAAGTCATCTGCTGAATTAGAAGAGGTCATGGCTAAAAAGGTATGGGTACCCCTCAAAGATACTGCTAACTTGATTATTGATTTGCGCTATAACACCGGTGGATCCTCTACCTCTCTAGCCATTATTTTGTCTTATCTACAGGACACATCACAGAAGCAACACTTTTTTACAATATATGACCGAACTCAGAATAGTACAACAGAACACAACACTTTGCCTAAAATTACAGGACCAGCGTATGGCTCAAAGCGGGAGATTTACGTGTTAACCAGTTATTACACAGCAAGTGTTGGCGAAGAGTTTGCTTATCTGATACAGTCATTACATCGTGGCACAGTCATTGGGGAAATAACATCTGGTACCCTGATGCACTCAAAGACCTTTAAAATAGAGGGGACCAATATTGCCATCACTGTTCCTTTCATAAACTTTATCGACAACAACGGAGAATTCTGGCTGGGAGGTGGGGTGGTACCTGATGCCATTGTGCTTGCTGAAGAAGCAGTGGACCATGTTCATGAGATTGCTGAATTTCACAAAGGACTAAATTCCCTCATACAAGGAGCTGGAGATTTGTTAGAAGATCACTACGCAATCCATGAAGTCGCGCTAAAGGTTAGCAAGGTGCTGGTAAGTAAATGGGCTGACGGATTATACCGCTCGGTGGTTGACTTTGAGTCTTTGGCATCACAGCTGACAGCAGATCTCCAAGAGACTTCAGGTGATCACCGACTGCATGTTTTCCACTGTGAGGTTGAGCCTGAGTCACTTCATGAACTCTCAAAGATTCCTACAGCAGAGGAAGTGGGCTATATAATTGATGCTCTTTTTAAAATTGAGCTTCTACCAGGTAACATTGGCTATTTAAGGTTTGATATGATGGCAGACATAGAAGTGGTAAAAGCCATCGGGCCGCATCTCATAAAATCTGTTTGGAGCAAGATAATAAATACAGATGCCCTCATAATTGATATGAGGTACAACAGTGGTGGTTATTCAACCGCGATTCCACTTTTGTGTAGTTATTTCTTTGATGCAGAACCTCTACACCATCTTTACTCTGTTTTTGACCGAACAACAACCACAATGACAGAAGTCATGACAATTCCACAGGTGAGAGGTCAAAGATACGGATCCTCCAAGGAACTATTCATCTTGACCAGTCATATGACTGGGTCAGCAGCCGAAGTATTCACTTGCACAATGAAGGACCTAAATCGGGCCACAATTGTTGGTGAGCCAACAACTGGTGGGTCTTTATCAAGTAGAACCTATCAGATCAGAGACACTGTCCTGTATGCCTCCATTCCTAACCAAGCTGTTTTTAGTGCCATCACTGGAAAAATGTGGAGCTTTTCGGGGGTTGAGCCCCATATTGCTGTCCAGGCAAATGAGGCTCTATCTGTAGCTCAGAAAATCCTAGAGTCAAGGTTGCTGAAGAGAGTGCAAGGTAAACAATAAAAATGCGACTAAAATGACTAGTTAATTAGTTTTTCTGCTTAGGCACCACTTCAATGTAAATGTGTGTGTTGTTGTGTTCCATGTGTAGCATGTGTGGCCTTGTAATTAGATGTTTTGTTTTTTATTTAATTTCTTTGGCTCTGACAGCAAAGTGCAGGGATGGCTCAATAGGTAGAGTGTTTGCCCCATGCACGCAAGGTTACAGGTTCAAATCCACCAAATGGTCTCCACACACTCCTCCTCGGTTGCTAGATTGGTAGCTACCTACTGAATGAATGGGCATGCTCGCTCACTGAGCTAAACTGGCACCTAAAGTAATTTTATTTTAAGTCATGGGTGTCAAACTCATTTTAGTCAATGGGTACTTTCCTCAGATTGATTTTAGATCCAAAATTGTGGGTCAACTCAATGAAGACAGTGGTTTTAGAGAATCTTGAAACTCATGGGGACCTTGATACTTTCAAAAGAACTGTCTGTGTTTCCAGCACTTTTCCCTATGTTCCCACAGATGCAGGCACCTGTTGGTCTTTAAAACAGTCAATAAGTAAAATAGCATAGGAGTGATCTTATATGCAGCACAAAAGGATCAGAGATCATTCAGAGGTCAGATCTTGCAAGAACAAGCAACTGCAATATAACAGAACAGTCTAAAGATCAAAAAGGGGTAAAGAAACAAGTATATGCTGGAAAGCTTCACATTTACCACACTGTTCATTTACAAAACTGATGAACAGATTTGTCTCAGTTTCTCAACATTTCTTCAGCTCACTTTTATTACATGCATTGAAAATCACTGGATTTTTAAAGATCCAGCCCTCAAATAATATTACAGTACACTACAATAAAACTATAATAAAATTAAACTTTTTCCATACATTTTCACTCCTGTTCAGTTAAGCTTGCTTAATCACAAGAAGATTTTATTTAAAAATTAGAAACTTTAATTAATTCTCTGCTGTTTTCACAATTGATATTGCAAAGATATTCAGTGGGACAGAGTTGACCAAATGGTATGTTTGACACCCTGATTTAAAGGCAGTGTTTTTTAGTAGTTTAACAAAGAAGGTCTTCTATTATACCAAACTGTCATCAGTTGTTGGTTTGTTTTATATTTTTTTGGCATTAGGCTTCACGTAATCTAGTCTTTTTACTTTTTTCGAAGGCCTTTCTACAGGAACTCAACTTCACTTCAATATGAAATTTTAAGCTCCAAGAGCACTTGCTTGTTATTCCATTTAGAGAGACTTTGAGTAACTAAGTAGCATGAATTAGTATTTGATCTTATTACAGAAGGGAATGTATAAGCTGTGGACATTTTAACTGTGAAAAGCATGTGATAGTTGATGATTCCTTTACAATACATTTGCCCCATTTAAGTGTGAATATTGTGTAAGTAAAACAACTTCCAGTTATTCATAATATAGGAAAGGTTTTCGTATTTTTTCTTTCTTCTTTACTTGTTTTCTCTGTGTTACTCTTTAAAATTATCACATTTTAAATTATATGTAAAATAATGTGGATATTCTTTCGACCCTGTCACGTGAAATCCCTTTTTGTTTTTTGTTTGAGTTTGCCTACTTGTTTTAGTGTACTTTTGCTTAGTTTACTGTAATAATGCTCTATTTTTTATTTTTATTTTTTTTGGTTTGGTCTTTAACAAAAGAACAGTCCAGCAGAGGGAGCAAGTACCAAGCAAACAAACCTAAACCAGATCTCCCTCTTTAGTTTTCATTTGTGATGCTTTGCTGTTAAATGTGTATAATTTCTAAAAATAATAAAGACTTAGGTGTTTCTCAGTTATTGATGGAACATTATTGATGGTGTATTCGGCATTTGCTGGGTTTTTAATGTTTTTACAGTTATTCTCCATTTCCATTGTTTTCCTTCTTCAAATATTATGTAAGATTTAAGATATAATGTTGACCCCCATTTGTATATTGTATTTGCAGGTAGTGACTTCCCCAGGTCATATCTTCACTACCCTTAATGCCTTTATCAATTATAAAACTGACCTTATTTGACACAGGAACCTTTCACTCCAGGATACATTGCGTAACTCTAGCACCAGTATCTTTAGCAGCACCTTGTATTACTACATCTACTTAGCTAGGTTGTTATTACCTTGCAGAAGCACTCAGGATAATGCGATTAGAGGTTTAATGTGGGATAAATCCTCTTATGAGTGTACTAACCAGAAACCTTGCAGCCAAAACAGTGCCATTTGACAGAAGACCTCTTTGGGGAAAGAGGTTTGGTTCAACAACGTGCGTTTTGTGTCTGCTCGCTTTTTTGTCAGGCTGAACTGGCAAAAAATGGCAAAGACTCTCGTTCTGGTTGCATCTCTGCTAATTTTGGGAAATGTTTTCTTTAGCCATGCCTCCTTTTCCCCCAGTGTCATCGTAGACATAGCAACAATCATCTTGAACAATTACTGCTCACCAGAGAAGCTGGTGGGGATGAAGGAGGCAATCGAAGCAGCCAGCAGCAACACGGGTATTCTCAACATGCCAGATGCCGAAACTCTGGCGAATGTCCTCAGCAGTGGGGTTCAGCACACAGTCAGTGACCCACGCCTGAAGGTCTCCTATGAGCCAAACTACGCTCCTGCAGTTCCCCCAAAGTTGCCTCCCCTGCCCCCTGAGCAGCTCATCGCAGTCATCCAGAACTCCATGAAGCTTGATATCCTGGAGGGCAACATTGGCTATCTGAGGATTGATCACATCCTTGGAGAAGAGGCAGCTGAAAAGGTTGGTCCTTTGCTTCTAGACCTTGTCTGGAGTAAAATCTTGCCTACATCTGCCCTGATCTTTGACTTGCGCTACACTGGCAGTGGGGAAGTCACTGGGATCCCCTACATTGTGTCTTACTTCACCGAAGCTGAGCCTCTGATTCACATCGACAGCATTTATGACCGTCCCTCGAACACCACCACTCCATTTTTTACTATGCCGGATCTGCTTGGGCAGAGATATGGTGCAACTAAATCCATCATTGTCCTAACCAGCAAAAACACCAAGGGCATTGCCGAAGATGTTGCCTACTGTCTTCAGAATCTGAAAAGGGCCACCATTGTTGGTGAGAAGACAGCGGGAGGCTCGGTGAAAACTGATAAATTTAAAGCTGGTGATTCTGACTTCTATGTCACTGTACCAACTGCTAAGTCTATCAACCCCGTTACTGGCTCCACTTGGGAGGTCACAGGTGTCACCCCAGATGTGGAGGTAAATGCTGAGGATGCCCTTGCTACCGCTATCAAGATCATCAACCTCCGTGCCCAAGTTCCAGCAATCATTGAGGGATCAGCAACCCTGATCGCTGACAACTATGCCTTTGAAAATATTGGGTCAGATGTTGCAGCAAAGCTCAAAGAGCAGCTGGAAAGTGGCACGTACAATATGGTTGTCTCCAAGCAGAGTTTGGAATCGAAGTTGTCTGCTGATCTGCAGACCCTTTCTGGGGACAAGAGCCTGAAGACCACCAGCAACACTCCAGCCCTACCACCTATGGTAAGACACTCAGACTTGAGGTTGTTATTTTGTTTCAGTTTGATGGACAAAAGTTCCTGTTAAGCAAATGAACTGGTGAGCTATTTAAAATATAATGCAAAATATTGGTCACAATTATGATACATGTTAAGTTGGTGCCTGTTGATTTCCACAGGATTATACCCCAGAAATGTACATTGAACTGATCAAAGTCTCCTTCCATACTGACGTATTTGAAAACAACATCGGCTATCTGCGTTTTGACATGTTTGGAGACTTTGAGGAGGTGAAGCCTATTGCCCAGGTTATTGTTGAACATGTCTGGAACAAAGTTCTCAACACTAATGCTTTGATCGTTGACCTCAGGTGAGTAATATTACTCGACATGACAGTCCAAGTTTCTATTAAAAACGTTCCTTGTGTCTACATCAGTCATTAAAGCTGCTATAGCTCAACAGTCTAGCTCTTAATAAAGTGCATTTGATCATTATTGAAGAATGTAGAATGCTTTTTCCTCAAATCGTCAGGTTGATGTCCAGAGATAGCCTAATGTGGGTTGACATCCATCAATAAAAAGAAATCACAAATGACCATTAAATTTAACTAAGAATCAAACCTTTCCATGAATGAATTTGCAGGAACAATCTTGGGGGGCCAACAACAGCTATCGCAGGCTTCTGTTCCTACTTTTTTGACGCGGACAAGCAGATTGTGTTGGACAAGCTTTACGACAGATCATCTGGAACCATCACAGAGCTCCAAACTCTGCAGGAACTCACCGGTAGTTAAAAAAAAATCCAGTCTGTGTATTTTTTTGAATATGTGCAATAGATTTCAGTAGAAGACAGATGTTTCAATAAGAATCTGGTAAAG
This sequence comes from Maylandia zebra, assembly GCF_041146795.1. Classification (NCBI taxonomy): domain Eukaryota; kingdom Metazoa; phylum Chordata; class Actinopteri; order Cichliformes; family Cichlidae; genus Maylandia; species Maylandia zebra. The sequence continues at coordinate 9,681,471 of NC_135174.1, read as the reverse complement.
ATTCAAAACCAGAGCTGAAACGAGACGTTCATCTGGTATCCAGAAACTTGTCTCCAAATTGTTCCCATTGCTTCATATATATATATTATTTATATATTCATTTATTTATATATATATTTATATTTGCAAGTCTGATGAAACAGTGATACGCAGATTTATGAACAGACAAAAAGGCACCTTTGCTTTTTAATACGAACAGACCAGCTGGCCCTGTGCTGGAGGTTGTAATGCTTTCTGAATTTAATACCAGTCTTTCAAAGTTATCTGCAGGGCAGCTGTGGTTAGAATATATCAAACTATTTTCTCATCTGTACCCTCACCTGGAACCCCACGATATAATCCAGCCTCTCTGGCATACAGTTATCCATATCCCTTTTCTACCAGCTTGTTATCATGCTCAAACTTAATCCTTTCCATTATTCAGAAATAACTTACTTCCCTTGTTTACTTGACTTTCAGCCATATCTCTATCTACCTTTCTCCTATTCAGGTGTACGGTATGGCTCCAAGAAAAGCGTAATCATCCTGACCAGTGGAGCTACTGCTGGTGCTGCAGAAGAGTTTGTTTACATCATGAAGAAGCTGGGCCGCGCCATGATCATTGGCGAAACTACAGCTGGGGCGTCCCACCCACCCAAGACCTTCCAGGTCGGCGAGACCGATATCTTCCTCAGCATCCCCACTGTTCACTCCGACAATTCTGCAGGGCCAGCCTGGGAGGGAGCCGGCATTGCACCTCACATTCCCGTCCCAGCTGATGCTGCCCTCGACACCGCCAAAGGCATATTCAACAAGCACCTCGCAGTTAAAGAAACCAAGTCCTGAACAAAGTCATGGGGGACACAATCACCTCTTTGTTTTGGCAGCCAAATAATCTCAAGAGTCTAGACTTGTTTAAGAAGTGAACAACGTAGGTTTTATGTAAAAAATAAAGTATAATCTGTTGCTCATAACTAAGCCTTTTTAGTCTGTTCTTAAAGTAGAGGAAAGTTTTCTGTAGTTTTCATTTCTGTCAAATATTACTGTGCTGAGGTGGTTGAGAATGAATGGCTCTCAAAAGCCTATGCAGTTCTTTGTGAAGTTAGTGTTTGTCAAAGACGTCTGGAAAAAACATCAACAAAACTTTGCAAAATTATAATTAGGAGCTCTGTATAATAATCAATTTGTTACTCTGATGAAGAAACTATCACATGTGATGTTCTTACTGTGGATACAACATGCATCGTTTTTCCACTATGTAGTGAACTTCGTGCCATGTGAACATTTCTGGGTTTTATCAGACACAATAAAAAACAAACTGAAATATATGACGGAGAGTGTTGTGCTCATTTTTTAAAGCATGGTAAAATGGTAAATGGCCTGTATTTATATAGCGCTTTTCTAGTCCCTAAGGACCCCAAAGCGCTTTACATATCCAGTCATCCACCCATTCACACACACTGGTGATAGCAAGCTACATTGTAGCCACAGCCACCCTGGGGCGCACTGACAGAGGCGAGGCTGCCGGACACTGGCGCCACCAGGCCCTCTGACCACCACCAGTAGGCAAACATGGGGTGAAGTGTCTTGCCCAAGGACACAACGACCGAGACTGTCCAAGCTGGGGCTCGAACCGGCAACCTTCCGATTACAAGGCGAACTCCCAACTCTTGAGCCACGATCGCCCCTTGGATAGCATGACATAAGATAAAATGTTTTTCATCACTACAAAAGTTATTTCATTATTTTAACAGTATATTTGGTTTATTTTTGTATAAAATGCAAGATTTACAGATTAAGGGAGAAAGAAGACTTTTCTTGATGTGCAGATGGTGTTCAGTAGGTAGAGTGGTGGCTCCATGATCGGAAGGTCGGGGGTTCGAATCCAGTGAACGGCTACCCCGAGGTACCCCTGAGCAAGGTACCGTCCCTACACACTGCTCCCGGGCGCTTGATTGGTGGCTGCCCACTGCTTCACTGAGTGAATGGGTTAACTGCAGAGAGGAATTTCCCCACGGGGATCAATAAAGTATACATTACATGATGTTTAGCTCTGCAGAGCAATGCACATTTAGTTCAAGGGATGATGTGCAGTTTTTCAGATGGTGTGTTTTTTTTTCTTCAGTGATATTTCAGTTGGGAAGATTACACCATGTTATGTGAGAAACTGAAGAACTATGTTTGCCTTGGATAGATAAGTGAGCACATGTTTTGAGCCTGGGGCCACGGGATTAATGGAAAAAAGGGAGAGTGTCCAAGTGATGCAACAAGGCTGCTGTTTACTTTTCAGGAATCTATTTTTCTGCCTGGTTTTTGTACAAGTGACAGCATAATAGATCACAGCAAATATGGCTTTGGAAGAGGAAATATGAAAAGAGCCAGAAAACTAGGACTTTTTCCTGGCAATTACTACAAAAATCAGTGTAGAAAGTAAGCTGAAAGAACAAAACAACTAGATTAGATTTTGTCGGATTTTGTTAGCTGCACTCAGCCTGAGCTGTCCTTCTGATGTACTCATTTCGAACTCTGTCCATTCTGGTCATTCTTAGCATCTCCAGCTTGGCCTCGTGTATTTTGGACAGCACCACCATCATCAAACCAGACATCATAGCAGGTGTACCATCCATCTTGTAAATCTTGCCGTCCACTCTTACTGCTATCCTCCTGTCGCAAATCACTCGTGACACTTGTTTTGACCCACTCCACCCTGCCTGCATGCTCTTCTTCACTTCTCTCATGCACTGTCAGTTGATTTGGATAGTTGATCCCAGGTATTTCCACTCATCTACCTTCACTAACTCTACTCCTTTCAGCTTCACAGTTACATCTCTCTTCCTGTTTTCTGTCCTGTTTCTATTAACTGTCATTTCTCATTTCTTTCAGATGTTATTTGTTCAAGATGTTATCAGGGTAGCAGCTGATTTTGTCAGTCTTTCCTGGCATACACTTTTGTGTGTCAAAAACCCTTTGGTCATATTGGTATTTTGGAGCAACAAATGACCATATTTGATCATAGAGTGAATGATTACCTATTAGCTAATGAAAGCTCAGATGACAAGATGCATTCAAGCTCCAAAACTCAAAGAAAAGCTAAACAGGTTATTTATTCAAAACAAACCAAACCAAAGCAAAACACACATTTAAAAATAGGACGCCACAATTTCTAATTAAGTCATCATTTAAGTGTATTCATGGCTGTTCAAAATAATCGTACACCTATTTCTAAAAACATATTTTAGAAGAAAGAGATTACCTCATGTGATTGATGTATGGCAGCACTCACACTTCATGTGAGGGTTTGCTTTACTCTTTAAATGTGCCCTTCACCATATCTGCCACACTCATTACAGTCTTTGCTTCACTGAGTTGTAATTACAGTGGATATTGCTGCTTATAGTTAACCATCAGCAGCATGCTGAAAGTAAACGAACAAATGAGGACAAAGTGCTAAAATGCTAGGCTCGATAAATAAACGCGCTGGTGTGGCTTGAGGACGCAGTGCCACAGTGAAGTTCATATACCTTGTATAATTGTAATGATATAAATTGTTGTCACCCATGCGCCGGTCTGCCACGTGAGGGAGGCGCAAAATGGGATCTTGAGCCATTTTTTTCTTCTTTTTTTTTCTTTTTGCCTCCCTTCCTCTCTCCTCCTCAAGATGAAATTTGAAACCTGGGCCATTTCAGCCAAGTCTGTCCCCCGGGCTCTCAGTTCCTCCGGCTTCAAACACAGCTCTGCATCACCCAGCTCCATTTGGCTTCTTTAGAACTAAATCACTTTTGACACACTGACAGGAAAATATTATCCGTTTTTACGAACCACCCATTCAATTAACTTTTTATTTTTTGCAGGGTTTTTTTTCTTTTCTCTTTCTTTTTTTTGCCTGTCAGTTGCATGTGGATTCAAAACTATCCGAAAAAGAGCCTGAAGACCACCAGCATTAAAAAAAAAAAAATAAACCTCTCTGAGTCAAAACACTTCTCCTGCTGCAATCAGGCCGGGATGCGGGTGGTCCTGATTGTACACTGATCTCAAAATAGTTGAATCATCACCGGCATCCTTTCTTTTGTCTCGGTAGCATCCCTGTCTCTCCACTTATATTGTTTGTGGGATGTAAAGACCCGCTGAAGTACTTTGGCTTGTTTTGGCATTTTTTCCCCCTCTCCATAAAGGAATTACGCTGTTTCGCCGGGAGGAGAGATTATGGCAAGATTTTTGTTGAACATAAGTCTCGTTTTGGTTTTGTTCGGATTATTTTTGCTCTCTTTTCCATCTGCAAGAGCCGAGCCGGGGTTGCTGGATGAAGAGGAGGAGGAGAGCTCCTGCCAGGGTGCTTTTGACCTGTACTTCGTGCTTGATAAGTAAGTGGAGGTTGTTAGCAATACACCACAAATAAGCTAACTTTTTGTTGTTGTCAGAGGTTTTTTATTATTATTATTATATTTTAATATTCTTTTGAAGCATGTCATTCTCAAAGTGTGAACAAACTAGCCGCCGCTGTTTTAAGGAAAGGGGAATGATAGAAAAGTTTAACTTTTGACATAAAAAAAAGACTGAAAAAAGAAAAAAAAAGTCGGGCTCGAGAGCTTGCAGCCGATTAGCATCTGCGCGTGTGTGCGCGCGCGTGATGACGTTGGAGAGGAGGCTGACTGTCAGAGTTCAGGCTGCTGAATAAGCGAAAACACCGAGTGGGGTTTTGGAAGCAAATCCCGCGATATATGTTGGCTTAAATTGTTTAACCCTCGTCTTCTATATCTGGCAATTCGTTTTTATAAAGAAATACAACTTTTTAAGCAGTTTCCTTTATTCCCATCCATTCCGAAGGGATTTTTTTTAATGTGACTGCTCACCGTTCGCTCTTTCATTTCCACTCTGTACGCCCACATAGGAAAAATGTTGTGGTTAAGTGACATCTTTGAACTGGACTTCAACAGCTGGAGAGAAAATAAAATGTCAGAGAAACTTCTGGAGTGCCTGCCCTCTCTCCTGCTCGCTATTTTCTAACATGTCATTTTTTCTGCATTTACTTTGAAGACATGAACATGACTGTGATTCAGTTATATTCAGTTTATTTTAGAGCACAAATGGTACAAATGTTGTGGAGAATCTGTTTAAAGCAGTGATGCTGCTCTCATGTTTTGACTGCCAGCAGTTATCTTGAGATAATCTTACTATGATTAAAAAACATTTAACCAGCAGCACCTACAATCTAATTTGCGAACATGAACCAGTGCCAGAAATGGGAGGGGAAAGAAGAGGAGACAGGAAACAACAACATTTATGGATAATGTGGTATTAATTTGGTGAAGGAAATGTTGCACACAGCACCTTTTTTTTTTTTGGTGGGGAGGGGGGGCTTCATGGGGTATTTAAAGCATCTCCGTTGCCATTGGCTTTTTCCAGAGGGGAAAAAAAGACTCCATATGTAAAGACGGTAAAAGGGTCTTCCTATGTCCATTGAAGTTTACAGAATCTTAGTAAGGCTTAGTTTTTTCCTGGAACTCAGTCCCAAGAAAACACATGCAAAGACACACACATACACACACACGCAAAACACAGGACTGCTTCCCAGATGTGGACGGCTGTGTTCGTCTTGTGCTGTGAGGTAAACACTGACACATGCTGCAAATAAAGAATCTGCTCATTTTTTCTGTGTGTCTGATGCTATTGTTAGCACTCTTGCGTGCTGCGGTGCCCACTCCAAGGTTGACTAACAAGTCATCATTTGCGGACTTCAAACGAGAGGAAGCTCATTAGAGACCGGTGTCGGCCTCCTACAGCCGTCGCTCACCACCGATCCCTGAGGCCTCAGCTGGCTTTATGAGACACAGTCTCAACCCTGTGCCCTGGTTTATCTTAATGAAAGGTGAAATCATTTAGCTTATTAATACATAAGCGCTGTAGTCATTCTCGTTTTTTTAAATATGTGAGGCAACACTGGGTGCAAAGTTGTGTGTTTCATTCTTTTTGAAGTGTTAAGTTGCTTTATAGTACCGGTAAGATCAAGCCAGATTCACAGATTTCAACTCTGTTGTTTTTCACTTTTTAAAGATCAGTTTTAAAGCTTAAAGCTGTGCTAGTGGAGCTCTGAGGCTCTAGTTAAGCAGAGCCATACTTTGAGTTAAATCCTCACACACATGTTGGTGTTTAGCAAGTAAATGTTAGTGTTTATACCCTAAACACACAGTACAGTTTAGGTTCTTCTGTTTCAGTCCTCACCATCGTGATGGACAGACTAACCACCTGATCGATCGACTGCAGATCAAATTGGTAGTTTGTAGAAAATTCGATGGATCAGTTTAAATGTAGAAAAAGGGGTGCATGTTGTAAGTGGAGTTTATTGCAGCCTTGAGCATATGATGTCATGTGATGGCTCAAAGTTGTGAGACGCTACTTGTTTAGACATCTGGGTAGCTGCACTCTGATGACAAGGTGGCTAATGGCTGCATGGCAGTCTGCTGAATTTGAAACATCTGGGACAGTGTTTGGAAAAAGTGGTTGCTGTAGCAATATACGTTATTTTAAAATGGTATGTGCCATGAAGATCTGTATGTGAAATTCTCTAGGAGCGTCCAGTCACAGCCTGAAATCCAGTAAATATAGATGTTGGGTCTCATTTTAAGCCCCCAAACCACACACATCTAAGTTCTACTTTAATACACAGGCCATTACATCTAATATAATACAGATGGTTGTGTAAATGGATGCCTTCCAACACATATGGTGGTAAGATTTACAGTATACATATGTAGAAAACAAAGGGTGTCCAGATAAAATGTTATGAAAGAAGAGTACTCGCTGACAAAAACTAAAAATTGTGTTAGTAAATAAAAGTTAATAAAAAAAGGGTTTTAGGCACAGTAACCATCCATAGTTAATAATGTGACATCATATGCCTTTGTTGTGGTGTATTGTTTATGGTCCTCAAGTTAACACAGTAACAAGACTAAGAAGTGTACGAGCAGCTCTGCGAGGCTGTGCTGTAAGCATGCTGACATGCTGCCAAAACGCAACATGTTTTTATCAGCTATTAGCAAAAAAAAAGAAGAAGTTTAATGAAATAAAGGTCAGCGATATGGCATCATCAAACTCGTGCTAATTCCACAGAAGTCAGTGTATTAATCTTCGTTCGTCTCTATACTGGGCCCCTGGCTGTGGACAGCCAACCCTGGGCTGTTCGTGGCACAGTCATTTTCTAAGTAAACTGCGCATGTACACTACCAGTCAAAAGTTTGGGCACACCTTCTCATTTTATGGTTTTTCTTTATTTTCAAGACTATTTACATTGCAGATTCTCACTCAAGGCATCAAAACTATGAATTAATACATATGGAATTATGTAGTAAACAGAAAAGTGAAATAACCCAAAATATGTTTTATATATGGTAAATGGCCTGCATTTGTATAGCGCTTTTCTAGTCCATAGGACCCCAAAGCGCTTTACACTACATTCAGTCATTCACCCATTCACACACTGGTGATAGCAAGCTACATTGTAGCCACAGCTGCCCTGGGGCGCACTGACAGAGGCGAGGCTGCCGGACACAGGCGCCACCGGGCCCTCTGACCACCACCAGTAGGCAAACATGGGGTTAGTATCTTGCCCAAGGATATTTGGCATGCAGCCAGGATGCAGCCTGGGATCAAACCACCGACCTTCTGATTAGTGGCTGACCTGCTCTGCCACCTGAGCTACAGCCACCCCAATATTAGATTCTTCAAAGTAGCTACCCTCTTTGCAAACTCTTGGCATTCCCTTGATGAACTTCATGAGGTCGTCACCTTAAATGGTTTTCCAACAGTCTTCAAGAGTTCCCAGAGATGCTGAGCACTTGTTGGTGCTTTTGCCTTCACTCTGTGGTCCATCTCATCCCAAACCATCTCGATTGGGTTTAGGTCAGGTGACTCTGGAGGCCAGGCCACCTGGCACAGCACTCCAGGACTCTCCTTCTTGGTCAAATAGCCCTTAAACTGCCTTGGATAATAATAAAGGATTTAGATTTAGGCTTTTGAATAGCAATAAATCTCATAGGATGATAGGGTCCCAAGACCAATACTAACATGCCCTGACCTACAGACTTAGGCTTACAAACAGCGTGCAAACTAAACTAAACCAGCCAACAGATGATGTCCCGACTTTCCAAACAGGACGTTATGAATTTATCATTTAAGTTAGCTTGGTGCACTGTGCATGATGTTCCTAAAATCATGAAGCCTTTTAACCTCTGTGATAATATGTTGCATATCTTTAAGTCCTATATAGCTGCGGGTTTGCATACTTTTTGCATTTGCTGATTCAGACCGGGTGGGTCGCAGCTTGCTGTTTTATATGGAACACATTGCCTGAGGAATGGTTTTGGGTGTGTTCATAGCAGATAAAGGAATTCACATATAGGGTACATGTTAATGTTCAACCTCAAAATGAAGTTTGCATTTCTTTTGATGGGTGGGTGCAGATTCAAATATGGTAAATCAACAGTATCCGGTGATTGAATTTATGCAAAAATGCATTACAACAGTGTTATGCAGTACTAGTCCTTTTTTCCACATCCTCTTTACATTTTACAGTATTACTTTTATTGACTACAGATGGGGAAACACATTATTCAGTTTATTAATTGTGTTAAAAAAATAACAGTTTATCTGTTATTTTCTCATCAAGTCTTGTCGTTGTTTTTGCAAAATGTTTCTCTTGTCTTTTAATGTAGTCACAAGTTAGCGCTCCGGCTGGGCGTTGGGTCATGCTTCCGGAATCCAGACGAGTCAGTGGAAAACCTTAAGTGCAGCTGCAGTCTGTGAATACATTTCAAATGTCTGAATACGTTCTCGCTGTGGAATGACACCCACTCTGTGTTTTGCTGTCTGGGGCTTTTTACAAAATGTTGCTGTGACGTTTACAGCAAGGACAAATGCCTGTTGACATGATATTGTGTTATCTGTCATTCAAGAATTTGGGTTGCAAAAACAAGACTGGGGGAATAAAAAGTAGATATACTGTATCTCATTCTAGCTCTAATATTTGATGCAGAAAGAAGAGCATGCTTTGAAGAATACATAATGTTCATCAGCTTGTTACTTAGTATCAAACCTAACGATTCCTCTCGGTTTTGGAATAGACACGCAGCGTTAGCTCAGCAATCACGCAGTAAAGACTCTGACTTCTGCAGTGGCTGTAAAAGTAGGTTAGTGATTTTAAACAAACAAATCCTTGTTCCCACTCAGTTAAGTTGGTGCGGCATCATTGGCTGCAGGCTGGGGTGGTGTGGGTAGGCCCAGTTGGAATGGTAGATGGACTCCTTAGTGGAGTTTTTTTGTTGTTTGTTTTTTGGGGGGATTGTTTTTTCATCTTCAACACTTTGAACCACGAGAAGAATGTCGCACCACTAAGATTTAAGGTGTAGGGAGCTTTTTCCCACATGCATGCTGCCCCCTGGTGATTGCATTTAATTTTTATTTGTCTATTTTTTGCATTTGGCAACTGATTGCAAGTTGTTGCAGCAGCCAGCTGGTTGCCCAGAGATGCATGTGTGCAACACTTTCAACCTCTGGGCGACCACTTTCCATCACTAGGCACAGACCAGCTGATTGGAGCCAACCTATTTACAAATTAATCACAGTTCATATCAGACTGACTGCAACCACACTCAAGCAGATTGGAGGTTTATATAATTGCCAATTAATTACTAAACATGGAGAGATTGCCAAAAACTGTGGGAGTAAGCCAGAGAACCCACACTAGACAGTGAAAATATGCAAACTCCACACAGAAAAGTCCCATTCTGGTTTTAAATTCAGGACCTTCTTGCCATGAGGCAACGATGCTAACCACCACACAGCTGTACTTCCCATTCCAGCTGGTTGTATCCAGAATACTTCAGTAGCTGCGTCAATGTTTGCAATGGAATTTGTGTTTTAGAGTTACTTCTTGGAATTTGAGTGTAAATAGTTAATGTGAATGTTCTGTTTAATTTGAATTTCTGTCGAAGCAGATGGCAACATATTTGCAACAGACAGGAACAGATTTGTGGTTTTTTCCAATTTCACATTATTATCACAAACAATTCCGTACTCGACCCCATTCATTAGCAAACTGATAGAAGACGAGATTGCAAGTTTATTGCACATGGTCTTAACAATTTTGGTGATACTGTGGTCGGCAACCACTGTTTTCTCCACTGTGACTGCAACGTTGAGCAATTTTATTATTACCTAGCCAACTGGAGGTAATAGAGCAACCAATGGATGCAACAATAAAATAATTTTTACTTTTTTTCCCTTAATTTAATTTGTTGTTAGGAAATGAAAGCCTTTTCTAGATCATGTATGTTAATGGTCAAATAGCTGTTAAGGTCTGTTTCGGTTTCCACCAGCTCCAAAGCTAATCGTCAAACCCGTCACTAAATTTGTGTGTCAACTGGTGCTATATAGGTACTTTACATCAGGCTTATTGCTTTCTTCGCATGGCTGATGAGAGCAGTGAAGCAAAATAGCCATACACCCAGAGAGGTGAGCTGAGAGATGCTACAACACTTAATAAACTTAATAAAGTGCAGAGCTGTGTGTTAATTATCTGGGTTTGGTGAAAACCTGAAATATTCTCCAAAGCAGCTTTAGACTGGTATTTTCTTACATAATGCTAATCGTGTTGCAGTGTGTCATTTATCCCACTTAACCATTGAAAGCTCTGAGCTTTTCAGCTCATTATACTAATTAGCAAATATTAGCAGTCTATCACTCTAAACTGAAATGGCAAGTATCTCTTACAAAGAGATGACTGAAAAGTAAAAAATCATACGTGTGTCAAGACTGTTCAGTGGATGGAAATAAAAAGAAAGCCAATGAACATAGAAGGTCATAAACGCTTCAAGTTCTTTGTGCTGTTGATGCCGTACCCTGCTTGTTCTGTCTCCTCTACAATGTTTTTCTTCTTGTCTTTCTTCTGCCCTTCCCCTCCTGTGCTTTCGAGATATACACACAGTCTCTGAGTAATTTTCTGCAGGTCCACTCACTGCGAAATCTATCCAGTCAGCAGAAAAAGACATTACTGAGAATGATTAAAGATTTTTTATTCTTCAGGGCTACTCAAACCCATGGGGGACTTCAACCCACAAGTCACAGTGTGTTTAGCATCAGTGACTAGTAATGATGCATAGTACCTCCCTTTGTGCTTTTAGCAATTTTGGAAACTCAAGGTTGCTACAAATAATCATACATATGCATAATGTTGCAGAAGATACGATGTTCCCAATACTGTATAATGCACAATAGCTTGGTCTAAGGGCTGAATGTAAACCTGAATGTAGCACGTATGATGTGACTCAGCTGCAGAGACAAAAGAAAGCAAGACCACCCGATTGTAAATTCAGCAATCTAACCTGAAACTATGCGTCTTAAAACTTTAGAAAAATAGATATTATCTAAATACATATTGTCACATTTGATCTTCTGTATTAACAAGGAAATTGAGTTTACTTCTACTGAAAATCAGATGGAATTGCACCACAAGTAATTTGGATGTTCAAATGCTTCATTCTAGCGTGTCTGAAGCGCTGCTCCCTGAGATCTCACTTTAGTTTGGACAAAGAGCTTAAATGTGTCTCTTACCCGACATTCTTCTTCTTCATTTCCTGTCCTTGCATCTAAAATTATTAGACAAACAATTCAAGAAAACCCCTACAGGTTCCCTACAGGACAACGTAAAAGCAACCATTGCTGCACTTGAGAGCAAAACTGCAAAAGCCACTGTGAAACGGCAGAGGCCCTGTAGCTGTATTTTCATTATAAACCTACACAAAACCTACATTAAACACCTTTTCCTCCATCTGATTTATCTGCAATATGTTCATCAGATTAGTACATTCAATGTTCTTTTAATGTCAAATTATACAGTGTTATGTAATTGGCTGCCACAGTATTTTTCATGTTAAGCTAAGCGTGCTTACTCTTTTTTTTAATGGATTACAGTGTTTTTCCAGGAGTGGTCTTAAATCTGGCAAAACAACTGAAAACTAGCTATTTAGCAACACAGATCTCCAGTCTCTGTAAAACAGAGAACTGCACAGTGACTAAACAGACTGTTTACTTGCTGCTTCGGTCTTCTAGTGGCCATGCTGGCTCAGACAGACCAAAGCAGGTCAGAAACTTGGCCTTGGAGTTGAACTAAATCACTGAACCACTGGCATGTTTTCTTGCACTTTGATATGAGCCAACAGGTTTTTCCCATTATCTCACTCCCACAGTGGAATTGACTGATAAAGCTCTTCATCTTTCCCTTGCTCTGTCCTTCCTTTTCTTTTGCTTCTTTGTTTCTCGGCTCTCAGATGGCTTACAACAAGACACATGGTTTTCATCTCATTAGTACAGAGAAAACGCTGTCACTCGGCTATGACAAGTTGCTATGACACAACTTCACACCGCCGTTGGGCGTCATCACTTAGTCGGCAATCTGTGGCCGGCCCTCACCTTTCTGAACTTTTGCTTTCTGAGTCCAGACCGCACACTGCTAAACTTCGGTGTTCAACTCAGGTCATTAAAATTAGATCAAGGGATTGTGGTGGGAATAAGACACCGTATAAAATGGTGTCATCAAGAATCAGAGAATGAAAAGGACCACTTCCTCTCCCAGCACTGTTTGGACAGGTGAGTGAAACTGCAAGCTAGGCCTCAATCCCACGACTGTAGCCACCTCAGACAATCACAACTGCTCCAAGGCAAACATGAGCCACAGTGGTCCAGAAGCACAGATAAGCAGCTAAAAACCAAACGTGGATGTCCTCAGATTCACCCTCGTGTTAAGTAAATACTCAAGAATGATCCCCACACTTCATCACAAGTATTAGCTGCAAATTTCACCAGACTTTTTATTCTTTCTCCCCTCCTCTGTTGCTATAATGGAACAATTTGCACAAGAACCTGGCTGCTGCCTTTCCTTCAGGTTTGAACCCGTCTGCATGTGTATGTGGGACTCTTTCTGTTTGCGCTGCACTTTTTATTGAACTAAATGCTACAGTCTACCTCAGACCTTTTTTTCTTCTTATTTTGGGAGAATTTTGTTTAGCTTGTAGGTCTTGTCCTCTTTCTCTGCTCAGTCAGCCTCCCAGGAATGTAAGCCTTGATGTGGGGGGAGCAAGTCATGTCATCAGAACTGCAAAAACACAGAGAAAACGCTTAGAAGAGGCTTTTTTCCCCAGTTGACCGGCGTTTGTAACCATTCTGAATTAAAGGATAAAACCACTAAGAGTTACATAATACATAGATATAATAGTGCAGAGGCGTTTTGGCTTCATTTGAGCAATCAATTGGTTTGTTTTTTTAGCATTTGCTCTTGATAAGGTTTTTGTATGAGTCAAAGAAGTTCTGATAAACCACGCTTGAAATTTCTGTGCAGTAGCTGTAAAATAAGTCTTGAGCTTTGTAAGTCAGACATGTCAGCGTTGCTCGTGGGCAGCTGTACTGACCTCTTGGATATATTAAATGAGCAGTGGAAGTATTATTTCCTACTTTAAACAAAAATTATATGAAACAAATACATCTAACAAAGCATTTAATGAAGGCTTAGAGTCTGGTTTGGCACGATAAAAAGTCTTGAATGACTGAGGCATGATGGGAAACTCCCTGGTATTCCCTGGCTCTATCCTCCCCAAATCCTGGCCAAATTCAATAATTACCCCTCTGCTTCCAAGCAATAACACAAAAACACCAGGGGTTAAAACCTCTTTGACATGCTATTGCAGGAAAATAACATTAGTCACAATTCATTTCCATTTCAAGCCAGGCCATGCAACTGGCGCTGTTTTCCAAAACACCCAACTCCTATAAGAAAGGCTAAGTTGGTTCCTGCAAGTTTAGCTATCCATGTAATACAAATACAAATACACATGACTATTATCAGCTTAAAGCATGAGAAACCTGCTTGCAAGGAATGGTTGATTCACCTTGTTGTGTCTAGAGGTCTCAGACAGCTATATGGACCATTAGTGTGCAAGGAACTCATTCAGCTAGAAAGTAGGATAACAGAGTGGATGTTTAGTCTGTTTCCCATTTTCTCCCATCACAAGGATATGAACTTCCACTTTAAGCATATGACATGCCTTTGTGTTTCGTCTCTTTCTTAGAGAACTGCATAGATGAATGCAGGTGAATAAGTTGAATTAAGATTGAAACAAACAAACAAACAAAACGTACTCATATCAGTACTGAAAATAACACTAAATAATTCCTGCTTCATCCTCTTCCAATTTTACCACCATCAGTTGGCTCATTTACACGTTGTTATCTCTCTGGCTTCTTCCCTAGCTGGTTACTTTATGCCCAAAACTCTCTCCCCTAATGATCGCTCTTAATAAAATCGCCCCACAGCACACATGGTGTCTGGCTAGAGGAAATGAAGGCAGCTCCACAGGGTATCATTTTATGATAGTTCACTTTTATGGAGGATCATCTAGGGAGACCACGGTCTGTTTCCTCATCCTCAAGGGCCACGTTAATGATACAGGAGTTTGCTAAATCATACTCCCGTTCCTGCCACAAATGACTATTACACACATATTTTCGTTACAAAATAATCCATATTCATAACAAAATTAAGTTTTACATTTATCCCTCTGAGGATCACTAACAAATGGCGTATTAGATTAACTATTTCTTGCTAATGAGTATGATAGCATGTTTGTTATGTTTGGCAGCTCAGGAATGAAAGTCAAATTACTTTAATTAAATAAATTAAAACAGTACTTTTATTGCAAGTAAATGACACGCAGTAAAGGCACTGCTAACAGGTTGAGCAGTTGTGTTTTGCCTGGCATATATACAGCTTGTTCTTCATGTTGTGGAGCTAATGACTAGACCCCCTGTCATTTTTGGCTAACGAAGCTCTTATCCTCTTGTATGAGTACTCTAGCATATGAAGGTTAGAGTCTAACTGATACAGTAGATAACTTATGAAGTTGTTTTTTATGTTTTCATTTTCTTATTTTTATTTGAACTGCTACAATCACTTACTATGATATCAAGCAGAGTCATATTTCTCACATTTTTCTTGATATAACCTTTTTTTAAAATGTGCCATCCGTTTTCTAGATCTGGCAGCGTGAAGGATCACTGGAATGAAATCTATGAGTTTGTGAAGAACTTAGCAGAAAAATTTAAAAGGTAAGAGACACTTAATGAGCGTGTGTGAACAGACACAATTAAGCCAACAGATTTGCATAGATAAATGTGGTAATATAGGTGATATACACCGTATAGTGCAAGATCAACATTTGGAACCAACATTGTCAGTCTCCAAACAGCATGTTGCCTCGTATTCGACTTCCTGGAGCCCAGAGATATAAATTACTGAAGAGAAAAGCACATTTTACAGAGTAGTCACTCTGGTAAAGTGAAAAAATCTGTCCTTACAGCTACAGCTTGCCATATGCTAAGTCACTCAGTATCCGGGCTGATGATTCACTCAGTCTCCAGTAGTTGTGTCAGTGACTACAGGCAAAAATGTCTTTATGTATGTGAGCTGGCTTGGTTTGATGGACTGTCTTTAGTTTAAAGTTCTTTTCCTCCAAATGTCTCTAAGATCTCTCTCATCTCTCTAAGATGCAGATATTGCATCTATAATTTCAAAATTGAAATGTCATTCTTAAAATATGGCATATATTTAAAAGCAAGAAGTTTCAATAAATAGCCAGCTGTCAGCCAGACTGAAAGGCTTTTTCCCCACACGGTTTGAAGGCCACAACACCTGGAGCTTTGTGGCCTAGTCATAGCAAAGAACAGCTCCTCCTCAAAGCTGTAGTTTTTTAACAACTATGCAAAAAGTTTTAAACAATCCAAATCTGTGCTAACTTACTGTCTCAAACAAGAAACACACATTCTTGCTTCAAATAATTGAAGTGTGAGTAATTCCTTTCACCAGTAAACAGAACTTTTCCACATCTGAAGATTCAGCAATGCAGCCTCAATATCAACATTTATGTCACTGTCACGCAACAAAGGGTTCAAATCCTGCACACTGGAACAACTTCATGTCACATGGCTTCTTTGTGTGCTCTAAACAAATAATCGATCTCAAGCTAGAAACACAGATTGCTGGAGTGAATCAGTTAAGTCGTTTGTCTCCAGCAAGATATCTGTTGAAGAAAAGAGAAGAAAGAAAAGTCATGAATACGAAGAGTTATTTTATGTTTTCTAGGAAAATTGTTATATTGTTTGTGTTTTATTGTTATTACTTAGAATAACTGTTTCTGATCAATCTCAGATGACATAGAAATGTTTGTATTGCTCACACATGGTGTTGTCCTTAGTGGACGAATACTAATATCTTTACTTCCTGGTCATTCTTTTGGGTGAACCGTTAATAATACGTGTGATGCTTTATTTGCTCTTTCTTTTTACCTTTTATAGTCCTATGCTGAGGATGTCTTTCATAACATTTTCCTCAAGAGCGTCCATCATTTTGAAACTGACGGAAAACAGGTGAATTAATTTCTCTTATATAACCTTACAATGAATACAACCTTTTAATGTCAGTATTTAGACACAGCTAACATTAGCTGAGTGTTTTCGTGTGCAAATTTTTGTAGCATGAAGTGATCTCACGCGACAGTAAACTTAATCCACTGCATCAGAATCAATGCAGATAAAACTGAAAATTGGCCCATGTCACTGTGGAACTGTCACAGAATAACATTTGTTGAATAAGAGACAAGAATGAGAATGAGAGCACTGATAATTGCTATTGTGTAAACCAGTTTCATTTCTAACAGAAGTGGCTATAGCTTAGAATAGAATAATCCTTAAGTAGTGAAAGTATTCAGATATTTTGCTGGTCAAGCCCCCAAATATGTCATTGTCAATAAATTCACAGCTCAAAGGAACACAACACATAAGAAGCAACGATTTTAATGCAGTTAAAAAAAATCTTAAATGCAAATATTGAATACATGTAAGCAAGATGGGATCCCCCAGAAGCTAATAGTAGTAAATTAAACTAATAAAGACAAAACTGAAAACAGGAGTGCTAGGAAGTCCCAAGTGAGTCAGTAATTAATAAGCAAAAATGTAAACAGCAACTGATGCAAAATACTGGTGCTCTGAGAATCCCCAGAGCACTATTTCCTTTGGCTTGGTGTGCAAGTGTCTTGTTGTGTTTTAAAAGTATTTTTGAGAAAAAGTTCTGAACCAGTTTTGTGTCTACACGTAACTTTTAAGCTGTATCTATAGGCACTTTGTTATTAGCATCTTATTATTTGTTCTCATTTCCTTAGTTGAATCTACAAGAAATTGGCAAAGATAACATAGTTTAGTGGATAAATAGAATATAAAATAGTATTTTTGCACCAAGAGTGGGATACCCACTAATCAGCTGAATCACCTTGGCATACTCTGCAGAGATATGCCAAGGTGATTCAGCTGATGCCAAATTATACAAGAACTGGACTGAAAATTCGTGGCAACAGGTCTTTGTGGAATGATGAAATTTCAAATTTTTGGTGCAAATAATCACCCTACATATATATGAAGGAGGTCAGCTGAGAAGTATAACAATGAGCATCTAGAGCCATCCATAAAATATGGTGAATGATCTGTCATGGTTTGGGGCTGTATTTCAGTCAGTGGTAGGAATCTTGTAAAAATTGATGGAATTATGAATGCAGAAAAGTAGTTTCAGAGTTCAGTCCACCATGCAGTATCAGGAAAGCATCTGACTGGCAGCAGCTTCATTCTTCGGCTTGACAATGATCCCAAATGCACTGCCAATGGAGTAAAAGCATAACTGGATAGAAAAATACACAATGAAACACTGTCAGTCATGGATTGGCCTCCCCAGAGCCCAAACTTCAGCATTATTGAATGACACTGGAGAACTATTCCTGAATACTTAAAAAAATTATAAGAAAGCTTGAATATAAGAGTTGAGTTTGTGTTGAAGAATAATGGTGGTCATACCAAATATTGACTTTCAAGCTCATTAGAATTGTACAAACTCTGTATTTGCTTTATATATAATAACCAAAAAAGTTTAATCAGTACCGTAGGTTAGCTTCCAGAAATGCACAGGCAGGACAGGAATCCAATTGTGCTTTGTTACTTTCTGCAGAGTCGACATCACGAAGGGTTTGAACGCACTGAACAGAGAGGTTCCCGGTGGAGATACCTTCATGCACCTCGGATTACAGCTTGTGAGTGTGTGCTGTAATGTGTAACATTTTTACACTGCAAAATCAGTCTGTTAAGAACAGAGCTACTCAAGGCTCCTTCTATTACCTGTTTAAATCTGAAATGTGCTATGACTTTATTTAAAGGCAAATCAGCAGATAAGGAAAGAGAACTTTGGTAAGCATTAATAAACATAATTATCTCATTTTTTGGGCAACAATGGAGCACATGGTGAAGTTACAACACAGCGTATATGATTTGCAGGTACTGCCAGCGTGATTATTGCTCTGACTGATGGAGAGCTACATGAGCATCAGCTTAGAGATGCACAACATCAGGTAACAAATTCACACTAACACTGATTTTCCAGGGGACTCTGGTTAGAGCTCAGTAACAGGGCTAAACTGGAAGCAGAATTGCTCTCATTAGCTTCATGACTGACAGTTTTCTGGAGTTTGCTCAACTTTTTGCCTTTGTTGTTCAAACAGGCGAATGAAGCCAGATCTCTGGGAGCTATTGTGTACTGTGTTGGTGTCAAAGACTTCAACGAGACACAGGTAATTCAGATGTAACAAATTTGTGCAGTATATGGAAGTTTATTCCCTTTAATCCCCCAAATATAAGACATTTGATTAGAGAAAAAAGCAAAAATTCACCACAGGACATGTACTCTACCACATGTGCTCATTATTCTGGAAAAGAAGAAATCTTACAAATTGGGTAACCCATCATTTTCCCTGTGAACCAACTCCAGTGATTTTTAACTCTGATCTCTTCAAATGTTCTCTTACTGTACAGTTCTTTACCTCTAAAACATCTGAAATTGCTTCAAATGAGTATGAGTGCATTTGAGGCAGCTTTCCCCCTGTCATGGCCTCATCTTTCATTGTTGAAGTTTATTTAGCCTCCTTTGATTATTTAGTTTGTTAATCCTTCCTCTGTTCTCTTCTGTTTGTGTACCTCTGTCTGAACTTCTTTCCCACTGTAGCTGGCCACCATTGCAGACACCATTGAACATGTGTTTCCTGTGTTGGGAGGCTTCCACGCCCTGCGGGGTGTCATTGATTCGGTAAATAAACACTTTTCCTTGCAGAGAAACTAGCCCATACAGGCTCCGTTCAGACATCTGTATTTACATATTCAACACAAGATCCCTTTTCACTGCAATGTCATTTTAAACAGTTGTTTATTTGAAAGCAAAACCTGACTTTTGAAAACACTATTGTACAATTTCATAATGACTGAATATCTCTTTAAGATTTTAGATTTTATTTTCTCTCAGACCAGTTAATACAGTGCTCCTTTTAAGCTTTTAAAAGGAGCACTGACTTGTCTAGGTTTCAACTCTCTGCTCAGTATTCTGTCATGCAACACGCAGAACTGTAACTCTTTGTGTATACTGGCTGAAACACACACAGTCAGAGTTCAGTTCAAGCAGGGTAAGCTACTTCAACTTGCGTTCTCTCCTACAGCTAGCATGGTGAAAAAAAAGCTTTTTATCAGCTCACTGAGCAATATTTTGCTTTTTCAGTTTTGGATCTGTGACAATCACAGTGACAGTGTAGGATCAAGTGAATCAAGGACCAGTCGCGCAGGTTTGAGACTTGTTCACGAACATCTGGCAACCACCGGTCATGGGGGTCAAATTAGTATTCATCAACTGGTAGAGAGTGGTTGTTTGAGGTTTATGGCAGTCATTGGGAAAATGACTGATAAATCTCGAGTCACATGGTCTTGTTGACTGATCAGTGACCCCCATTTTCCCCTAGCAACCTACCTGTCAGTTGGGAAAAATGTGTGTTCCTCAGCTGGTCGGCAGAAACATTCTTTGTGATTGCTTTGGTCGCTAGGATATTGTTGCGGTCTCCCATGGTTTGCATGGAAGTGATGGACTTGTCTACAAACACTGGCCAGCTGCTCTCTGAGCTGAAGTGAAAATGTAAGAACTGCAATACAAACCAGAATTGGAGACCTTCATTGTGAAAGTTGTTTCTTTTGAAACATGTTGGCTGAAGCTCTGAGGCAAACCTCCATTTCTGTTTAATACCACTCAGCTAGTAGTTGGAAGTGTTTGCAGACAGACGTGAATCTACAGGCAAAGCTGTCACAAGGAGATTTTTGGTTTATTACCCTCTTCTTTCTCACCCACCAACAGCCAGCAACCTCCAGGAACGGCTGCCAATCAGTCTGGGAAAATGTAATTTTCCCTTGAAATCTGTGGCTGTATCACATCCAAATTTTAGGCAATGACATCACATGAGAAATCTCAATATACTCAGCTAAATCACAATTTTCTAAAGCCTAATATTCTCAGCTGCAGTCGTCCTTTCGGCGAATAATAAACAAAGGTAGGCTCATAGTCGTTAGCCAGTGACCAGATCATTTCCAGCTGAAATGATTGTCATTTGAACATTTAATCCGTTGTAGCTCCAAGAGTTTGATAATGGTCAAATAGCTAAAAACATTATCTTATGTAATTACCAAATCATTTTTCCTTGACCTTAATGGAATGCATTGTGTGTCTCACTGTTTTATTACGCAGAGTATATAAAAAAGAAAAAAACCCTGAAAAATATCTAAGGCTGGAATTTCTTTTAAAAGATTTTCACTTCCTATTTAAAGGATCGGTCATTTTTAAGTCTTGCTTTTATTAATGCTTTAAACATCTCTAATGTAAAAGTATTAAGATTGGAGAACATAACCATCGGAAAGTAAGTTACACTAGTCCCTTCACTTTGATAATTTAAGATAAAGTTGTCACAATGAGATGTGCAGAGTGTAGAGTCAGAGTCATAAAAGGCAGGATTCAGAACTCGGAGGATCCAACAGCTAAAAGCTTTAATTGCTAAAAGGTAGGATAAAAGGTATATCAATGTAAAATAAATCCATAAAGAGAACTGAAGATCTCAAAGGGTTGAAAAGAGGGGAATGAATCGCAAGCATTACAAATTATGTGACAAAAATCAAACAGGATTATTTATATGCACATGACTAACTGGGGATTGGAAACAGAATGGGGAACTAGAGGCTGATGGAGGTAATCAAGACATAAGATCTTTCAAAGCAGGAAATAACAGGAAATAACTAAAAGAGCACTAGTGCTTACATAAATACTTACACTTAGCAAGATCTCAGACAGGGGAACAAAGAGGAACCAACACAAAAACAGAGAAATGAGACAAAGGGTGCGAACTGCAACTGTCATAGATAAAAATCAAGACATTAACCACGACACATGATCGCAAAACTGAAACTCAGAACAAATCAGTCGTCAAGAAAAGACAGAAATTAGAGACTCAATAATAATATCACCAGGGAGAAAAACTCATCATTGTACTAAAATAATAAGGAAATCAAAACATGAAAGTATTCAGCTGTATTTGCAAAGCAGGGAGAGTTTTGAGTATTCTGGGAAGAGGTTTAACCCAAACTTGTTTTTTAGACACACACTGATAAGTATTATTAAGGATTATTTTACATCAGATGACTCCCAAATATACTCAAAACATATTAATTGAGCTCTTGGCTCATGAACAAGGCTAGTATCAAAATAAATGTGGAAAAATCACTGCTGTCTTTTCTCCCCCAGATCATCAAGAAATCCTGCATTGAAATTTTGGCAGCTGAGCCTTCCAGTGTTTGTGCAGGAGGTGAGGAGCTATAAAACTCACACATTCACAATTACAGCCTGAACTCGGTCCCTCCTGAGTCATCGACACATATGCCAGCAAACCATTGCTCCTTCCACTGTGTCATTTTCATTAGTGGGTGCCTGGTCTCGGCTTCTTTGAATTATGACAATCCCAGACTGAAAGAAATGACCATTTATGGCCATCCAGGTTACTTACAGGAAATCTGCTGGGATGGGGTAACACGGAGGGAATAATATTACAGTCTCATTAAATATTAGAGTCTCATTAAAAGGAGGGACCGTGAGACGGGGGGCAGGGGTGAGATTTCCTGCAGATATGATGTAAAGTAGACACCATTCTTTACTCTCCTGCCAAGAGAAAGATTATGACAGTTAAAGCAACAATAAATGGACATTAAAAGCCACAAATGAACAGATAAAAGCAGGGTTGGATTAAAAGTTTCTGGCAATAGCAGAAGGACTTTGACTGTTTTTCACATCTGCCTTTTATGAAGCAATGAATTACTTTCACCCATAAAGAGGGAAATTATTTAACTTCACACTGAATATTATACCATGGCCTGCTGCTAGAGCAAGCTGCCTCACAGATTTAACCTTATTATATACGTATACGGCTGATATATAACAGTAGTTTCAATTTTTGACAGGCAACATTGTAACTATTTAAGGTCCAGCAGAGACATTAGTTCTATTTATTTTATATTATTCATTTTTATTGTATTTTAAAGCAATGTAAGGAGACTAAGGCCCATGCTATTTTCTCTACATGACAATGGTGGAAAAATAAGCTCAGTTTCACTCAGGTCCACTACAGTCAAGATATTGTTATTTTCTCATCCACCTTATGACATGGATAAGATGGAGAAAACCCTTGTATTTGCAAAGGTGCATAAGTGCAAGCCAGGGAGGACATTAATAACAGGAGTTGTGGCACTGATTTAGTCAGAAACAGCAAGAAAAGCAGGAGCTGCAATAAGGGTGGGTTGCAAGGCAGCTTGCAGACGCGCAGCAACTGTGGAGAGGCTTAAATAGAACGACCTGTGTGAGACTGATAAGCTAAGCTGAGCTGAGCTGGAGGCTTCTTGGCTTTTCTGAAATAATACTACATCATTAGAGAGACATCACACCATGCTGGTGTGCAACTGTGCCACATTAAACAGGAAAGTGAGCTTTGTTTAGGATAAAGTAATAAAGTGTCAGATTTTTCTTAGCAAAGACTGTCTGCCAAGTGTCTAAAATGTAAAATTACCTTGTGTAACCAGAGTCTTTTCAAGTGGTGGTGAAAGGGAATGGGTTTCTCCATGCAAGAAACATCGACCAGGTGCTCTGCAGCTTCAAAATCAATGACACCATCACCATCAGTGAGTACACCTATGCTTTGTTTCCTTAATATAAATCAAGCTGAATTGTGACAGATGCATGTGTTATTAGTATACAGTTTCTATGAGGAAAAAGTAGAAACCCTCACAAAGAAACAAAATTCACTTTTCACTCGTGTATGTTGTCTGTACATGCTACATATATGCCACATAGCTCAGTTCTTTTTTCTTGTAGATGAAAAGCCAGCTGATGTAGAAGACACATTCTTATTGTGTCCAGCTCCTGTTATCGATGAAGTTGGAAAGTAAGTCCCTCTTCTTTATAACTTCATGATTTCATTTAGTTATGCAGATCCACTTTCATCACCCTTTCAAGCAAAAGTGCTCATACTTCAGTGCCGTCCATGTGCATCTTAGACCACATAAATATATTCGCATGTATATGTGCACAGACCATAAGACGCCTGCTGTACATTAGCTGTTTATGATCCCCATCCGAGGCCAGATTCCTCCGTTCTCGATCCCAGTAGAGCTTACCAAAATAAAAGAGGCTCTCTCACTGTGGCAGCATATTCAGTGGTAAACCCTTCATAAATACGTCTTAGTTCTATCGTAAATTAGAACAGAGCAGTGAAAACTAAAGCAAATTCTTGGTAGACATAGATAGAAAGTACTGCCTCAAGAAGAAAAACGTAATAAAAGCTAACACTGTTCCACATCTGCATGTAAATTGATACCACATCAATAGTTTGTTTAAAATTTGCTCTGAAGTGTCCAAAAATGAATCAGTTCTGGTATAATGACTTTCAAATTATTGTAGTCCAAGTTTAGATGAGATTCAAATCAGGGATCTGTGCTTGTTGAGGTTCATGAAGCAATAGAAAAAATGAGCTGCATTTTAAAGTTCAGGATCACAGGGCATTAAAAAGAAGTGTTTCTGTCAGTGTTCAAAGGGGCAATGAAGGGCTCTGAAAACTAAGACAACTGAGGTTGGCCTACTCGAACTTTGACCACATGACTGTCACACAAGTTCTCGGTGTAACCTAAGAAGGGGCCAGAATTGCTTCTCATCAGCTAGCTGTGTTCTCCTTTTAGAGCCCAACTATGCTCCAACATCAACAATCCACAAACCTCTCTAACCTAAGTCTTTATGGGAAGAAAAGTATACTGGGCCACAGAATACAAGGTTGAGTGGATGGTGGTAAAGACTTTAAACACACAAAGTAGGCAGGCGAGACCTTGTCAGCTAATACCAGAGGTTCTCTTCTCACGCTTTCTTTCTTGACTTTTTTAGGGTACTTCTTGTATTTCTATAATTGTTTACAAATTCCTTTATTTAACACTAGAGGTAATATTTGTGCTGGCTGTGGTACGGTAGCAGAGAGAAGTTGATTTGCGTCCTTGGAGAAAGATTTAGGAAACCTGGAGTGATGGCTCCGATGCTGAAACTTCAGTCAAAGGTGGAAGGACTGTAAAGCAGATGTGGTGGCATTACAACCCCACAACTTCCCGCTGATTAGATTCATTTGGATCTTTGTTTGTTGTTCTGATCTTACCTTAGCACTTGTAAACTTTCAAGTTCTTTCAAATCTAAACACCACCTCCAGACTCTCTCTTTTACTCCACTTCTGCAGCTTTTAGTGCCAGGCTGGCTCTTTTTGACCTATTTGCTAGTTTCTGTGGAACCTCACCACAGCTCCTGCCTGCCCATCTGTTTATTTTTCTCTCTCTTTTCTGTCTTTTATCATTACCTCCTTATTTGATCCCATCATCACTCCTCTGCGCTGTCTGCTTCTGCAGCTTCGGCTGATCAAAGCTATGTAGCGCCTACCCTGGCCTTGCCATGTGTGTTTATGTATGATTCTCAGCAGAGTGTAAAAACTTCTTAGTGAGGTTTTGAAACTCTTCTGAAACTCAGACTAATAAAGTAGGTTCTTGACCAATTAATCAGTGTATCGTTTCTATACTGCACATCTAAAAGTGTGAGTGGGTGTTTATCTCTCCTGTCTGTTTCACTTCCTTACTTAATAGCTGTCTATTACACCAGCCTACATTTCCTCCCCAGGTTTTCTTGTAATAGTTTCCTTTTATGAGACACTACATTATACTACAGACCACTATGATCAGTGATGGTCATTGGCCTTTTACTCCCATTGGCATTTTTTGCTGCAGTAAACTTGATGACATGGCTACATATCAAAAGGACTTAATCTCTATTTAGCCCTTAACAGATGCGCTAGTTAGCATTAGGATTTGGTGCTATATAAATGACATTTTTATTGGTTTTATTGGTAATATGGAAACTAAAATGCCGTCAGTCAGCCACTGAGATCAGCTAGGATGCATACGTGGACTGATGCTATTAATACCACACTCTGTCTACAGATGTCCAGACCTGAACTTAAGGAGACGGAGTCGGCATCCATGCTGAAGTGATCAAACGCATGCTCGGGTCTAGGCTATCTTTAGGTTTCGATCCACTCGTGTCCAGATGTCTGTCGTCGGCACGATCCGTATGATGTTGATCATGAACTTCACCCACTAACCCAGCTCACCTCTCTGTCTGCACCCACCTTCTTTCCATCTGTCATACCTCTTTCACATCCAGGCATGCCTTTCATCCATGTTTTTATGAAGTGAATAACAACAGGCTTCGGAGAGGTCTCTGGGGGTCACTTGAATTGTTTTTCACCTCTCAAAGGGAGAAGGGATTCAGGCCTTCAGGAAAATCTACATGGTTTCCACTGGAATACAGACACAAATCTGTACTCTGTACTCTTTTTGGCAAGTTTATACATTTTTGAAGTGAGAAAAATATTTACTTGAGATCTGTTGAACAAATTATTTTGTAGTTCCAAGTAGATATGATGAACTGCCTTTAAAGAGGAGAAGTGGTTGTTGTTGTTATTCCTCGTGATGCTTTTAGCATGTTGTCATTTCTTGGAAAAAAACAAAAAAACACACACAACCTGTCCAGAACCATAAAAAAATAGCCTGAACTAGCAGGTTGTGTTTTCAGTTCTTCCCTGGATTGGCTGCCGTGCCTGCTGTGTTGCACAATCAGTCACATGAAAACACTCTAAACTTTCTGTCTTTGTTTATTAACTGTTGCCGATTATTTTCTTTTTTTTTAAAAAAGGTTTGGTTTATTTGGAGTCAGATTACACAATTTGCAAGTGATACGGGGCTCGTAAACAAGAGTCACACGACTCAGCGCATACCTCATCTATTAGGAAGAGTTTTTAATAACATTTCCTCCTGCTGGGTTGAGATTTTCGCAGCTGGAAACAGTCAAAAGCAACCTCTTTCGAGTTACTGCAGAAAAGAAATTGCTCAGATTTCAGTTTTCTCCTAAGCTAAAAATCTGTCACTTTCAGCTCATAATCCTCCGCTCTTGTGGTCGTTCCCTGTTAGTTCAGATTTCGTTCTCACATGTAGCGAACCACCTCGCCTTTCGCAGACAGTTCGGTGACGTTATTTGGCATGAACCCAAGTTTAAATGACATCATTCCCATCAAACAAAGTCGAGCTTGAGCTGGAAAAACTTCAGACAGACTAAATAAACCGATCTAAATTCGCTTAGCGTGGATTGTAATGTTATACCCAAACACTGATCTACTCTCCTTTCCTTCATCCGTGTGCGTGTGTGTGTTGTTTCAGGGTGATTTATCTCCAAGTGAGCATGAACGACGGTCTGTCCTTCATCAGCAGCAACGTTCACATCACCACCACAGAGTGTGTAAGTGGAAGCTTCATGTATCCACGCAGGGACACTGCAAAGATTTTAATTGTGCAAAAAATAGAAAGAAAAAACGTTTGTGTAGTTTGTACTCTTCTTCTGCTTCTTCTTCTGCTTTCTCCAACATTTCTCTCTTTTCTTAGTTGTCTCACTTTCTCCACTCTCAGTTTTGTTTTTCTCCTTTTTTTTTTGGTAGCCAAACCACAGAGGTTGGTAGCAGTGAGCCACCCAACAAAGACCTTATGAACCTCCGTGTGTTGGGCACAAAAAAAGGTTAAAGAAGCTGCTTGGTGACCTTGGAGTTCCCGGTTTAATATTTTAGTTTTGTGGGTGAAACATCTGTGACAGATGCACTCTTGGTACTGCTATTTAGAGGTGGTGCATGTGTGAAACGGAGCAGCTTTTCAGTCCATGAAAACAAGTTAACAAATGCAATTTAAAGCAGTTTAACTAAATGAAGTTGGTATGTTGGAACATATTAAATAGGCCCAAAAAACAAAAAGATATGCAGTCTTTGAAGCTGCACCGCCTCCATCCACGCAGCATCATATCCACGAAGACGCTGCAAATTTAAACAACTGTGTTGTGGTTCACGATAAAGAGACCTCAATTAGACATACCATTGCAATTAGCTGCCTCATGGCACTAAACTAAAACATATAGACTGAAGTCACACCAGGCTCGAGAAGGCACGGAAAGTTGTCAGCTGGAGATTGGAGGGCCTGGTGCAATAAACAACGTGCAAGTTGGAGTCTCTGAATCAAAGCTGAAAGCAAAAGCCACAAACCCACTGACCCCCTGCATCCTTTCCCCAGAATCTGTCAAAGTGTCACACTGAGGGGTTTCAGCCTTTGTACTTAGCCCACAAAAAACATCCATATTGCATGGGAGAAAATGCAAACTTCACATGTGAAAAAGCAGCAAAATGCAGATGTGGCCACTATTAAAATTTTCAGCATTGTTTGCTAGCAGTAACCCTGCCCCATCACCCCCACCCCACCATCTATTGTTTTAACTTTTCTGCAAATTAAGTTGTTGTCACAGGAAATCATAATCCGGGTGATTTTTAATAAATAATCATTTGGCACCGCTGACGTGCTTTCTGCAGCGGGCCCCACTGCTGAGTTCAGATAAATCCTCCACAGCTTTGCCACAAGATAGATAGATAGGGGAAAGTCTAACCACATGTGATCCTCATCTGTGGTCTCTAATGAGAACCATGTTTGGCCAGCGGACGTCTGCCTAGCTTAAAGCGAGAAATGTCAACATAAGGATTCAGTCAGGGATGGCAAAAGCTCACATTAACCACTGTCCTCGAGAAAGGAAAACATGAATATTAGAGCCTATATGCTTTTACTATTTTCCTTCAAATCAGTCATACCACAGCTATGATTAATCTGTTGTCGCTACTGCTATTAGTGCTGAAAATACTGTCCTACTTCTTCTTGTCAGCACTACCACTGTGGATAATACGAGCATTCAGTCACTACATCACCGTTTTTATTATATATGTGTTGTCTATCTCACTACACAACAAGTAAGTCAAGATTTCTATGCGCATACATGGAAGGCTAGCACCTTATGCATGAGTGAAGAAGGGCAGCGAGGTCCCAGATCAGAGCTATGGATGTATACATGCCACAAATTTGGTAGTTGAGGTACTTTTAAAATAATTTACAAGTATCTTAAAATTGTCAGCGTTACTTTCCCTTTTTACTTGTACTACTACTTTTATCAGGTGTTGTGCCAGTTGCCATCTTCCTTCTATCTCCTGAAGATACGGCGCCTGCATGTTTTTTTAGCTAGCATCTATGTCCAGCCTGTGAAACATGATGTGCACGGTGCACTTGTCGTAATGTTCTAGCATCGTGTGTTTGTGTCTGCCCTCCAGTTCGATGGCACCATTCTCCTGATCACCTTGCTGGCGTTGTTCCTCCTCCTTGCTCTGCTCTTCCTGTGGTGGTTCTGGCCGCTCTGCTGCACTGTGGTAAGAAACACCGACTAGTTTCACAAATAATAAACACTTGCATTGATGTTATGTTATTTTAAAATCATGGCATGTCTGTTATTTGTCTAAAGGTGATCAAAGAGCCTCCTCCTCCACCTCCTCCTGAGCCTGTGAGTCAAAACACACACACACGCACATAAATACAGCCTAACTAAGTAATACCCCAAGACTTTCCTGCACCTTTATTTCATCTGTGAAAGACAAACTCTTTTGTGTACCGGTGTTTAGGAGTCAGATGACGACGACGACGGTCTTCCCAAAAAGAAGTGGCCCACTGTGGATGCCTCATATTATGGAGGAAGAGGAATTGGGGGAATCAAGAGGATGGAGGTGTCAAAACGATGCATTTACGCTGCTGAAATAAAGTCACGATTAAATCTGTAGACAACAGATTACAGTGACCTTTTCTGTTTTTGTATGGTCTACCGTCTTGTAGGTGCGCTGGGGAGGGAAGGGTTCAACTGAGGAGGGGGCTAAGCTGGAAAAGCCAAAGAACGCTGTGGTGAAAATGCCAGAGCAGGAGTACGAACCCTATGAGCCAAAACCTAAGAAACCTCAGAACAAGAAGCCACCTCAGAGCCGGAAGTGGTACACGCCCATCCGGGTAAACACAGCCTCACAGAATCAGCACACAATGGGACACTGTAATGTAAAATATACCCACACACTCTGTTATCCCGTATAGACGCTCGTACTGTTTGCATTTAGTTCAGGAATTCACGCTCACCACTCTTACATAAAAACCCTCCTTTTTTAGAAAGTCAAAAATGTGCTTTGTTTACACTCAGACCACTTTGCATTTTTGAATTTTCACCCACCGACTTTTTTTAAAGGCATGAGGGCAGCAGAAGTTTCCCAGCACACAGCACACATGTATATACATGCTATATACATGTAATTAGTTGATAGTGCCATAGCACCAACACATGCCCATAGTGAGACTGCCAGCACAGCATAAATATTACTCCTAAAATAAAACCACTCTGTGTGACGCTTTTCATACAGTAAGCGTACTGTTATCTGTACACACTGCTGCATTCATAATTCATTCACAGCAGCCTAACAGCATGTACAGAAGGTGAATGTGAACACTGAAATGTGGGGTAAATACTGTAAATTGATCACTGAATGTGGAAATTGGGCTGTGGCTGGCCCCATCTTTCTAAAACTTTTTGATGTGTGAGTGCACTTCTGTTTAGGATCCATGCCACCACTGCTTATTTGTCCAAGCAAATGCAACATCTTTTAGCATTTTTTTATTCGGTTAATCCAGAAGATTTTATCTCAAAACATTTGCCCTTCAGCTCTGTCAAATGTTAAATACTGTCTACAGTAAAA
This sequence comes from Maylandia zebra, assembly GCF_041146795.1. Lineage (NCBI taxonomy): Eukaryota > Metazoa > Chordata > Actinopteri > Cichliformes > Cichlidae > Maylandia > Maylandia zebra. The sequence goes on along the minus strand of NC_135174.1, from coordinate 9,651,286 downwards.
TACACGCTGGATTCCTACAGTTGTTTTAGCTGGGATCAGCTCTTTCCTGTCTCTGAGAAGTAAGCCCACGCTCTGATTCTTGGCAGATCGTGTGTTTTATCATGCTTTATTAATTGCTTTATGTTGCTAAAGGTTAAAGCGTTCATGACCGGAGTTAACTAAAATATATCCAGCAGTCTTTGTGACTAATCAGTGATTCAGCAGCTTTATCCAGAGGGGAAGGAACTAATCAGTCAAATCAGCTGCCGTGGTGTTTGTTTGGGATTAAAACCTGGTCTCAGCCTTGAAAAAGAACCACAGACCAAATGTTTGCTGATATAGAAAAGTCAGTATGAGCAGTCTTTTATTAGGTGATAGATTGCAGTGTGGAGAAGTGTGCAATTCACATCTGGCCAGCTGTTTATCTTCTTGCTCCTCTGCTTCTTTTTCAGGGGAAACTGGACGCCATCTGGGCTCTGTTCCGCCGTGGGTATGACCAGGTCTCTCTAATGAGACCCCAGCCCGGTGATCATGTAAGTATCTCTGTTTCATCAGATGTCTAAGAATTCATCTGCAAGGTCATCCCTCCTTCACTGCATTCTCTCCATCTTAAATTATATGTCATGTTTTTATATGTTCGTTTCATATGTGCCATCTTGTTGATTTTTTTTTTTCACTGGACAGCGAGAATTCAAAAGTAAGAAAGATTTATTTTTCATCCAATAGTAATACGAGTGGCACGTAAATCAAGGGAGTTTTTCAGG